>NW_026067942.1:1097648-1197457 GCF_014885135.2 Alexandromys fortis | reverse complement strand
GAGGAGGAGGAGGAGGAGGAGGAGGAGGAGGAGAAGAAGAAGAAGAAGAAGAAGAAGAAGAAGAAGAAGAAGAAGAAGAAGAAGAAGAAGAAGAAGAAGAAGAAGAAGAAGAAGAAGAAGAAGAAAGAAGGTGATATCATGTGCTTTATTGAAGCATTAGATATGTTTCTGAAGGTGACATGGCAGGTCAGTGTAGGTTCGTAGTTTACAAAGCTAACTTGGGCTACAATGTAGAGAACTGATTAGAATGTGGGAAGAATCTATTTTGAAAGTTAATTTGAATAAGCTACCTCGGAGGCAGCTTCTCTGTAACACAAAGAGTCACAACACTAAAGCAAGAAAGTGAAAAAACAGGGTTGAGTTTGCCAGATTGAATCTTGGAGGAGGAGATGTCCTGGAAAAACTCCGGTCTCTGTTAGGAGCGAGTGGGGAATCCTGAGCTACAGGTCTCATGCTCACAGGAGAAAGTTCTGTAAGGATATTAGTATACCCTGAAGCAGCACTTGGAGTAAAGGATCGAGTTCACAGCGCACACTGTTGTAAAACCAGAGTATCGCAAACCGCCTTTCATCATTACCTTAAATTGCAGACGATTTCCATTCTGCATCCACTGGGACAAACACTATTTATGTGAAATAAAATGGTTTGAGCAACAAGGGTCCTAGAACCAGGTAGTAGTTCTGTGTCTATTGATGCTGATGTCTTAATGGCCCAACATGAGCACTGAAATGTACTGTAGGTGCTGTCTTCATGGTCCCCATCGTGTTACTATTTCATTTAAAGCATTTGGAAGACAGAAGAGAGTATTCATTGACTGTTAGCTTATTATCCTAGGAGTTGATGATAACTGCAGCACAGTGTGTGTGTATGTGTGTGTGTGTTTTTGTGTGTGTGTGTAGTGTATTCATACCTGTGTGGGTACATATGAGTGGCCAGAAGAAAACAGCTGTCCTGCTGTCCTGCTCTGACACTTGACTGGAGCAAGGCTGTCAGCCTGCAAGGCCAAACAATACTCCTATCTTACCCCCACCCCAACAACACATAGGTTACAGGCCCACACTCAGCTGCACCCAGATTCTTACCTGGGCTCTGAGGATTTGAACTCAGGTCCTCATGCTTTCACACCAAGTGTACTGACCCACTGAACCGTATCCTGGGTCCCCATAAGTTTGTTAAAGGAATTTTAACCTAGCTGAGACGCCGGGAGAGATTTTAGCTGTTAGCAGTGATTTCTGCAGTCAAGAAGTCAGTGTGCTGAACTCTCAGAAAGGTCGCCAACTTTTCTCTTTCCGTTTTTAGAACCATGTCATTCGAAATGATGTCTTCAATTTTTCCTGCTTTTAAATTGAATTTAGCCTGAAAATAAATATGCCATGCTACTCTTGGTGCAAACACACAGTGAGAACTTCAAGGAATGCGCAATCGATTCTTAGATGTCTCGGGAGACCTAATGTTTGCCAGGTCACATCATTCCTTTTACGGTCACTTTTGGAGTTACGTTATGTTTCATTTTGTTTGAGGTGGGCTCCATTTAGCTCAGGCTGGCCTCACTCTTGTTAAGTAGTGAGGCTGGCTTTGAACCCCCACCCCTCACCAATTCTGTTGCCTCCACCTCCTAAGATCTTGGATTGTTGGTGTGCGACACGATGCCCAGCACACCACTTTTCTGAAAACGTGGCTGCCACTGGATCTGCTGGAGAGTTTGGTTTCATTGGTATTCCTCTTGCTTCTGCTACCAGCCACGCAAATCCACCTTCCTGGGTGGAATTGTCTTAAGGAATAAGACTGGTGTGTCACTCAATGCCACTCTGCAGCCCTGGGAACCGTGTGACTGAGAGCACACGGTTTCACTCTTGCACAGCTGGGAGGAAACACAAGCTGCGGCCTCTTGCAAAATCTGTCTGTGACTTTTCTCACTTGACTGTAAATCTCACTTTCTCTAAACACGACACAAGCCAACAAGCAAGAAGTTGCTCCCATGTTGTTGCCAGCTTTGACTTTTAGCTGGTTACTCTTCCATTCACTCATTTGTCACTGAAGCTTTGACTACAGGACTTTTGGGGCTGGGAAGATGGCTTCACCGTTAAGAGTACTTACAGAGGACCTGAGTTCAGTTCTAAGCGATCAAGTCAGGAGGTTCACAACGCTTGTGACTCCAGCTTCAGAGGACCCAACACCCTCTTCTGGACTCAGAGAGTATCTGCAATCATGCATATGTACCCATACATATACACATAATTAAAAAAAATAAAATCTTTTCTAAGAGATTTCTTCCTTCAACAGAGGGTAGGATGAGATTGCTTGGGAAGAGAAAGTTGGTTAAAAGGAAGAGTGCTATTTGTCATCTGAGTCTCCACCTACAAGAAGTGTCAATGGCTTCATTCTTCCCTGCCTGGACTCAAGGACAGCTTAGCAAAAACAAAACAAACAAACAAAAACTCTCCATTTTTACAAAGTCCTTAAACATGAGAACTAAGTGTGTTCTAGTATGTGTTTTAGAACTCAGTCACTTTTATTTTTTGATGCGTTATCTGTGTGTGTGATGTACACATGTGCTTGTGTCTGTTTGGGGTAGATATGGGGATTATATAGACTACAGGCCAATGGTGGGTCTCTTCCTCTGTCACCCTTTGTCTAAGCTCACTACATGACTGCTCCACGGTGTAGTGATGGCGAAGGTTTTTTGTGTAGATGTGAAAACACAGCCTGGGGCACCTGGAAGAGTCCAGAGCAGAGAGAGAGAAAGAAGTAGACTGAGCTTGGCTGCCAGACTGGACATGGCTGGGCTATCTGCAAGAGATAGGAGAACAACAGGTCATAGAGAACAGAGGAAACGTAGTGAGACAAACAGGAACCGAACAGAGAGAGAGAGACAGACAGACAGACAGAGAGAGAGATGGAGGAGGGGGTGGAGGAAAGAGAGAAACTACAGCAAGAACAACAGGGTTACAAGGAGAATGGGTAGCTCAGAGAGAGAGAGAAGGGAAGCCAGGCACTTAAGGAGTGGGGGAGGAGGTGAGAAGGGCTAGGATGCTAAAGTGTAACATGTACTTGTGATGCTGAAGGAGGCTGGAGGCCACCACAAGTAGCCATATGTCCCTCTGCCAGAGGTAAGGGAATTCTCCTTATGGTAGAGGAGAATTGATTTTACAAATTCCCAAGGAATACTCTCTTCTGACTGCCAGAAATATTCCTACAGCCCAGGCTGAGCTCATTCCTGGATCTTGGACTGCAGTTTGGAGTGTGGGGATTGGAGTTTCCTTTGGACTTGACAGAGTCTCTCACATGAGCTGGAGCTTGTGGACTGGCCTGGATCCTCTATGTCCTCCAGCACTGAGACTGGAGATGCGCACCACCATACCCCACTTTTATGTGGGTGCTGGCATCTAAACCCGGTCCTCATGTTTGCACAGCAAGCACTTTCCTAGCAGAGCCGTCTCCCCAATCTGTACACGTTTCTTTTGGGGGTGGTTTTTCACAACTGCCTTTCCTCACTAGACCCTTGCCCCAATGCTCCACAAAAGGAAACCATGCTAGAAAGTTCTGCTTATATAACTAATTTCATTTGACAACTGCAACACATGACAAACATTAAATATTTCACAACACAGGCTTTTTACGGAGTTGCTTTATGTTTCAACACAATACGGCGTTCAAAGACCATCTGAACATCTATCCAGCCTCTTACATCCCAAGGGTGCAGTTAAAATTCTAAGGGGAAGGAAAACTGCCTCACATAGCAGTATCAAGTCCTGATCCTCCCTTTCATCCCTTCCCCTCCCTCCTGTGTTCTCTGGGGTGGCCAAGCCAATACCCTGGGCGATTCACTTTCTCGACACTCCCAGGGGCTGGGAGGGGAAAACCCTCCTTTGATCAGGGACTGAGTGCATTGACTCCTCACAGTGCCAGCAGGATTGGGACAAATGGCCATTACCTCAGATGAGATAATGAATGAGAAAAGGCTTTTTTGATCCATAAAAGCCTAACTGTTGGTGATTGCTTTATTATTGTTAGTAATTTATTTGTTAGTGTTGTTATTACTGCTAATAAAATGATCCCCATGCTTCCCGGCTCTATGGTCCTCATGCTGCCTACATACAATGCCTCAGATTTGAAGAAGATGCTTCAGGGTAAACAGGGGAGGGAACCCTGTCCATCATTCCACCAGGCCCTGGAATGAGTTGCTAGATTAACAAGAGTCCACCACGCCTAGCTGATTTTGAAATCATCTGCCTAATGCTGGCCTCATTCTTCTTCGTGGTAGATACTGTGTTCACATATTCACACTGTGAAAAGATCTACCTACGATTGCCGAGGTCCCCAGGTATTCTGCTATCAAGACCCATCTCTAGACCTAGAACAGTTTAAGGAGTTGGACACACACACACACACACACACACACACACACACACACACACACACACCAAAAGGAGAAGAAAGGGAACAATTATGATTCAAGCGAAACTCTGAATAAGCGAATAGACCTGGCGTTGAGAGCCATGGAAAGCTACGTCTGCAGCCAGAGGTGGTTACCTGACTCAGCCCTAAACTCTCTGAGGACACCTCCTCCACACAGTGAGCCCGGTGGGTTCAGAGGAATAATGGAAGGGGGAGTACATGAGAAGCCTTACTTGAGTGTTTTTCAACAAATAAGTCTGTGTGAGTAGCAGTCGATGGGCGTTGCCAACTGCTTTCTCAATCAGAACCTTAAAAGGCAAAATAAATAAACAAATAGAAGTTTAAAAGAACAATTCATAATGATCAAAGATAAAGTAAAATATTATTCTGGAAGAAATACAATTTGGAGGTTAGCAACTGGTTTTATGAGGGAGATAATCCTCCCCCTCCTTTTTTCCAGGACTGTAAATGCATTTTTATTTTATCTTTGCCCAGCCCTAGTGTTACCACAAAGCCTGAGCGTGAACGTTACTCCATTTCTTCCAGAGGGTGCATGGCAGTACCAGATGACAGTCCCGCCTTGTGCTACCTAGAAGCATCACCTGGGAATGCCCTGACAGCTGCTACTTGTCAGTGGTTCCCATCTTTTTCTTTCCCGGGCAAACGAAGACTCAGCCCTTCTCTATCTGAGGCCACGCTGAGTTGGGGCAATGTCTGCCACTGTGTGACTAAGGTTTCCCACCAACTATTAACAAAAAGGACAGACAGGGCCCTGGCTCTTTCAGTTGTAAGGAAAGATTACGTTTTTAAATGTCATTTAGAATCATATAGAGCCTGGTCTCAAAGAGCCATTCTGAAGTCGTGAGCTGTTCTGAAATGAGTCCAGCAGGAACAATAAACCTGATGTGTTGCATACTGTTTGGGATATCTCCTTTACATTGAGAGTTTCTGCACACTAACATCCCAGTGCAGGAAGAAGGGAACCACCCACAGAGGTGTACAGCATCCCCTAGGCATCTTCTTTGTCATGAAAGCTAATTTGGAAAGATATATATGCGGAGGAAGACATGTAGGTGTGTGTGTGTGTGTTCGTGCGCGCATGCATATGTGCATGTGTGTGCATGCGTGTGTGTGTGTGTGTGTGTGTGTGTCAGACGTCAGCACCCAGTACCTTCCTTGATTATTCTCCACCTTACTGTTTTAGAGTCTCTCATTGAACTGACCATTCTGTGATGGAAAGATTGGCTAGTTAGGACCAGTGAGCTCCTGGATTTCCCCTGTCTCCATCCCTCCTGCACTAAGGTTACAGAGCTACACCTGGCCATATCTAGCTTTATGGTGTGGGTGCTGGAGATCTGACCTCAGGTCTTCAAGGTTGCAAAGCACCTGCTTTAGATTGAGCCATCTCCCCAACCCCTCATAAGGATTTTTTAATGTTGGGGCATGTTTGTTAAATTTCATCTAGCAATGGCATTCTCCAAGTCCTATGGTAAGTATGCAGTTACTGAATTTTAATGATCTACTCCCTGAGAAGAAGAATATGGCCAGTGTTCAGAGACCACAAAAAATGTTCACATAATGAGACATAACTGAGAACCAGAAAAGGAAGATAGGAAGGTAATCTTTTATCCTAAGTCAGATGCCCAGGCACTCAGAGAATCCTGGCATATGCCATCCATATGATCTACAAGTAAAAGGGTTCCTATAGGGTCTCCTTGGAAAGATAGCTAATGAGAGCTTCAGAGAATCACAAGCAAAGCCTGAGCCAGGAAGAATGGTTGGAAGTTTGTGAGTGATTTTCTAGGTGTCAGGCACTGTTTTAGTTGCTTTGTTTGTATTAATGTATTTAGTCACAATGTCAGCCAGAACTAAGGAAGTCCAACCTTGTCATTGGCAACTGAAGTAGGGGGTAGTTGGGAGGGGCTATTAGAACTAAATTATAACACCCCAAGTGAGTGGTGGTGGTACACGCCTTTAATTCCAGCACCTGGAAGGCAGAGGCGGGTGTATTTCTGTGAGTTTGAAGCTAGCCTAGTCTATAAGAGCTAGTTCCAGAACAGGATCCAAAGCTACAGAAAAACCCAGTCTCAAAAAACAAACAAACAAAAAACTATTTCCCTTCCTCTCTTTACTCATTCCTAGTCCTCTTAGCCACCTATGAACAAATTCCAGTCCATTTTTCAAAAGAGAAAGTATTTTGGTGACCCAGTGAATTAGAAGAAGGTTGCTGGGTGTTCGACCTTTTGTTCCCACCCACTACCCATGAAGGCAGCTGGAGAATCTAAGCTGGCTTCCTCCTGACTCAGAACAGCAGGCATATCCCCAGCCTTTGAGAGCATGCACATTCTGTGGAGGAGGCTTTATAAAAATAGTTACAACCTCTGAGAATTGTGGTGATATTTTGTTTGTACTCTAACCATTAAAGCTGTCTGGAGATCAGAGGGCGGAGCTAGGCACTAGCTAACTATAGAGGTCTAGAGACTCAGAGAACAGAGACAGCCATGAGCAGATGGAAAAGGGAGAGACAGCAAATTTGATCCAGAGCTGGCATCTGACTCCCACTGGGATGGGAGGGGCCCCAGAGCTGGGAATCAACCAGAGAGCACTGGGTCAATGTATCATAGGATCCTGGTGTTTTCCTCTGTCTGACTCTCTCTTCTTCTCCCTCATTGGTCCACCTGAGTATTCTTTCTTGGGCTGGACCTCTCAGGCTTTTCTAACATTTACAATAATGGGAAGGTATTCAGGAACAAGCAGCATTCAGAAATGCAAGTGTAGCCATTTTAAGGGGCCAGTCTTGCTTTTCTGTTCTAGCTCAGTTCCCCACAACCCTTCCTCAAAAGGATTAAGGAGAATTCCAAAAGGAATAACAAAACTTTCTAGGTATTGACATCTGAGGCAAACAAATCTGATCATGAATATTAGATTGTGTTACCATTTATTAGCTTTGTGGTTTGGGGCAAGTTAGTTAACTTTTTCTAGCTTGTTGATTCTCCTAGGGTGGCTATTCAACTCCCATTGTCCAGGCCAATCAAACCATATGCCAATTATCTCCTGGTAATTGGTTAAATGTTGCTCTGAGAAGATCCTGGTTTGGAAAGCAGCCTCACGACCCCTTTGTGATGGTTTAGGGTGGTTCCGGAGGCTGACCACGGCATACTGAGCCTGCTGCTCTGCTGCCCTGCTCATAGAAGGGTTCTGCTCAGACTCACTACCTCTTTGCCCACTGGCTTGAATACCTCACACAAATACTGTGACAAATTATAAAGATTCATCCCAAGAAAAGAGGATTAAAATATCTCATCACTAATTTCATGTTGATGGCATAACCACTATGATCCACATGATAGCCTTTGGGCACATTCCATGGAATAAAATGCTGTTGTAACATAAAGTATATCTGCTTCTTTTTACTTATTATCAGTGTGGCTACTTTAAAGGGGTAAAATTAGGAACTAGAGGTGTAACTTAGAGTCTAAACTTATCATCCACTAAGTCCTGAGTTCAATCCTCAACACCAAGAGTGTTTTTTATTCTTCTCTCATATATTACATCCTGACCGCAGTTTCCCCTCCCTCCACTCCTTCTAGTCCTTCATCCCCCACCCCACCTCCATCCACTGCACCTCCACTTCCCTTCAGAAAATGGCAGGCCTCCTAGGGATATCAACCAAAC
Organism: Alexandromys fortis; assembly: GCF_014885135.2. NCBI lineage: Eukaryota > Metazoa > Chordata > Mammalia > Rodentia > Cricetidae > Alexandromys > Alexandromys fortis. The sequence goes on along the minus strand of NW_026067942.1, from coordinate 1,189,384 downwards.
ATTATGTATCAATCAAGGTGCCCTTCCCTCATATTAAGAAGATTGGATGAGGCGACCCAGTAGGAGGAAAAGGGTCCCAAAAGCAGACCAAAAAAGTCAAAGACAGGCTCTGATCCCACTGTTATCAGCACCAAAAGAAGACCAAGCTACACAACCTTAATATAACTGCAGAGGGCCTAGATCAGACCCATGCAGGGCCCCTGATTGCCAGTTCGGCCTCTATGAGCCCCTATGAACCCTAGTTAGTTGATTCTATGGATTTTCTTGTGGTGTCCTTGACCCCTTGGCTCTTACAATCCTTCCTCCCTCTCTTCCTCAGGATTCCCTGAGCTCTGCCTAATAACACCAAACTGTTTTAAGACATTAAAATTATTTTTAAATGCATAGTTACATATGTGCTTGGTTTATATTTCTGTTGATTGACAGATTCAAAATGATCCATTGATGTGCTACTATCCTTCCCCTAGAACCTCTTCCTACTACCAGCGCCCCACACCCCTTCCCCCTGAGAATGTTTCCCTCCAAACCTCGAGGGGAGACGAATATATTGACCAATGTATTTTAAAACTCCTTTCTGAATATTTCAAGGTTAAATGGTCATAATATAAGGGGTAAAATGAAATCAATCATGACTTCCCACAGACAGAACCCCCTTAGGGATAAGAACCTTGACCCCAAATGCGTTGAGAAAGCTGAAGGTCTGAGCCAATACTGGAATGTGTCCATGTTGGTCAGGGAAGGGAGTTTGAGATGCCAGAAAAGATCCACCAATCCCATTCAATCCCTCCCTTGGTCTTGCTCTGTCTCTCTCTATCCCTAGCTCGGTGATTTGCTCGTTCTTGAGAACACGAGTGGAATATCTCAGGTCTCTGATCCAAATCTTGGCAGGGGACGGGGGGGGGGGGCTCTCACACTCCATCAGTACTGTTGCTACAATAAAGGATTCTCCCGGCACACACACAAAAAACTCACCCACTGTCAAACTCTCCAATATCTTTCTTATATCTTTCTTCCTTGAAACAGCTTGGTTTGCAGATACACCCTGACATAGGAATTCAACAGATTTCAACCAATAAAACACAAAGAGACAATTCAGTCCAAAACAATAATAAACTCAACTGATGATCATGGTGGCATTTATCTAAGTAGGAAAATGGATGTCCAATTAAAAAACGCTAGCCCTGGAGTTTCTGACATTTTCGTCAGATGTTTAGTTTCCAACAAGAAATAGAAGGGAAAAATAAGGTGGGGGCCAAGATACACAGTAAATATTTAGAAAAACTGGCTAGAAACCCCTGCATCGAAGCCCATGCTGCTGTTTAGACATTCACAGATCTGCTCTGAGAGCCTGGCCTTACTGCTGCCATTAAAATGCATATGCATATTGGGGCCTGGGGATTTCTTTTTCAATGTTCTTTTTTTGACGTTTTACTATCAGCAAATTCTCAAATTCCGTAGCAATTGTAGGGACATAAAATAAAAATGTATCACCTATCCGAACAATAGGCATTCTTATTTTTTATACTTACTGATTTGTTGATTGATTTATCATTAGTCTAGAAGAACCTGCTGGCTGAACGTGTAGAGACACCTATCAACTCTGTCACAGAAGTAAAAGAAAAACTGGTGCTTTACTGCCACGGAGATTGAGTCTTAGACAACGCATGGGCTTTTCCCATCTAGTCCAGGTGTTTCTGCACCAGGCCAGGCATAAACACTGACATCACTTTCCAGCAGGGAGCCACCTTTCTGGATGGTCCTGCAGTTTCTAAAGAAAGGAACAGCAGAGGATGTGAAAAGTGTGAGCTGAATAAACCTAATCTTAATGCATTCCATAAGATGGTTCGTGTCTGAGCTCCCTCAGCTCTCACTAGCGAAGATCCCCACCCACCTCACCCCACGGTCAAATGACTCTTCTTTGATGATGAGCCAAGGCAATGGGAGAAGCTACGGGTTGAAACAATAGCATCTGAGATGGAAGCAAAAGCAGCAAGGCCCTCACTTTCCCTCTGTAACCACAACAACTGGAGGAGAGTCTGGCCTGAGTGATGGATCTGCACCGAAATTGTACCCAGATGGCAGCTGCAGCTGCTCTTTCTACCAGCCGCACCTCGGCACATCCATCTTCAGGACACACCCGCGGCTGAGGCGGAGTGAAAAATGGAGTTGACAGAGCCATCAGAGAATCTCTTTTGCCATCTGCATTCTTTTCCTTCGATCATGTTCCTTGGGCTTCAGGCTTCTTGTTCTCACCTTCATGCTGCGGCTGTGATGACACAGAACCGCTGCCTGCAAACCAGGGTGAGTAATGGGCCCAGGACCCAGTGGAATACATAATGCCTTGTGTATTGGGTTATGGAGGGGGAGAAAAGAAGGAGGTGAAAATGTGGCTCAGGATGCCTGGGTGGGAAAAAGACCTGGTGGTGAGGACCCTGGATGGACCCAGGGAGGATCTGAGCATGCATACCTAGCCTCTAATTGAACCTGAGGCTCTCTTGAACACACATTCCAGCATTCCTTGTTCAGATAGATTTGAGTCCTATCCAGGGGGTTTTTAAGCCACTGACCACTTTAAAGCTAATTAGGAAAGGCAGAAGATACTGGAGACTTTTAACAAATGGTTTTAAGCTTCTGCTTCATCTTCATGACCTGGGGTTTCTAAGGGGATTCCGCTGGCTTTGTAACAATGGAAAATAGACAATAGATGTTGACAAGGAAAACTCAATTATTGCCAAGAGTGAAAAGAGTCTGGCAAGGAGAACATGGGAAGTGCACAGTCCATCACTGTTCACGGCATGAGGTCCTTCCCAGCGCTCAGGAGAACGACACAGAAGCACAGTGGCTTTCCTGCTAAGAATCAACACTTTTTGGAGCTCACATCATCCCCGCCAAAGGCACAAATGTGGCCTCTTGTCACATGGCCGTATTGTTCTAGTCAGCCATCCAGAGAAATGAGTGGACACCCCCACTCTGAGGCATCATAAGCCGAAATAAGCCATCCACACATTTCAAAAGAACCGAAGCAAACTATGAGATAACTAATGGACCAGTTAATCCGCACAGACTACCCAGGTCTAAGACGGACTTTCTAGCCAAGGCGTTATTCTTTGGCTTGGAATGCTAGCAGGAAAATATAGTTACCTCACCTGCCAGCTCCTGACCAAAACAACCAGCTGTTTGTTACTTAATATGAAAGAAGACTTTGCTTTCTGTGGGTGGCAGTGGCATTGTGGAAGCAGGGAACCCTGTCACCTGGAATGCTTCTGTTCCTGCAGTTTGCAGAAATGGACTGCCGCACCACTGTGTGGAAGGCCAAGTTCATCAGCCTTCTCTAGCTGAAGCCTTTTCTAACTAACCCAGACACCTGGAAGTATTTTCAGGTATGAAAGAAAAGATCTTTGTACATTGTAAAGTGCTCACACTGTGGAGCTCTCTAAACCCCTCCAAGGCTACAGTAGAGACCCCCCCCCCAGCAGCATATGTAAGAGCAATGGACTTGGGTTCATAATGAATTGCCTACTCTTTTGCTTTTGTTTCCCTCACTAAGGTCTCAGGTAAGTTCACAGGTAGTTTTTTGTTGTTGTTGTTGTTTTTTGATTTTGAGCTTTTGGTTCCTGCTCTGGAACTAGCTCTTGTAGACCAGGCTGGCCCCGAACTCACAGAGATCTGCCTGCCTCTGCCTCCCGAGTGCTGGGATTAAAGGCATGAGCCACCACCGCCCGGCTCACAGGTAGCCTTTTAAATGAACACGTGCAACAAGAAAAATGGGGGAGGGGGAGGACAGACTTGTGTTCACATAGGACTCTAGAAAGATGGGAAGAAAGCTCAACTGTAGTCAGGAAGATGATATGGCACAAGGCACAGCCTGGCATGCTGGTGGATTGATTGTGAATGATATGTCATATTGCTCATGTGTGTGAATACTTGGTTCCCAGCTGGTGGCACTCTTGGGAAGTTTGTAAAACCTTCAGGGGGTGAAGCCTTGCTGGGGGAAGTAAGTCAGTGGGGCCAGGCCTTGAGATTTGATAACCTGACAGCACTTCCTGTTCCCTCTGCTTCCTGGCAGCTGGTGTGCTGTGATCAGGCAGCATCTTGCTCCTGCCACCATGTTTTCCCCTCTATGAGGGAACAATCCCCTAAACTGATGGCCAGAATACCCACCTATCTCAATTCATCGGGTCTTCGGTCACAGCAACAGGAAAAATAACTAATGCAGCCCCAAACAGCATTGTAAGACTATGCTAAAGGTATGACCAATAGACCGGGGTAAACCTCCACTAACAAGGGTGGTGGGAACAGAGTGGATTCTGATTGGGTGGGAGCAGGGTGGGTTCTGATTGGGTGGTGGGAACAGAGTGGATTCTGATTGGGTAGAAACAGGGTGGGTTCTGATTGGGTGGTGGGAACAGAGTGGATTCTGATTGGCCTAAATCCTTCAGAAAAGTAGGTCCATGTAAAGACCACTCAACCAAGGAATACTCATCCATCTAACCTCAAATATTTAGGCAAGTCACTTGTCCCCAGGCAGCTACTTCCTGGAGAGGAAAACTGGGGAAATGACATCTCCTCTGCCAACCGTGTTGTCAGTGTGAAGATTAAGTACCAGGATTATGGGAGGACATTTTAAAAGTTGCAAAACCCCATAAAAAATAGGTAATTAACTTTATTCTAATAAGCAGTCAACATTCATATATGCAATATATTAACTGTTTTCTAAGAACATAAAAAATTATTTAGCACTACTACACCAGTCTTGAATACTGCTAACCTTTCTTTGTGGGTTAAGAAGGCATCTTAGGAAGCAGAAGTGCCTTCCAGTCACAGGGGTGTTATACTGAATTAGATGGCAGTTACAGTTTTTACAGGTTTATGTATGTGTGTGTTCAAAATATGGATCATCAGCAGTTACTATATACCACTGTACATTTTAGTTTTTTCTCCCATAAGTGTAGAAGAGATAGAAGAACCCACTGAAAACCCTTGTTAACTTGAAGAATTCTGAATGGCACTGAAGGACATAGTAAAGGGACACAGTCCTGGGGAATAGCTAGATACACTTGGATACAACTGACTAGGGACATCCTTCACTCAAGACACTTTGTTTCCATCTGCTGTCGAATTATCATGATATACTGTTGTCTAGAAAACAACTGTAGCAAATATAAAAATCTTTACTATCTACAATGTGGCTGAGGCTATGGGGCCTTTGCGCACTACACAACCTTTCCAACCATGCATGACTGATGTGGGATTTCCCTCTGTATTCTATGAATATGTTTTATTACCATTGATTAATAAAGAAGATGTTTTGGCCAATAGCAGGGCAGAATAGAGCCAGACTGGAAGAGATAAAAAGAGAGAGCAGGTAAAGTCAGAGAGATGCCATGTAGCTGCAGAAGGAGATAGACACCAGACCCTTACCAGTAAGTCACACCAGAAATAACAACATATTTAACAAATGGTGCTGGCATGAATGGATATCAACATGTAGAAGAATAAAAATAGATCCATGTCCATCACCATGCACAAAACTCAAGTCCAAATGGATCAAAGACCTCAACATAAAGCCAACCACACTTAACCTCATAGAAGAGAAAGTAGGAAGTACACTTGAACACATTGGTACAGGAGACCACTTCCTAAATATAACCGCAGTAGCATAGACACTGAGGGAAACAATTAATAAATGGGACCTCCTGAAACTAAAAAGCTTCCATAAAGCAAAGGACACAGTTAACAAGACAAAACGACAGCCTACAAAATGAGAAAATATCTTCACCAATCCCACATCAGACAAAGGACTGATCTATAAAATATATAAAGAACTCAAGAAATTGGTCATCAAAAGAACAAATAATCGAATAAAAAATGGGGCACATACCTAAACAGAGAACTGTCAAAACAATCTAAAATGGCTGAAACACGCTTAAGAAAAAGCTCAGTATCCTTAGCCATCAGAAAAATGCAAACCAAAATAACTCTGAGATTCCATCTTACACCTGCAAGAATGGCCAAGTTAAAAAACACTGATGACAACTTAGGCTGAAGAGGCTATGGGATAAAGAAAACACTCCTGCATTGCTGGTGGGAGTGCAAATTGATACAGCCCCTTTGGATGTCAGTGTGGCAATTTCTCAGAAAATTAGGAAACAACCTTCCTCAAGACCCAGCAATACTACTTTTGGGTATACACCCAAAGGATGCTCAATTGTACCACAAGGACATGTGCTTAACTATGTTCATAGCAGCATTGTTTGTTATAGCCAGAAACCAGAAACAACCTAACTGTCCCTTGACTGAAGAATGGGTAAGAAAAATGTAGTACATTTACACAATTGAGTACTACACAGCATAAAAAAATAATGATATCTTGAGATTTGCAGGCAAATTAATGGATCTAGAAAGCATCATATTGAATGAGGTAACCTAGACCCAGAAAAACAAATATTATATGTTCTCATTCATAAGTGGCTTTTAGACATAAAGCAAAGAAAACCAGCCTACAATTCAGAATCCCAGAGAACATATACAACAATGAGGACCCTAAGAGAGACACACATGAATCTAACCTACATGGGAAGTAGAAAATGACAAGATCTTCTGAGTAAACTGGGAGCATAGGGACCATGGAAGAGGGTTGAAGAGAAAGGAAGGGGAGCAAAGAAAAATGTATAGCTCAATAAAATCAATAAAAAAGAATAAATAAATGTATAATTAAGAAATATAAATTAATAGGTAGTCATTTATAATCATCAAACTTGTAGTCATATTAGTTAAGTTTTCTAGATATACATAGTATATTTCAGGTGGATAGGTACTCTTCAAACACTTCAAAGAACTGTAGAATATGGCATTTTAATAACTTAGGATTCTGTTGACATGAGACACAAGAAGCACCGATCTATTCCTGAGAGAATGTTGGGCACTGAAGACACTCCACTTGGAGCTTGTTTTCTTCTTGGCAAAACTGGTCTTTGAGCAAAGCAATATCCCTGCATCCACCACTGACAAAATGCATGGTGTCCATACTGGACAAGCAGGATATAAGCAAAAAGACTGTCAAGGCTTGCCAAGACAGGGTAAGACAGTTTTTAATTTTTTTCCTGTCTCTGAAAATGGTCTGTCAGTTACTCTAGGCCTTAGACAAAGTTGGTTGCCCCAACATTGCAAATGAGACTTTGGGTGATTGCCCAGGTAGCCGGTTGTCTCTGTTATTTCTTGTACCTTTTGGAAGTTGCTTGATTGCACTTTCTGTTTACTCAAGTAATATTATTTCCCTTCTCATGTCTTTAATGGGATTGAAGACTATATAGTCATAGTTATTTTCCTCTCATGACTTAGCCAAGACATTTTTAATGTAATATTTAGACTCCTTAGGTTAGGATAACTATTGAAACTTTTAGCATATGTTTCTTGTTTGATGTTGTTCATGCTGGTTATAATTCTAATTTTTATGTATGTTTTTGCCTCTTTTTTTCCCTGGACAATACTTGATATATGTTTCTTATTGTATATAGTTTTGTATTAGCCTTAGAATTCTCTTATTTAGATGAAAGGGGGAGGCGCTGCGGTAACTCCTTCAGCCAACAACCTTTAAGATACCAGTCCACTTTGGGTTTGGTCTCATGTACTATATAAATGCAGACAAAAAGTGTGTGAGGGTTTCTTGGCTGCTGGATTCGGTTCCAATTCCCAGGACACACAGAGGACTGAGGATCCTACTCTTTTTGTGAGTTTATCCCAGATAAATAAACCTTTGTTATACTCCATTCCAGGCTATTGTGGAACTCTTTTGTACGCCAACACATTTCAACCCTTGGACAATTGTTTGTATTACTCTGTTTTATGTTATTGATTTTACAAATTGTATGGATGACCATGTGTAGTTTGTAAAACACCAAACACAGCATAGTAGAAAGGCAGGAGGTGGCACTAGGACCCAGTGTGAACTTCAATGTGATAGAGACTAAATTTATGTCTAAATATGAGTGGAGACTCAGAGGCTTGCTTTGTTTTTCTTAACCTTTACTATGATGTTCCATCTCTCCCACTTAACCCTTTCATACACTCTTACATCATTCATAAACAAAACAGTTACATTTTAATGAAAGCACTTATTGTGTAGGTACTCTGTGTATAATAAATCTGCCTTTTGTGAAATGGACCCATGAGTTTTCAGTTAGTATACTTAATCTGTTAGTATATGAATGCCATATTAAATTAAGAATGAGTTCTGAGGAGCTGATCAACCAAAAGAATGTTCTCTATTCCTGCTTATATTGTTCAACATCACTCCAATATTTTAAACAAATATTAAAGTATTTTGGTAATGGAAACTATCCAACAGTCCACTGAAGGGGGGATTTTTAAATATTTATTGCATTAATAGAAAGTTATTCAAATGATAGGGCAAATGCATATATTGTTTTGGGGGGGAGAAAAGCGCTAAAATACCACGTGCATAGCATGCTAGCCAAAACTGATGATGTTAAAGAATGACTGACAGAATAAAGGCAGAATAGGGAGCAGGACAGTGGTGATACAGAGCAAGCTGGAGTGTCTGTGATTTTTTTGTCCTGGCCATCTGTATTTGCTTTAGATGAGCTTACATAGTCACCAAGAAATTGCTTCAGTTTAGAATTTTTTTTTTTTTTTGAAAAGTTGCACCAGGGAAGTTTCTAACTGCCACCAAAGGCAGGGGGTTGGGAGGAGCTGTGTTGGAAACTGGAATTGGGAGAAGGGCTCTGAGCATCACGAGGAAGGTTGACTCTGGTTCTAAACAGGAGGCAACCACAAGATTCACAGTGGAGGGAGGGAATTCTTGGTACCCAGGGGAAAATTGCTTCATGTAATCACAGAGCAGGTTTGGTATTTATAGCCGACATTAGCTTCCCTCTTCAGTCATTTCCTCTGGTAACTGAATGCTGTGTATGGACTGTTGAGGAAGATAAGTAAGGACCTAGCAGGAGGACGATGGGAAAATCATACCTGTGATTCCTAGCCCAGGGGCCGCAGGTGGTGGAAGAGAGTTGTGAGTGCAGCCAAACACAAAAGCAGTAGCATATCTAAGAATTATGATTTTTTTCAATTTTTTTGTAAATTAATAGTGAGTCAACTGTGTGGTTCTCAAGTGTGAACTTAGACGATGACAACATTGTGCCACAGTGTGTGACTATCAGACTTCCCTGCTAGGGGACAGCAGTCCAGCTCGTGCATGCTTCCTCTACTATTGCTTTACTATCTGTAAGTCTGTGTAGACATCAAGCCTGTGAAATTTCCTCATCTGCTTTAACTATGATGAACAGGAAGTTTCTGCTGTGATTTGATTGGGAAATATCCTCTATGGGCTCATGGGTTTGAACACTTGGTCTCCAGCTGGGACACTATTTTGGGAAGCATAGCCTAGTTAGAACAGAATTCCTGGAGGTTGGTTTAATGGAATAAACTACTGCCCACTTCCGTTCCTCCCTTTTCTGATTTCTTCATAGGTAGGTGGGTGGGTGGATGGATGGATGGATGGATGGATGGATGGATGGATGGATGGGTGGATGGATGGATAGATGGGCAGTCTGACAGATGATAGACATCCTTCCTGATCCACCCAAATGTGAACAGGCTTGTACCAAGCCTTTCTTATCTTGAGGGACAAAATAAATCCTCTCCTGTGTTGTAACTTGTGTGGTTTTTGTTCAGAGAGACAGGAAACTGGGTGGTACAGATCCAGGCTTCCTCAGGGAACTTCCTACCTCTTCTGGGTCCACTGTGCTGTAGCAGGAGAACACAACCAGGTGTCACTCACAGAATCAATGACCCTGAGAGCAGCCATCCCATCACTCACCAATGAACAGTCCTGATGTCACATGGGATACAACCACAAGGAATCCTGAGCCGCCAACTTTACAGAATCTATGGGTGAAAATCTTCTTAAGACATGGGGGGCATTACTAATCACAGCCTGTCAGTAAATATGGAATAGAAAGTGTTCGTGAGTGTAGAAGTCACTCTGTAGACCTGTTGGTGATCGGCCACTATGGCTTCAGTGTGGGGAAGAGCAGAGGTGGAAAGTAGCAAGAATCAAGACAGCCTTGGGTGGCTCACAGGAAGCTGGACTCAGCGCATCAGCACACATGGAAACATGTGCATGGCCACGAACAAAGGGTAATTGCAGGGTGGTTTATTAATTGAAACTAAATGTCCTCTTCTTTGTAACATGGCTGGATGCTGAAAACCTCAACACATGACAAAAGGACACGCATAGTCAGCAGAGAAACCTCAGCTTTGAACACCATGCCAAGAAGGAGAAAGTTTAGAATGAGTTTGTTCTCTGGCTCCTTATACCAAATAAACCACAAACGGACTCCCAAGGATCTGAATAATGGATCAGCTTTCTCTCGAGCCTTCCCTTTCCTCCCCTCTGTCATTTTCCTCTCATCTCCTGTGCGCACTGAAAGTGGTGAGCAAATACACAGGAAACTGAAGCATCCAGGGTCATCTTTCACATGATGTAAGCAACACGTGAGGAAAAATGAAACCCACACATTCCATACTGAGGAACTAAGAGGTAAAAAGAACAAGACAGAAATAAAATGAACTCTCTAGCATTGAGTCACCTTTTTCCATTGTCAAGTAAACATGGTCAGCATTCCCTAATTCTGCATGCAAATGGCAGGGTAGAGACACAGTAGAACAGATTTGCTGTGTGTACGTGGGTGGGAAGGGTGGGATGTGCATGCGTGTGTTCAAATGTGTGTGTGTGTGGTATGAGTGTGGTGTATGTCTGTGTGTGTGGTATGTGTGGTGTGGGTGTGAGTGTTTATGTGGTGTGCCTGTGTGGGTGGTATGTGTGTTATGTGTCTGTATGTGTGGTATGTGTGTGTATGTGTGGTGTGTGTGTGAGAGAAAGAGGTATATGTGTGGTGTGTGTCTGTGTGTATGTGGTATGTGTGTGGTGTATGTTTGTGAGGTGTGTTTTGCATGTGTTAATGTGTGCAATGTGTGTCTGTGTGTGGTGTGTGTGTGGTATGTGTATAGTGTGTGTGTGTGTGTATATGTGTGTGTGTAGGACAGAGGTTGATGTTGAGTTTCTTTCTCTATTTCTTTTACCTTGTTCTTGATGTTTTGAGACAAGGGTCTCTGAACTTGGAGCTCAAGGATTCTGCTTGACTGACTGGCCAATGAGCTTCTCTGCTCTTTCCCTCCCCCATCACTCCATCCCCCGCAGCCACCACTAGCACTGGAATTATAGATGTATCTTTGTGCAGAATTCTACATAGGTATAGAATTCTTGTGCTTTATCAACCAAGCCATCTTCAAGTCCTGGCTTTCTAATCTTTCTGATCAGGTTATTTTTCTGCATATTTACTGTGGTTATACTTGAAGAGAAGGCTAATCTATTGACCAAATCCTAGTGAGTAAATTTAAATTTGCTCCTGGATATTACCCTAAGTGGATGTTCTGGAGTGTTCCTCGGGATACACAGATTGCTCTGAACTTCCTAGATCTGAGTCCACAGTATTCTTTCATTACACAATAATTGGGAAAATAAAACCTTCCCTGGTTTCTTCTTGAGCGTTAGGCTCAATTAAACATCATACATATATCAATTAACACCCCGGAACCCAGGGCATCTAATGGTTCTCTCTTCTGAGCAGATGAAATGTGTTTCTTGGTGTGAGCTCATGTCAGTGAGATGCTTTGTCAAGATGATCTTTGCCCACGAACAGGGTCTAAGCACACAAGGTAAAACATCACCTTTCTGCTTTCTAATAGCCCTGTGCACTAAGGAGGAGGCTGAGGAGGAAACCCAGACATCATATACTCCTGTCTTTAAAAAAAAAAATGAATTGGTCTGGACTTAACTCATCGCTCTTTTTCTCAGGCTTCCAGGAAGATGGAGAACATTGAGACCAAGCCCCCAACAATCTTTCAATATAAGAAGCATGTACTGCGTGGAGAACCTGGAAAGGCAAAACTCCCTTGGTAACTGTGCCCCATGATGTTCCTGGGAGGTGGAAGGGGTCATGGTTCCTTTGTAGAGAGAGGGGAGAAAGAAATACTGCATAGAGGAATAGCTTGTAGAAGTTGAAGTATTTGGAAAGTTGATTCGAATGCCTACAACAGTTCTCAGTGTTGTCCAGGTTCCGTGTTCACCTGACTTGGAAATGGTCCATTAGCATAACAGGGGGTTCCATGACTTTCTAATGTGTGCTAATATTAACTGTGATGGGCTGTGACTGTTCTCTCTCTCTCTCTCTCTCTCTCTCTCTCTCTCTCCATCTCCCTCCTCTCTCCTTTTCTCCCTCCCTCTCACCTCCCTCCTTATTCCCCCCCACCACATGGAGTTTCAGCAAAGTACTTAGCCTCCTGAAGCAGGTGGCTCAGTGCCACTTCAAACAATGTGACAGGAAATCGGTCTTCCAAGGTTAGGACTGAGGGAGCAGGTGTGGGCAGAGCATTCTGCCTTCTGTGAAGATCATCACGGCACAGGGGGCCAGGGAAGACACAAGAGCTGACACAGGTGTCCAAGCCTCCCACCCGTGTTTGCCTTTGCAACCCCAGTTACAGTGACAGCACACCACCAAGGGACTGTTGCTTATGTGGGCTGTCGGTATATAACTGTACAATTACAGCTGGGAGTCACCCACTATATAAAGAAGATGGACATGCTGAACCACAAAAGAGACTGTTTGGGAAAAGAAATGTTGATGGAAGGAAAGAGGGAAAATGCATCCTAGGTAAAACTTCCCACAGTTTCCCAAGCAATCTGGAAATGGGGGCGGGGGGTAGGAGCACAGGAAAAAAATGTAACAGGGTTCCAACCATGCTCAGCAATAAAATTCAACCAATAAAAGGCAGTCTAAATTTTTCTTTAGGTTTTCAAATCAAACTGTGAATATTTCAGATACTTTAGTAGCTGCGTTTGGCTGGGGCTCTCTTGGTATGGTAGTATGGTTTCGTCTCATTAATCTTCAGGAGTAGCAAAGAAGCTCAATTCAAGTCAGCGTGATGGTTTGTCCCCGGACTGTATAGTGGCCAATGTGTGTTGCCGGGGGCAGGGGGGAATCCTGAAGAGAACAGCAAAGTCGAAGTCACAGGTTTTGTCTGATGGCAAGAATGTGGATGTTTCTTTCTTGAGCCCCACTACACTGAAACTCCTCGAAGTGAAGCAGAGTTAGTGCTACCACAGACCAATCACATGAACCGCTCATCTGCACTGGGTTGACGTCAGGGTAGGTCTAACATCATTGAGAAAACTGACTGAAAATAACCATCTTGAGAATAATAGATGCTTCTTTGGCTTCTGTAACTCTAGAATGTATTGGTGTCAGAGATCTGAAAATAAAGCAGGTTAGAAGAATGGTAACATAGCACGGAAATCACCATCCCGTGCATTGCTGGGTATCTCAGTTTGGAGCAGTGTTTGAGGCTTGTCCAAAGATGAGAGCAGATCATTAACCTTGAGTTTAAACCAAACCAGCTGAATCTTTCTGGATACAACTCCCATAATGTCTTAGACAAGGGCAGTTAAATCCATCTTGCTCCTCCATAGCATCCTGGCCCTGCATCTGTTGCATACTGAGTTGTACGAGAAATTCTACCTTGCATTAGTCAAGGTTCTCTAGAGACGAGAACCCATTGAATGAGTATATATCAAAGGGAATTTATTAGACTGGCTTACAGTCTAAAATAAAGTACAGTCTGAATTTTTCAACACTGGCTGCCTTCACACTGGCTAGGCTAAGAACCACATACACCTGAACTAGATGCTCAGCACCAGCAACCTGGTGCTAAAGGTCTGGGGGATTCCTGAAGAATCACTGGTCCTAAATCCATGTTGGAAGACAGATGAAGCTGAGTTCCAGTGTCAATGAAGGATAGTCTTAGTGGTGGCAGCAGCGACAGCAGACTGGATGCACTTGCTCACAAGAGGTGAAGACAAGCAGGCAAAAAGCAATGTCTTTCCCCTCCGTCCCCTGCATTCTCAGACGCTGCAGAAAGTGCCACCCTCCCCAGGGAAGGGCCTTGCCCCCTCAGTCAACCATTCTAGGAAATACCCTTTATATACCCACCCCGGGGTATGTCTCTTGGCTGACTTCAGATCCAGGCAAGTTGGCAACGAAGATGAACTGTTGCAACCACCCCCCGCACCTAGCAAATGCCGACAAACAATAATACTGGGTGGGCCTATGAACCATCCAGAGAAAAAAAGGAAGTGTCACCATGCTGCTCCTCTGATAAAAGAAGTGAAGTGAAGGCTTGGGCTTTCAGCACTTTAATTTCTTAATTTAGTCTCTTGTCCATTATGGAAATTCCACCACAGCTCATTAATAATAGAAAAACTCTGTGTAATAAATCAGCCCTAAAACACTGAAGGTTTTTTACAATCAATGCCTAGCAGAAAATTGACCTATAAATATTTTTAGACAGGTCTGCTCAAATGCATTTGTTCTATGTATATAGAGAATATCATTTATTGTACACTATAAAATATGAAATAGTCAACCTTATAACATTTATAGTGATTTGTCATCATTTCTAGAATTTAGTCCAATTCTTGGCAAGTAGTGCATGTTCAAAATAAGTAACTTAAGCTTCTCCTGCTTTTAACTTTAGGCACTTTTATTGTACATATGACCACCTAACTACACAAGACATTCTAAATATAATTCCATGTTTCATTAACAAATCAAGTATTATGAAACATCTTATTCCTTTCATTGCACTGGAGTGATGATGGCTTCTACGTCAGAACCAAGGAGGTGAGGATATCTTTTCCTGCAGTTTATGGTCCTCACAGCGCATCAGGCCACTGAGCCTGCATCCTTCCCTCAGATCCTGCATCCCCGTCTATCATCCATCTAGTCCAGAAAATGCTGAGGTCCTACCTGCTATGACACCAGTCAGTAACATGCTAAATCTCCTAGGGGCCTTGTTCCCATGGAGAAGAGACGCTTACACTCTGACAATGTCCCATTCTTCTTACAAACTCATTGACTGAGGATTTTCCTGCCTGTATTCTACAAGGCTGGGATTTCCAGCCTTCAGAGGCTAGCCTGGGTTGCTCGGGTGGGCCTGATCATCTTGCCGTATCTTTGCATAGTTCTGCAGTGCTATTAATCATACTGATCGTTACTTGTGGATTCATTTTGGTTTCGTTGGTATTTGTGTTTATTCGCAGTACTGGGAATGGCATCCGGACCTCCTCATATGTCAAAAAAAGCTGCTTTTGCTATTCACCTAGCAACACCCCAAGCCTTCCACCATGCACTGTGTCATTACTAATGACCTGTAAGTATATGTTGGGGGACACAGAGATTCTGCCTTGCTTGTCATTGACCATCATAGCACCAAAACAGAGAGGATACTGGAGGTTAGAGAAACGGCTCAGTCCTTAAGAGTACTTGCTGCTAGCAAGTACCAGAGTTCAGATCCTAGCACCCATGTTGGAGGACTCACACCTCTATTTCCGTGGGACTCTACATCCTCTTGTGATCTCTACCATTACTCACACACGTGGAACATACGGACCCAGACATACACGTGTACATATAAATAAGAGTAAATCATAAAATATGAGGCTTGGTAGAAAGAAAGTATAGCAAAGTGGGATTTAGTTTTCTAAAACCCTCAGGCCCTGTAATTGCATAATTTAACAAATAGAAAGTCTCATTCTTTCCAAATTGTTCAAATTTCATTCTACACGGAGTACATCTGCGCAAACCCACCCTGGTTTCCGTCGCCCTTACCCCCAGCCCACGCCACGCCCCAAAGGAAGTGCACACAACAGTATCGAGGGGCAGAGTAAATTTAAAACAGCCCATTGTCCATTATCTGGTCTGTGGAACAACAACAAAGCAGGAAGTAAGGAGGCTGAGCCTTGAACTGGTACTTCAGCAGGAACGCTCAGGATTCCGCCACAGTTTGTAAACTGCTCCAGCGGTGTTTTCACGGTTCATGAAACAGAGAGAGAGGCAAACGCGGGAGACGAATTAAAGCCCTGGGTCTGCTCAGAGATGATGTTACAGCAAAGGTGCACTAGCTGTAGCCGACTGTACAGCTACCCGGTAGAGCTACGCACTAGCACCTGCTGTGGAGTTTACAATCCGTGCAGTCTACCCAGGGGTTAAGGCTGGTGCGCATCAGAGCCCTGATCGTGTCTGCGTTCTGCTGTGACTCACCAAGAGAAGAAAAGGGTATAATATTTTATTATGAGAAAACTTATAGAAGGATCAGAAGGCCACAGGGAGCTGCCCTGGGGTGACAGGGCATGAACAGTGGGTGAGGACTGCCATCTTTTGGTTATGAGGTGCCCTGACATTCACTAAGAAGAAAAGGGTTTTGACTTCATGCATGTGGGGTTCAAGGCAATTCAGCAAATCCTCTACCGTTTTTTCCTGGGTACCTCTGGGTGGCATCGTGCTTGTAATGAGACTTTTCAGACTTCCCCACATCCTGCCACATTAGTTACAGTCCAAATGGTTGCTGTTAGCTACCACTGCTCTCTATAGCTCCCAGGGGAACCAGAGGAGCAGCTGGGACATACTGGAAAACAGGAGCGCACTAACACAGTAGAAACAAACAGGGAGTCTGATTGACCTGGCACGGTCCTCTGAGTCTAATAGTCCTCGGCTTACCCCAAGCTATGACATCTTGGAGATTTACAGTACCTGGCTGGATAAGCATGGAATTTTCCAGAGAAATAAATTAAATATGCATGTAACACAAACAGCATGCAGGTATTGATATGTGTTCCAGAGACTCCCCACCTTGAGAAAAATCTAAATATAGTTGCATTGGTGCCCTCAAACAGTAATAAAAGGAAAAGATTTTCGAAACTAAGAACGGGCCAAAAGGCCATGAAGGATCTGGGAATAAAAGTCCTTCATGCCACTCAAAGGAAAAGAATTTTGAAGAACACATTGAGGAGTCTCATCCCAGCTATCAGGATGCCTACAGTTAAGGGAGAACAGTCTAAAATAGTTTGAGAACACTTCCTGGAAGTTCTGGAGATACCTGCCACAGCCAAAGGAAGCATTCAGTGTTTAAGGTCTGAGGGCTCCGGCGGCAGTAGAACCCTGGTTTGTCTAAGCAAACCATGTAAGTCCTAATCCTGCTGTGTGTACTCTGCCATCTCTACAGGACATGTCAGGGAAGAAACCTGGAGGAAAATCCAACACTGAAACCAAACCAGATAGAATGGCGTGCTGAAGCCCTAAATGCACCCTCCTGAAATAACAGGCTAAGAAGGACCAGTGTGGTGTCTGTCAAACAACGCATATTCAGAAAATGTTTGAGTGATGACCCACACCTTTAATCCCAGCACTCAGGAGGCAGAAGTAGGTAGATGTCTGTGAGTTTGAGGCCAACCTGGTCTACAGAGTGAGTTCTAGGACAGCCCGGGCTGTGTAGAGAGACCCTGTTTCAAAAAAGAAAAAAAAATCCAAATAAATAAAAGAAAATGTGTTTGTGTGCATGTGTGTGTGTGTATGTGTGTATGCATGTGTATGTGTGTATATGTGTGTGTGGCTCAGGAGATGACGCAGATGGTAATGTACCTGCCCCTCAAGTCTGAAGACTAGTGTTCATATCCTAAAACCGTACATTAAACATAGCAAGTATCTGTAACATGACTGATGGGTGGGGTAATAGGCAGAACCCCAGAGCTCATTGGCCAACCAGTCTAGCCAATCCATGAGCTCCACGCTCAGTTCAGTGCAAGACCCTATCTCAAGAGACAAGGGCCATGGTGATCAAGGGAAAACCCCTGATGTCTACCACTGTCTTCATTCCCAGTGACTTGTCTCAGCCCAGCTGCCACTGCCAGGGCTCCTGCTGATGGACAATTTTGAGAAGCCTTTGTAAGAATTCCTGGGGCTGGAGAGATGGGCCAGCAGTTAAGTGCACTTGCTACACTTGCAGAGGACCCAAGTTTGGTTCCCATTATCTGGCAGATCATAACAGGCTGCAACTCCACCCTCTTCTGGCCTCTGTGGTTACCAACACACATGTGGGGCATGTGCACACTCACGCACACACATGCATGCAAATAAAAATAAGTAAATCTTAGAAAAAAAATTTAAAGGAACTTTTTTCCCAGATTTTTATTTATTTTTTTAATTTATTTATTTATTTATTAAAGATTTCTGTCTCTTCCCCGCCGCTGCCTCCCATTTCCCTCCCCTTCCCCAATCAAGTTCCCCTCCCTCGTCAGCCCAAAGAGCGATCAGGGTTTTATCACGTGACATTGAGAGGAAAGAGATTTTGCAGTGAAGTCCTCTAAGGTCAGTCTTCTCCCCTAGAATACTGAGACACCATGAGCCAGGCATTGTGCACAGGACCCACCCTTGTCACCTTCATTCGTGACCACCCACCCTGGCTGTCCACACAACTCCAACCCAGGAGGAAGCAGGGAAGAGTGCAGCTCCTTTACCCCAGATTCATAGTTCTTTCTACCATACTGTCTAACTGAGCCAATGGTGGGCAAGGCCTTGATCCAAACAATAAATTTTACTCCCTAACAGTTCCCCAAATGATATTGCCCCTACCTGCCCCTGCCCTCATACCTAAGTCCATACCATAGCCCCTCTGACATGATAGAACCCTGGCTTTGCATCAGGACCAGATCAGCAAGCAGCAAAGACAGCATTGTGCCTAGAAACTTATTCATCTCTTCCACAAATGCATTGAGTTCCTGCTGAAGCTTCTGTCACCTCAAAGAATCGTCCCAATTATGCGCCCAAACAGCCAGCTGTGATGGGTGTCTCTATGGATGGATAAGGCAGCTGAGGCTTAGCAAGGAGAAATAAATTCTGAACTAAGGAAGGTAGTGTTTGTTTATTTGTCGGGGGGCTGTTTTATTTTGTTTTGTTTTTACCTTCCCACCTTAAGAAAAGAGGGTGGTAGGCAGAAGAATCTAGAACAATGAAAACATGAAAAGTGCACAGGTTAAAGAGCTGAGGAGAACCAGACAGAAGAGAAAAGAGGAGATAACAGCAAGACCACAACAGATGTGAGCATGCTAAGCCAGTGCAGTGGTCCGAAAGAAAATGGCCCTCAAAGGGAGTGGCACTGCTAGGGGGTGTGGCCTTGATGGGGAAAGTGGGTCACTGTGGAGGTAGGCTTTGAGGTCTCTTTTTCTGAAGCTTCCCTAGGTGTGACTGTCAATCGACTTCCTGTTGGTTACAATATGTAGAACTCTTAACTACTTCCAGTACCCCATCTGTTTGCAGATGGCCATGCTTCCTATCATGATGATAATGGACTGAACCTCTGAAACTGTAAGCAAGCCACCCCAATAAAATGTTTTCTTTATAAAAGTTGCCGTGGTCATGGTGTCTCTTCACAGCAATAAAAGCCCTAAGATAACCAGGTTTAAAAAAATCACACACACACACACACACACACACACACACACCTCCCTCTGAATCCTGTGGAGATGGGGAGAAATGATGGGGAGGAAGGATTGTGGGAGCCACTGGGGTCAGGATACCACAAGAAACCCCAAAGAATCAACTAACCTAGGCTCATGGGGCTCACAGAGACTGAACCACCAACCAGAGAGCCTATATAGGACTGACCTAGGCCCTCTGCTGATGTGATACAGCTGTGTAACTTGTTCTTGCACAACTACCAAGTGGGAGCAATGGCTATCTCTGCCTCTGTTGCCTGCTTTTGTGACCTATTCCTCCTACCAGATTGCCTTGTCCAGCTTTAATAAGAAAGAAGGTGCCTCGTCTCAATGCAACTTGATATACCATGACTGACTGATATCCTTGGGAGGCCCACCCTTTTCTGAAGAGAAACTGAGGAGGAGGAGGAGGAGGAGGACGAAGAGGAAGAGGACGAAGAAGAGGAGGAGGAGGAGGAGGAGGAGGAGGAAGAGGAGGAGTGGGTGGGAGGAAAGGCTGGGAGGAGAGAAGGAAGGGAAAACTGTGGTCAGGATGTAAAAAAAAAAGAAACAAAAAATACATAATAAACTTTAAAAAGAATCTCCTACCCGCAAATTCTCCAAAAGTGATCATTTACAAAATGAGAAGAAGAAATTGAAAATATTTCTAACCACTGTGGCATGAATTCTAATTGGCATTAATAATAAAACCTCAGAGTCAGCTATCAGGGGCTGAAAGCTGAGGAATCAGAGATGCAGAGTGGCCAACCACTGGATTTCTTACCTCTGCAATGCTCAGACGGAAGGGGCGACCCTGTTCTCAGACTGCACTGCTCCTCAGACTGCATTGAGCTCCTGCCTCCTCCTGCCTAGTGCTGGGACCACCTTTGTGTGAGCTCTGCTTCTCTTTTAGACTGGATCAATTTTGTGTAGCCCAGGGTGTTCTTGAACTAACAGAGATCTGTCTGTCTCTCAAGTCCTGAGATTAAAAATGGGTCCCACCACTTCCTGGCCTCTAGTAGCTTAGCTCTGCACTCTGATCTTCAGGTAAACTTTATTAAAACATGAAATATCACTACAAACAACAACCATTGCCCCCCCTTACTTTGCACTTCACAATATATTTAAAAGTATATAGTGTCTTCACCTTAATTATTCCAACCAAATATGGAAGATGGACAAGAAAGATACTGGAGTCTCCATTTAGTCACTTAGGAAACCAAGATTTAGAGATTGGAAAGATAGCTCAGTGGTTAAGAGACCCACCAGTGCTGGAGTCCCAGACTGGGATTTCAGAAAATGCTTTGAATGCTGTTATTTCTGCCTTTGCTTTTGTCTTTTGAGACAGGTCTCAGGGTGGCCTTGAATTAGAGCTCCCCCTGCCTCAGCTTCCCAGGCCTGGAGGAACACCTGTGCTACCACACCTCGCTGGATTTCAGTATTCCTGTTTCACTTTACACAGCCTGGAAAAATCAAGCAAGATCAAGGTTACTTTCTCGGGCAGAGTTAAAATGGATGGTAAAGGGAGAGTCAACCTTTTGACTTTTAATTTTCTTATTTCTGTTGTTTCTCCAGAGAAATAAAATTAGAAAGGATAGAAGATCAAAAGAGAAGAATTGAGCCACAACCACCGCACACTAAGAACCCAAAGCTGGTGAAATTGGGGGCGGGGAGGGGGAGCAGAGTTGGGATTCTGTTCAGCACTAAAACATAACAAACCAACTGCTAAGTTTTGTTCAATTTTATTTGTTCATTGAATGGATTTTGTTTCAGATGAAAATATGCACCTTAGAAATAAAATCTGAAAGAGCATGCCATTAAATAATCTCCAAAACACAAACTTCACCAGGGAGAAATTCAGACAGTGTGCAGGGTTGAAATTATACATAGCACAGGCAGTGGGTCCCATGGGAGGCTCCCTGCTCCTCCAGAAGATGAAGGAGAGTCTCTGACTTTATGGCCAGGAGAAAAAGAACAGTTTTGGAATAAGTTACTGGAGGAAAAACTATCAGAAAGAAAGAAACGGGTATAAGAAATAAAGTGTAGAATCATGGATTTTTTCATCCTTTGGAAATGGGAGTGGCATTAAAAAGTACCTCCACGCTGACATGTCAAGAGCAGGACAAAGGGTAGCAGCGGAGAAAACGACCACATTTTGTATTTCTAAATTTAAAGGAGAGTCCTATCATTGCTGGTACCAGGAGGTTAATACAGCTGCCAAGGTCGTCCGCCACAGAGAGCTGCCATACTGCCAGTTGGAACCAATAAATATGCAAGACACAGTATGCTTTTCTGCCATTCTAAAGCATCTGACCATATATGCATGGCCTTACTCTTTTCCACATACAGCACACTCACCTTCTACTCTAAACAATACCCCTCATTAGCACGGGGCATTTGACTCACTGTTACTAATGAAGGCCAACAGCTGTGTTGTATGTCTTTTTCAGCTGACAAATCTGTCAGAATCCATGCTTCATTTAGCTGTCCTATCTCCTTAGGCACCTCCTGACCAAGGCAATCTCTCCCATTGTCCTAGTATCCTAATGACTGGGACAGTTCAGCGGAGACTGGCCAAGTATTTCATAATCCATCCTTCAATTAGAATCTGCCTGATGGTTTTCTCACAATTAGATGGGAATTGCAGGTTTAAAGAAAGAAAACCACAGAGGTAAAATGCCATTTTTAGCACCTTCCACCCAAGGCAGCTGTTGTCACTGTGACCCGGGGAGAATCAGGCTGCGACAGTGTTTGTCAGTTTCTTTCTGTCGTTTCTCCCCGTTTCCATGCTGCAGTCTTTGGAAGGAAGCCACCACAAGGAGCCCAGGCTTGGGGGCAAAGAGCATGCACGTGCTCCCTTCTAGAAAAAGACACAGCAATTATGTAAACTGTTCTAAATTATTCTGCAAAGGAGATTGTCATTTCTCTCTTAATAATTTGTGCATTTGCTCATTCATTTATTTGAAACAGTGTGGAGTCATGGATACTTATCTTATACCTCATGCTATAATTGGCATATATTACATACCTCTCTCTCTCTCTCTCTCACACACACACACACACACACACACACACACACACACACACCAAAATTCTATCCTTGGTCATGTATCCATTTGACATAGTCCCAGAAATGCATGGCTTTATTTTTGCCATTGGTTGTTTGGTTGGATAAAATGGATATGGATGTACGTATGGTTGGAGGGATGGGTGAATACATGCATGGATGCATGAGTGGACTGATGGAAGGATGAGTTGTATGGTTAATTAGTTGGTTGGTTTGTTGATTGGTTAGTTGGTTAGAAGGTTGATTAGGTGGTTATCTGGTTAGATGGTTGGTTAGGGGGTTGATTAGATGGTTGGCCGGTTCCTTCAGTGGTTGACGAGGTGATTGTTTGGTTAAATGATTAGTTGGATGGTTGGATAGTTATTTGATTGGTTATATGGTTGGTTTTGTTAAACTTCTAGTACTTCCTTACCTACTAACACTACAAAATAATCCCAGTTCATCTTATCCCCACTGCTCTGGTTCATGAGTCTTCCCCATAGCACATGTTAGAGTTTAATCTCCATGACTGGTGTTGAAGAGGCAGAATCTTAAAGAGAAGTCTGAGTCTCTAATGGGTTAAGGTTATTGCTATGGGAGTGAGTTCTTTACTGCTAAAGCAGGTCCTTTATAAAAGAACAGCTTCGGAGATCTCTCATTCACCTTCCTGCCCTCTTTCCTCTGCCCCTCTAGAATTCTGGGACTACCTTCATATGCTTTTATCCTATGCCCTTGTTTAAATATAAAATGTCCCCAACAGTAAATATCTGGCATGCTGGATTATCTGGTATGTGACCCCAAAAACGTTGCAAGCCCTAGGTCGAGAACCACAGTTCTAGAGGCTTACAATGGACTGCTATGGTTTGGTACTTCTTGGGACCCTTAGTCCTTTCCTCTCAAGTGATTTCTCCTTTTTGAAATAGAAATATCGCCCTAGTCCCACTTCATCACTGTATTTTTAAAGCATGTAACAGGCTTACAGCTGGCAGGACTGCTTCACAGTGAGCCCGGCCTTCACTAGCATCCATATCTGATTTGGAGGTCCCTAAGGGAGGGTATGCCTGACATACACATGAAACAAAAACGAGACCAGTGAACCCAGGTTCCCTGAGAGCAGAGGAAAATGAGATCATAAATAAAACCATCCCATGTAGCACCCCCACAGTCCCACAGAGCACCAAGGCCACTGTGAAGAGCTTGGCTTTAGTGCTGAGAACTGTGACAGGACACTGGGGAATTTACTCTTCTCAGCTATGACCAATGGAAACATCCATTCAAAATGATGAAGCTGCCTATTTTAATTAGGACCCACCCCAGGGATCATGGAAATAGCATTTGACTCTACACAAAAGGACACAACAAAGAAGAGACTCTACGTGGTTAACAAGGCAATGATAGAATGTCATACCTTCCATATGCATCTGGGCTTTGGGGTATTTCTATGAGACCTGAAGGCAGGCTGGGGAGGCCCCCAGGAGGATACCTCAGTACTATGCTTAAAGATCTAAGACAGAACAGACATCCAACACCTTCCTCCAGCTCCTACTGAGGTGCTCAGGACTGGAGGTTCCAGTGTTTGGTGACTGATGTAAAGACAGAGGGAGGACCCTGGATAAGGGAGAAGGTCTTCCCCGGGGGAGCTTGGTAACTCCTCCCATGAGATGGTGCTTATGCTGAGAGCTCAGATGTCTTGTGGCCCTCTCTAGGTCTTTCCCTCTTTCATTCACAAGAGCCTATATATTGTGTCTTAGGTCCTTATAACATCACTTAATCAACAACAAGCTAGAGTTGAGAAGAGTTTGGAGTCTACCACTCCTCCCAAAGCCTCCTGGAAGTCCTGAGACCAGAAGTTCCTCTCTCCTCTTCAGTGTCTTTTCTGTCTTAGTATGTTCCTGTGGGAAGCCCTGGATTGCTAATAGGAGAAAGCTCAGGCTCATTTCCACCACTTAGGAACTGTGTAACCCTGCTTTGTTTAACTCACCCTCTCTGCCTCATACTCATGGCTAAGAGTAACCGAACACCTAGAATAAAGGTGGAAGACATCAACTTACTGGGAAACTTACGTTTAAATGAACTAAAGAAAGCAAAACGTTTAGACCAGCATCCCCTTCCTCTGTATAAGACCTTTGAGTCTAAAGACTGTATCTAGCTCAATTCTGCAGCTCCTTTTGAGGTCTAGCAAAGACCTGTGTTAGTGAGGAGGTTGAATAACTTTGAGTTGGATTGGTGAATATATGACTATTAAACATCACTGCTCACATGCTGAAGGGAGAACACACGCCCACACGCCCTACGTCCCTTCAGCCCTACGCCCCTTCACGCTTTCAGCAATCATGGCTGCCTTCAGGCACTTGGTATTCCCTCATGATGAAGTGCTTCCCTGCTCATTAATAAACATGGGCTCAGTGGATGATGTCGACTGACCGAAAGCTCAGATGCCAGGAGAGATGGAGAACGCTTCGTTCCGATAGTTTCCACCTGCTATTTCTGAAGTCCACCTGCCTCACTCCACACAGGGACCTCTAAGGAAAACCCAACACTCAACTTGCACTTCGTTTTCAGAGATGTAGAGATTTTACCAGGGTTCACACCGGACTGTTTTCTTTTTTCCAACTCTTCCATTAAAGGGAAATTGATTGTGCTTATTATAAATCAAAGCGGCAATGATGCGTGAGCTGCTGCTGAGAGAATGGCCTCTCTACCCCTCTTTGATTCCTCTCTTTTCAGGGGGACTTTCCGAAGACCGGCTGTGTGGCCGGAAAGATACAGCAAAACAAAGTCTGCCTTGCTGCCAGCAACCAGGCTCTCAGAGTGCAGGTGCACTGCACATTGTCTGTTATACTTCTTACTGTTTCTACCTCAGCATGGGAAGTAAAGATTTTTGAAAGTTGTCCTCAGAGTACAACAAATGAGGTTTCAGAAAAGGGACTGAGAGACAGCAGTGAAAATGCTCCACTGGGTCACATGAAAGCAATGTGGTCTTGGTGGAAGGGACCCCAGTGAGGCTCAGCTTACAAAGACGTGATGCCACCTGCCCATGTACACCCACTTCTGATGACCCATCCTGGACCAAATGCTGCCAACTGCGCTTGGGGCGGGAAATGAACTTCCCAATGACCAGGCTTCTTGGGAAAATTCTTGGGAAGTGCTAATGTTTCTCTGGGTGGCCAATCAGAGGATGCAGAGGTTGCACCAGGTAAGGGATGTGTATGCCATCCGAAATTTGCTTCTTTTCACCTGGTTTTGCAGCTAAAAGCAGAGCAAACAAGAACCTGAGTCCACACCCTTCCAGGTTGTCCTTGCTGACTTCTACAAAGTGGTTTTAAAGTGTTGCCTCCTGGAGGCGTGGTCTCTAGTCTGTCAAACTATGGCAACCAGGAGATGGTACACAGGGGAACAAAGCTGGGGCACTGAGGGAGTGCTCTCAGAGGGGACAATGAGACCCGTGACTGGTCCTGTTTTCCTTTGCATCCTGGTCACCATGGGTCAAACTGACCATCATAAATGACCACAGACTGAAATCTCAGATTCCAAATATTCGTCTTTATGAGCTGTTTATCTCTGGCATTCTTGTCACAGCGGTGGAGAACAAAACACAGTAACAATCAGAAGGGACAGCAAGAAGGAGGGAAAAAGTGACCCTTGGAGCTGGAGCCATGGCTAAGAGTGAGTCCTGCTCTTGCAGAGGTCCTGAGTTCAGTTCCCAGCACTTGGGCCAGAAGGCTCACAGCTGCAGCTCCAGCTCCAAGAGCACCTGATCCCTCTGTACCCACACAAACATACACACAATTAAAAATAAAAGCAAACCTTTTTTTTTTTCAAAATGGGCCCAGACAGAAATGGGAGCAAGTGTCTATGTTCAGGTGAAAGTCTATTTTTAGATCAGGAGATCATATTCTCACCACTTCAGTTTTTGAGCATCCTGAAGTCACCCCCAAACCTGATTAAATCAGCTCTACAGGGGTGTGCTCAGACATCAGCATTTTCTTAAGCTCCCCAGGTTATCCCAGAATACAGCCAGACTGGAGAAGCAATGGCTCAGGCCATCAGCATCTAAAGGAGAGACAGAGGTGGCAGAGATAATTCAAGCTCTACCCTGGCCTCCCCAGTGCCAGGTCCACAGCGCCTGGAAGCCAAAATCTACAGCACTGCTTACCCAAGCTCACACACGCGCGTTGGCAGGCATCCTGCCTGTTTCTAATGCTGCCCAGAGGGCTAAACGCTCCTGCCAGCGATTTCTTACGTGAGTCGACTGAGTGAGCATAACTGAAAAGTTGCAGGCACGTCCACTGAGGCAGTCCCGTGTAAAGACAAAGAACCTTAATGAGAATAGACTAGAATTAGGATCTGCTCAACTTCCGAAAACAAAGAGCCATTGCCGTGCAGCCGCCAGTGAGCGCTGCGGATGCCAAAAGCTTGGCATGGGTTGGGTTCAATTGTTTCTAAGGAGAACAGGAAATATTTATTTAGGATTAGAGGCAGCTGCTTCAATCGGACAGCTGGGGATGCTGGAAGATATAATTAAGAAAAGTGTATGAGGGAGGTCTGGAAAGGGACCAAGAGGCCGGGGGAGGGGGGGGCTAGGTAGACGTTGTTTGCGTAGGGCTCTTTTCTGGGGGCAGCTGAGTGTCACTGGGTGCTCAGAGGAGATAAATAGGCTGTCTAATTAGCAGCTGACTTGGGGTTGCAAGATCAAATACGGGG
This sequence comes from Alexandromys fortis, assembly GCF_014885135.2. Lineage (NCBI taxonomy): Eukaryota > Metazoa > Chordata > Mammalia > Rodentia > Cricetidae > Alexandromys > Alexandromys fortis. The sequence continues at coordinate 1,162,247 of NW_026067942.1, read as the reverse complement.
AGAATCCTATTAGAGCCTGTGCTGCGGGTCCTCCAAATTGGTTCGTTGAGTGACTGCATCATACTAAGTACCTGCTAGAAACAAAGGAACACCCCTGTCTCCTCTCAAGGCCGCCTCCATCTTCCCTTCGGGAAGGGAATGTCCCATTCTAAATCAGCAGCATCTGGGAAGGGAGCCCTTGCTAAGTTTACCGTCATGATCAGATTGTGCCAGAATTACCAAAATTAAAGAATGGAGCTGTGTGAAAATAAAATAAAATAAAATAAAATGAACAGAGCTGTGGCTCATCTTGTCTTCTAGCCATGTAAAATCTGAATTGTTTTAGCAAAATAAAAAAGAAATCCTTTGTTGTCCCACCTGCTGTAATTTGTATGGGCACTGAATACTGGACCACAGTATGGTCTCACCCATCTCCCGGATTAAATTAAAAGTGATTAAATAGAAAGGAATTTACCTCATTAATTTTCTCTCTGATGCACGTGTGTATGTGAGAAGTGGGGGGAGGAGAGAGCGAGAAAGAGACAGAGAGAGAGGGAGAATGGGAGAGAATGTGTTTCCTACAAGTGTGCATGCCCGTTTTCATGGTGTGCCTATATGTATGTGTACAAACCCATGTGAGTATCACTATTTCAGCTAGTCTAGGTAGCCAGCTTGTTCAGGGATCACCTGTCTCCCACGTGCTGGGCCAACACACCAACATGGTATTTTTTTAAGAAAAAAAATTATATTTTAGTATTTAAATTAAACTGCTACCTTATAAAAATGAGAGGTTTGACATTTTTTCTTAAAATCAGAGCATTAGAGAATTTTAAATATAGTGGCTTGGGTGATAGATAACATGTCTCAGTAAAATATCTGCAGAACGTAGAGACCACAGCTCACCGGCTTCCCTTCTTATGGCCTTTGAGTCAGGCTGTTACTGTGTAGCTCCCACTGGCCTCTAATTCACAGCCCTCCTACCCCAGTCTCCTGAGTTCTGGATTCTGAGCATCTGTAACCCCACATGGCATCTTATATGGGTTCTGAGGTCCAAACTCTGGCCCCTGCCCTCGTGTTTTCTGCAAGTGCTTTGCCTGCTGAGCCATCTCTCCAACCTTTCTCTCATCCATCTTTTAGACTACTCTATTTACAGGAGACAAGCAGTAGTGTGAGCTTGAGTTATGGTGGTTCCCATTCTCTCCAGAAATAAGATTTGTTTCTGGCTACGGTTTCCTCTCCTACTATTTTAAGATACAGGAATTAGAGTGGCAGTTAGACCCACCTGGCAAACACTACCGCTAACGCTGTAATGCTGGGTGGCCTTTAAAAAAATAAAAATAAAAAGACTATGAGAATAATGGCCCAGTACAGTTGAATTGGGTGCTGTCTGATACTTGCAGGTTAGGGCCAGCCAGGCCTGTAACTAGAACCCCTATCCATGGCTTTTGGTCCTCTTCTCTGTGTCCTTTGACCAGGCCACAAAGTGACAAGACAGCCATGCTGAAATCCTGTTCCTAAAGCAGTCTCTCATTAATAAACCCTCACTTGTGCATTAAATCATATTAAAAGTAATTCTGTTGCAGTCAAAATGCAAGGGTAAGCGCCACCCTCCCCTGTTCGTCCTGGCAGCTTTTCAAATCTTCATCAAAGTGAACTATCATAGGGATGAGGGAGACTCCTGTCCCCAACACAGGCATCTAGCCACAGGGAGATTATCTGAGTTTAAAGATCACTGAGACAAAGTCAAATCTGAGTCACCATTCCTCAGGTGTCACAGCCATGCTCAGATGTTCAAGAGGCATGGCAGAAGATGTCCCCACCAGTGCCTGCGGCTGCCACCAGAGAAACAAAGAAAGGATTGCAGCCTTCTAGTGAGCAAGCATGACCCCTCCCCTACCAGATCTCTCAATGAGAGCTATTCAAATTTTCAAATGCTGATTTATTCAACTCATGGAACTCCAATAAACTTAAATTTTCATCTCATAGTGTATCCTGTTTAAGGAAAATCCATACTTCATTACCAAAAGCCTAAAAATTGACTAGTGTTGGGAGCTGGAGTGACAGCTCATGAGTTAAGCGCACTGGCTGCTCTTCCAGAGGACCTGGGTCTGATTCTCAGCACCTACATGGCAGCCCCCAACCATCTGTAACTCCGGTTCCTGGGGATCCAGCTCCCCCTTTTGACCTCTGCAGGCTCCAGGCTCACACACAGTAAACATACATATAGGTAGGCAAGACACTAGCAATACCCCCACTCTCCTCCATGCCAATTCCTTTCCCAGATCCATGACTGTTGGTTTTATTGTGCGATCCATTTGGTTTTACTAGGGCCATCTGTTTGACCACGGGATTGACATCTCTCGGAGCCTGATGGGGTCATTAGTGGTGCACAGCTGAAAGAAAGGACTGCCCTCTCCCTGAAGCTCTCCCTGGGAAATGGTTCAGTAGTAGGGTGTAGGGCCCTCCTGAGTCCCTCCGTCATCCTTGTCTGACTGCTGCCAATAGATTTAAGTTTCTCCCATGAGCCAGGTTGGAAGCCTAGCTGGATGCTTTATACTTTACTGCCCTTAATCCTCTCAACAACTCTGTCTGCATTTTATAGGTTAGGGAACTGGCTACAGGGGATAGAGTTTCCTGCCCTTTACAGGGTTGGCCAACTACCCTGATTCACAGAGGACGGGAGAACTTTTCCAGGGTGCAGGGACTTCAGTGCTGCGAATGGGAACATGTTGGGTGAACTAAGAAAACAACCACAGCATGGCAGGGAGGACATCACGAAACAATCTCAGAGTTAAGTGCCAACTGAAGTCATTCCTGCCCCAAAGTTCAAGTGTGGATATACTTGAGAGAGAAAGAAAAAATTCACATGTGGTTATGTAATAAAAGTTCCCTCCCTCCGTATATCTCTCATCGTGACCTTATTTCTCTCTGTTTCTAGTTATCATTGGATCACAAATCCAGCTTGAAGATTTAGAGTCTATGTGATCCGGTTTTCTGTTTTTGTTCATTCCCAGCTTTCTTCTTACATAAATTAGGCTTTGTGCTGACATTCTTGTGATTAGAGAAATCCCAGTGGGCTTCACGAGTTTGTTTACTGGCTTGGCAAGGTTTTATTTACTGGTTTGGCACCCCCTCTGCTTCAGTCCAGCCTTCCTGACTCATCCCCTCACATGATGCTGTGGGTTCCCTTTCACTCAGGTGGTTCCGTTTCCCGGGTCACCGCTCAGTGTTCTTTGCCTGCTCTATGTGCAGGATTGAGAGATTGCAATGCTACCCACTGTAGAAACATCATCAACATCACCTGAAAACTGAAAAAAAGAGCAAACTATGAGCTCCATCTCAGAGCCTCAGAGCCAGAGATCCCAAATGGCAGAGTGTGGACCGGCAATCTGGGTTTTTACAAGCCCTGCAGACAATCTGCAAGTACATTAAGTTAGAGAAGCCCTGGGCTGTACTAGAGCCATTATTCCAAGACACCTCTAAACATCCAAGTCTCCTGGGAAGGGGCTGGACTGAAGTTCAATGGGTGCAGCACGCAGAACCTATAAAAAAAAATTCTGTTTACTCCAACACCAAACGAATAAATAACATAGTGTAGTATGAGAGCTTCTGGCTCATTATTGAAAAATAAATCCTTCAAAGGTCTAATGAACAGCCTACATTAAGAATCAACACAGTGAAGACAACAGAAGGACTTCCTGGAATTTTTTTTAGTGGTTTTTCAAGACAGGGTTTCTCTATGTAGCTCTGGCTATCCTGGAACTCTCTCTGTAGACCAGGCTGGCCTCAAATTCACAGAGATCAGCCTGCCTCTGCCTCTGCCTCCTGAGTGCTGGGATGAAAGGCGTGCACAACCACCTGGAAATTTTACTACTGCTATTTTCTGGAAATTTTACACCAAGTCTTTGCCTATGGAAAACATCGCAAAGACAGAGTGATTTCTGACAAATTTTCCAAATACACTGCCTTTTGGGATACTATAAAACAAAGACACTGAGAACAAATTATATTTTTTGAAAATTTAAGTAAATCAAAATCTCAGACAGGAAAGATGGGTTAATGGCATGTCCTGGTCTTTCAAAGGACCCAAGTTCAATTCCAAGCACCCATACCAGGTAGCTCACTACCTCCTGTAATTCTAGCTCCAGGGGATTAGATAGGTCACCAAGGGACCATGCACACAGGTAGCATGCACTCATATAGAACAACACATATAAAGAGATCCTTTTTAATAAATTAAATCTTATTGGGTATACAAACCACACTTAAGGGTAGGCCCTATAACCAACAACAAATGGTCAATACAAAACAAACTCAATTGAATTTTTGGAGGAGTTTTGTCTCATAATGCTTTGTCTGAGGACTTTTTTTTTGACCTTACATATATTTTCCTCATATATTACGGTGTTTGATTTAAGTGTTTTTATGGGATTAGTATTTTTACGGGAGCTCCCCTCTGTGTGTGTGTGTATATGTGTGCGTAGACACACTACATGCATATATATACATATTTCTCATGCTCTTTCTTTGACTCTTCTTTCCTGTTGTTTTGTACTATCCTGTTTTGTTTCTTGATTGTTTTTAGTTGCCTGCTTCCTTTCTAATGAGAGAAAGAGAGGGTATGCATTTGGGTAGATGGGAAGGTGGGGGCAATGTGGGATGGGGGAACTGTGATAAAAACTTCATTGTATGAAAAAATCTCTTTTCAATAAAAAAAATTTTAAAAACCTTCAAAACATCAAATTTCATTCCTCAACTGATAATACCACCCAAATGAAAATTTATGCTCATAGCCATCCACTTTCATCATGTTCCACAAATGACGGAACCAGCATCATCAGAGGCAAGACGATGCTTTCTTCCTAAGGTCATGGTAGATGACAAGGATGAGTTGGCACCCAAAGGAATGAATTTTTGATGTCTGTTCTCCATTATTATAATTATGGAATGTGATGATTGCCCATTTTCTATTAGCATTTCTACCATTCTGTGATTTGTGGCCAAATGTCGAAATTTCCTTGGTGGTGTGGTGATCTGAAGCTAGGCCAAGTGATGAGAGATAAAGGGGAAGTGTTGAAAGAAGGCATTTTACAGTACTCGAACACATCTGTCCATGCCAGTCAGGAGTGATGGCGTAACAATGACATGGCAGCCCATGGCTATGGTTTGCAGCCCAACCTTTTGACAAATTTGACTGAATTAATAACTGGCCAATTTATTCAGCCCATCAATTTCCTTGAACTTGAGTTTGATGGAAATAAATTTAATAGCATCTGTTCTATGATCTGACTAATTTTTTGTTTGTTTGTTTGTTTAACTGGCAGAACAATGTGCTTCTTATCATAGCTTGAAAGATGTTACAAAGGTCACCAAAGTTAAATTCTCTCCCTGAGGAGGCATGAACAGTTTTTTTTTTTGGTAGATGACCACAAACATCCAGCAAATGGGAGCCCTAGGATTTGTTACCTCTTTAAAGACAAGATACCTCAAGCTGCTTTAGCCAATTATCTTTCTAATCTTAAAAGAGAACACTTTTTACATTTTATTATGTTTGTGTGTGTGTGAGTATGTGTGTGTATACATGAATATGCATCCCAATGCATACCACAGCAGGCAGCCAGAGGACAGTTTATGGGATCCAGTTCTCTCCTTCCACCATATGGGTCCCAGGGATCAAACTTGGGTCAAGTTTGATGAGAGGTGCCTTTCTGATCCATCAAAAAATCTTGATTGTAAAAGTGAGACACTAAGCAAAATGTGTTAGGCAAACTATGTTAATGGGCTTGAATGGAAAGCAACAGGATAAAGAGCCCATGGACTGGAACTTCTGAAGCCATGAGCTACAATAGCCTTCTACCCTATAAGTTGGGCTTCTCAGTTTTTTCCACATTGAAAAGTTCACTCAAAATTGATTAACATAGTTAATAGTGAGGGTATTTACAGAAACGTTTAACAGAAGAGAGAAGACCCATCCTGAAACATGGGTGACATTTCTCCATGAACTGGAGTCCTAGGCTGAATAAAAGGAGGTGGCAAGCAAAGTACCAGCATTTATCTTTCTCAGTTTCCTGGGGACTTAGTGTGAACAGCTTCCTTACACTCCTGCCCCAGACATGATGGACTGTACCCCCTAGTAATATAAGCCAAAAGAAACTTTCTCCACTTCATTGCTTCTTATTCAATATTTGGTCACAGTAATGATAAAGTGATGAATCCAAGCAGTATGCACCTCCCTGTATGAAGACTACCCATCTCCTTGCCCAGTGTTTCCCAAAGAACAGGATTTATAGGGGAAGATAAGAAAGGGCTATGGAAAAAGAATTTAATATTATGAACTTCAGATAAGCCTTAAGAAGAAAGACAGAACCCTGGGTACTTTTTTTTTCCTACCTTGAATCCATTTGTACATTACATTGAGTCTCACACACACACTGAAGTATTCAACCACCCATAAACCTGAGCACTGAAAGTCAGGCCCCTCAGCTCACTATCATGCCCAGACTGGATACATACTAGCTGCCCAGTCCATCAGGATGGCAAGTATGGAGCTGTGGGTGTCTGGGATGAGTAGTAAATGTCTAGAGTAGAGGATCTCCAAAGTCTTGCCTCTTTGGCTCCATGGAGAACGTTTTTTCCAGGAGAGGAATATAGATAGGGGGCAGGCAGAACAGATAGGGTCCACTTGCTAGAGTGAAGGGTTTTTCTTCAACAAATATTCCTCTAGATTTCTAGAGGCTGGGTGTTCATCTCTTTTAAAGGTTTTCTGGTGTTTAGGAAAGGACAAACTTAAAAAACCTGCAAGCAGCTAGGGGATGTAAATGAATGAAAGAATCCGATTGGGACCTAAGGAAAAGCTGTGTGGACTATGGAGAAAATGACAAGTCCTTTCCAAGAGAAGCTTATGGGCCTGGGGAGTCTGAATGAAAGAGGGGGTGGGGAGAGGAAGGGAAAGAGGGAGGAAAAAACAGGCTAGAATTCTAAAATGTTGTGCATTCTCTTCATCCTTAAATGCTGGCAACTAATTCAGAATTTGACTTGAAGGGTCTTTGAGACTAAGAAGCCACTGCAGTCAGTGGGTTTTATTTAGTCTATGTGCTACAGGTTTGAAACCTAGGGAAAAAGGCCTTCTCAGGCTGTGGCTAGCTTCCTTGAGAATCCACATATTTGGGATAACAAAGAGTCTCTCTGTTGCTCTGCTGAGCATCTCACTGTGTGGCAAGATCGTATTTCCCCAAATAACTCGGCTTGGACACAATTTAACCAAGATGCCTTCGGTTTTTTCTCTAGTGACTTCTACACTCTTTAAGAGTCCCTGTCACCCACCTCCATGAACCCTTTCTTGTGTGCTTTAGGATCATTCACCACAGCGAACAAAGGACCTCAGAGATAGCAGCTTCTCTTCCTAGCCACTATTGTGGTTAGATTTTCATGCCAGGGACTTGACAAGGAAGGGATGATCTGATCACTGAGCTTGATGCGCACGAGCCATGATCACGGGCAGTGTGCCAAAGGCTAAGGCTGTGAACAGAGGTCTGGATTAGCCAGAGTGTGAAATGAGGTGTGAGGGTGACTGAGTGTCAGAACAGCAGGTGTGACTCGGTGGCCACGCCAGGGCAGGGCTGGGGCTCCATGCATCATCCTGACCTGCCTGGGACTGATTAGCCATGCTGCAGCTCCACGCAGCCTTTAATTGATTGATCTGAGTTTGTGGTCAGAAAATGACTGCAGGCTCCAGCGTATCTGTAATTATCAGTAATCAGAACCAGCCTTGTCTCTCCTTAACAAGGCAGGTCTCCTCTAGCCGGCTTGACTTGTCTACTTTTCAGACTCTGGGTATCCACTGCCTAATAGCTTTCAGTGCCTTAATGTGATACCCGGTGACCATTGGGAAAGACACTCCGGGGAAATGGATACAAAAGGTAACCAGCACGGCTGTTCCTTCATTAGCTTAACAGTGTGACTACTTGGAGTTCAAGATGGTTTCAAATGCCTCGTGTTCACAATTTAGCTAGTTTATTACAAGCAGGGTTCAGTGAAAGATGAAAATAAGAATTTCTGTAACTCCAGCCCAAATCTTTTTTTAACCAAAAAAGAAAAGGGGGGGTGGAAAGAGAGAGAGAGAGAGAGAGAGAGAAAGAGAGAGAGAGAGAGAGAGAGAGAGAGAGATCCTGACACTAATTAGAAGCTGAGCCACATCGTAGACATCTGAACATTCCCACTGAGGATGAGGCACTGCTTTCAGCCAACAGACCAGACTACCAGAACCAGAAACCAGGAAGTTACTGAAGACCCTTTCTCCTCCATCAGTTCTTCATCCTCACCACATGTGGTAGCAAGCCATACTGATGCCACCTTTTAGGTACTAGAGCTTAAGAACAGAATCCTGGGTTCAAATCCCCTTTCCATCACATATGAGTTGAGAGACTTTGACCAAATTATTCTTTCTATTGTATCTCATTTTCCTCAACTCTTTGTACATGGGAGGTGTGTGTGTGTGTGTGTGTGTGTGTGTGTGTGTGTGTGTGTGTGTGTACCTGTACATGTGCAGATTTGGGGGCATAGGTATTAACATATATGTACATTTGCACATTCATGTGCATGCCAGAGGGCAACATTTTATAACATTCCTCAGGAACTGTTCGCCTTGTTTTTTAAGCAAGAGACTGAGTGAGACTTAACCAACTAGGCTGGGCTAGATAGCCAACAAACCCAGGGAACCTGCTTTATAGACCTACCTCCCCAGATGGGTTACAAATATACACCCCCACAAAAAGATTGGTCTCAGGTCTTCATGCTAGCATAGCAAGCTCTGTCTCCACTCTCCTCAGCTAGAACAGAGAGTTACTCCACTGACCCACAAGGACAGGAACTAAGAGTCAAGTGCTATAGTATGAAAACAGACCCATTGTCTGCCATGGATATCCTTAGAGGTGTCCGGAAGTATTATTATGGTTCTGGTGTCCCGGCCCTGCTAAAACAGTAATGTCTGGAATAATGAGTCTCATATATGTGAAAAAGAGGGAAGTACTGGCAAGTGGGAGGGATGGTTGGGGAAGAATTCAAAGAGAAAAGAGAAAGAAGGGTGAGCTGAAAGGGGGAGGGGCATGAGGACACCTGTTTCTCTCACCTCTGAAGTCATAGAATTCCCTGCACTGCCCTATGGAGCTAGGACCAACCATTCAGGGATGCTATCTAGGCCACCAACACCACTTGCTGATATTACAGAGGTGTGGATACTGAGGCAACACCGCCTGCCCAGCAGTAACAGTGACCCTTGGGCTAGGGTGCCTCTTGTTCTGAGCTCTCACTGTGTTTTTGCCACTTTGATCCCAGGGATGGTTCTTTCTGCATTCTGCCTAACATTTTAGCAAGCAGGTCCTTGGCAGGGCCTGAGGGAGGGGATTCTTAACCCCATTTTGGGAATGAACAAGCCAGGTCTCAAAGGAGTTTAAAGAAAAAAGGGAAAAGAACAGAACAAACTAAAACCAACCATTTGTCTCCCTGCCCAGGCGGGGTCCTCTGAAGCCAGGTCCTTAGCCATCTCCAGTTGACTCCTTGCCTCTTTCGGGCAGTTGCACTATTATAGCTGCTCCATCCTACAATCCCTTCCTCTCCTCTCCCCAGCAGCAGTGATGAGGATGGACCCCAGCCTCACCTGTGCCAGGTGAGTGCTCTACCACTGAGCTACATCCTCAGCCTGATGCTTTTTCCCTCTCCCCAGGAATAGGGAGGGAATGCTGGGGAGTCTTCTGAGAAAGGGCTCGAACTTTGACTTCCTTCCACTGTCCTGATTTCATCAAGAACCCAGCACACAGAGAAGGCCAGGATGCCTCGGGTCCCATGGGTACTGCAGTGTTCTCTTTTAAAGTATCCCATGAGAGTCAGGATGTGTAGAGGAAGAGCTGGGCATGAATCAAGGAGTAGAACTGAGTGGAGAGTGAGAACTGATCTGGAACTCATGTGCCTTTCCTCCTCACACCTATGAACCCACGCTCCTTAGTAAGCTGGGATCTGTGCGACACCAGAGAGGCCATAATCAATAGAATACTCTCCACCCATCCTCCTATAGATCCCATTCATGCCGGAAACAACAGAAAATGAACAGGGGACGAACTGGACAGCAAATGGTGGATGGGCAAATGGCGGGTGGTGATGCACTACACAGAGAGAAGGAAAAGATGATAAAACCTAGGGAACTTCTGTTTTTAATTAACACCTACAGTTACCATACAAAATGATGGGTTTCATTATGACTCTTCCACCCACACATATCCTTACACCATGATCATGTGATCATATTCAAACCTCACACACAGACACGCCCCTCCTTTCTGCTGGTCACCTGCCTCCATCCAGATAACACATGTTATGTCTCCGTGTAGAAGGGACCGATTCTGTGTACAGTGACCGGGGAAGAGCCGATGTTTAAGTGGCAATAGAGTAAGTGATAGATCACAGGCAAACAAAACAGGGTTGGAACAAAGGTCCTGAGGTAGAAACACATCATATGTGTTTAGAAAGTGGCCAGGAGCAAGGAAAGAGATGGTGGCAGAAATCTGGGTGATAGAGTAGAAGAAAAGGAGGAGGAGGGAACCTCCCACACAGAGCCTCACAGACCAGAGCAGCTATTTCAGACTCGACTCCAAGGACCATCCCAGGGCAGGATTTAAGATAAAGACGTGATGTCCCATACTGTGTCTAGAGGCTGACTATGGCTGCCCTGCAAGGGCCACGGGAGAGGCAAGAGGAGATGAGAGTGGCTGAGACAGAGCTGACAGCGGTGGTGTCAATGACAGGCCATGTCTCAGAGGCACACTCATTAGTAGCTAGGCTGCTTCAGATGAGACATCGGCCTCTTTTTGAGCACACTTCTGTAATTAGAAACAGGAGGATCACAGGTTAAGGGAAATAATGAAGGCTGTTCCTGCTGTAGGGTCCTTCTGTTTCTCAGAACGGAGTCTCCCACCTTGTGCAAAACTTGCTGCATATATTTTCAGAGACTGAGATGTAGAAGAAGCCATTCTGAGCCTACAGCAAGAATGTTTACCCTCTTATGCCTCAACATTAAGGCTTTTTTTTAATGGCTGCTATAAATATAACTTCCAAATTGTATCATTCATGGTAGGGCCTCTGTGTGCCAGAAAGCATCGGAAAATGTGACAAGCCAGGCAGGTCAAGGCAAGCCAGACAGAGTTCAATTTGTAGATTAGAACTTGGATATATTTGTAAAAATATTACCTTAACTGTGATCATGACTTCTAGATGATATTTCTGGATATTTTAATTTCCTTTTTGCTGGGAAATTTCCAGAGCTTCAATTTTTAGCAGGCATGATTTGACTCTCAGATGACAAGCTAAAATTATGAGGGAGAAAATTATTTAAATCTCAGATGACAAGCTGAAATTATGAGGGAAAATTATTTTTAAAAAGTATTTTGTGGCTGTCACTTGTGCACAAGATACACCAGGTGACTTTAATTTATGCAAGTTAATTTGCTGTGTGTGCAATATGTGTGTGTGTTGTTTGTGGTGTGTGTGTGTGTGCACATGTGTGCATGTGTGGTGTGTGTACCTGCCTGCATTCAAAGGCTAGAGAAGGAGCTCTCTGCTTTCTTCCTTTGAATTAGAGCCACTTTCTGAACATGAGATTTATGCGTTTGAGCTTTGCTAGCAACCAGCACAGCTTGGTGATCCTCTTGTCTCTGCCTACCCCGATCACTACTATGACAGGCATGATGAAACCATGTCCAGCTTCTTGTGAGCATTCTGGGGATCCAAACATAGTCTCTCCTGCCTGTCCAGTAAGCACTCTCACTCACTGAAACATCTCTCCAATCTGCAATTTAATTATTTAAGTTCTACACAATAATTGCAACAGATCCACAAATCTGAAACATGGTAATATAGCCTCAGTACAACTTGTGCAAAATACCTGGAACCAGAAGTGGCCTAGACTTTAGATGCTTTCATATCTGATAATTTTATACACACATACACAAAAAGCATTTATGTTTCATATATACCTAGAATGCACATCCTGAGGGTATGAGTATAGTATTTTCAGTGTCTGTATTTTGACTTTTATCTAACATGTGATATCAGGTATGAAACTTCCACTCACGAATGACATCAACAAAATGGTTGGTGCTTAAAATGTTTTAATGTTTGAGGCATATTGGATTTAGGGCTTTGTGACTGTGGACACATTTAGGAATTATGGCTTATTTTATGATAAAATTATAGCATATCAATAGCTTTCAAGCAATAACTCCATTGGAGCTGTGTTTCCAAGGACTCTGATACCTCCGTGGAGCCTTCTTCCCTAAATTCTAGTGCCTAATGCAGGGAGGATACCAATGGAAAAATGCAAACACCAACTTAGCCACAAAACTTTCTACCTCCAACCTGTCCTCCCTTCAGGATCTGATAAAGCAATGATGACACCGAACTTGCAAAAGTAGACGACCAATGTCTGATTTGACTTAAGGCCCATGCTACAAGACAAAACCCACACCTGACATTTCTTGGGTGACCAGGAGTCTGAGACTGGATAAACCAGAGACCTAAGGTAAAACCAAGCAATACTGATCAAAAAAATGGAAGGAAGGAGGAAAAAGGGGGAGGAAGGAAGGAAGGAAGGAAGGAAGGAAGGAAGGAAGGAAGGAAGGAAGGAAGGAAGGAAGGTTTCAACAAAATGACTCTTAATGATATTCTGCTATATTCATACACCAGTGCCTAATCCAGTCATCATCAGAGAGGCTTCCTCCTGACGCAGATGGGAGCAGACGCAGAGACCAACAGACAGTCATTGTTTTAACAGCCAGTTTGACAGACCCTAGAATCACCTGGGAAGGGAGTCCTAATGATGAATTACCTAGATCAGGTTAGCCTGTGGGTGCTCATATCTGTGAGGAACTGTCATGATGATCACCTGATGTAGGACGCTATAGGTGTCAGCATTCCCTAGGCTAACAGTAGCAAGCAAGCAAGCAAGGATTGTGCATTTCTTTCTCTCTGTCCTTGTCTGTAGATGTGATGTGACCAGCTGCTTTAACTTCCTGCCACCTTGGTTTCCCTGCTATCAAGACTTGTAACCTCTAACCGGACACTGAATAAACCATTCATCCCTTCTGTTGACCTGTGTCAGGATATTTTATCACAGCAACAGAAGTGGAACTAAACCACATAGCCATCTCCAATTTAAATCAGAGATTCCAGAACGTGAAGACCTTTTCATCGTCATCAGTAGACTTTTCCATTCTGTCCATTGCCATCAAGGCCATACATCAGAACTTTTGTTCTTGTCCCTGGGACTGTATTTCTCTTGCTAGCTCTTCTTCTTCATCTTCACATCCAGGTGGACATCAGATATTTCCAGGGCTCTTTTGGAAAACAAGCACATTTTTGTCCTCCAACGACAACCCCACCAGACTGTGGCTTTAATTCCTAGACTCCCAAAACAGACTTTCAATCTGTTTTGTGTTTTAGCCTCTTACACTTCCAGGTCTTCCAACACAACAAGAATCGTATTTCTTGGCCACCATCTTTAATCACGCTAATCCCTTTCTCAGAATACCGTGTGTGCTAAAAAAGAAAAGTCTGAAACTTTCATACTCTTGACTATGATTAATGACACAAAAATGCCCCATAGTCTAACAGAGCACTGGCATAGGCTGGGCTGCCCAACAACTGTACTGACAGGGAGCCGAGTGTTCTATATGCTTATATGTTCAGCACCCATGAGAAAAGGAGTCTCAGACAAGCAGTGTGATAGATCCAGACCTGCATTCCAAGGGCATCAGATGGCATTTCCAGGTTCTTATGTCCTGGAACAAAGAAAGAGTAACACCAGAGACAGAAAGAAAGCAATAGAAATCTAAGCAGTGTGTAACCAACAATGGCCAGCATAGTACAAAAAACCTGCAGGGTACAACAGAGGCACACAAGCCTTGAAGTAACAAACAGCTCTATGATCTGCCTTAAGCATCCCCCTCAACAAAAAAGAACATCATGAATGGGATTGGACACCCAGCCAACTCCCCAGGGCTAGTGACGTCATAGATCTTGGAGGAGAACCTACAACTGCCATTGTACTAAGTCAGCATGATCCCAAACTTTATTCTAAATATTTGTCCTTATAACCACAGGCAAGTGTAAATCCTACTCCTCATCAAGGAAATGTCTCTTTGCGAGAGACAGAGATCATTACAGAGAAACATGACTTATCAAAGGTCAGGGCTGTAGAGCCCAGTCCCAACTGAAACACCTACAACTCAGCTCCTGCTCCTAAGGCCCAGTCCCAACTGATACACCTACAACCCAGCTCCTTCTCCTAAGGCCCAGTCCCAACTTAAACACCTACAACCCAGCTCCTGCTCCTAAGGCCCAGCAATCATTTTGGAAGAGAGGGTGGTAAGATTTAGGAACCAGAGGAACAGGAAATTTACCGTGTGCTTGTGTCTCCTAGGAATTTCAGAAGCTATACCCATAAAAGCTGACCAACATGAATGGTTAAACAGAAGCTGAAGAGGCACAACACCAACATATAGTCTACTATGGAAGGCAGAAAGCTCAGGAGGCCTTGACTCTAGACAAAAGTAAATACAGACAACTAAGGAATTTTGAGAGTGGGATAAATAGGGAAAGACATAGGAAATGGTGGACCAAATGGTCATCTTTGAAAATATATCCATATAAGTCATATTATATGGACTGGGCAGATTATATTTATGTTTAGGGTGTGTGTGTGTGTGTGTGTGTGTGTGTGTGTGTGTGTGTGCAACATTTAAAGAAAAGAAGGTCATGAATTTGAAGAGAGCAATGGGAAGAGTCCAAGGGAAGAAAATATGCAATTATATTATAATCTTTAAAACTCATTTACAAACAAAAAGGAAAAAGCATTCTCAAGAATGAAGTGGGGTAGAGAGCTGGGACAGTCTGAAACTCAAAATCCCCCAGCCATGAAAGTCCTAATCCTCCATAGGTCACTCACATGGTGCCAGCATCCCTGCCCACCCACACCCACACATGGGGAAGCTGACCCTTCTCCCACGCAGGCTCTGTTTTGTTTCGTGTGGGTGGAAAAGTTGTCTGTCTTTCTGCCAACCGACTCCTTCCATGTTAATCACCCTGCCTTCCTTTCCCAAGCCCTCCTCTCCCTCCACAGGAGGATGGTACAGGAGATACCTGCACATCTTAGCCAACTCCTCAGCACCCTCCAAAGCTCTGCATCCCATTGGCCTCAGCCTCCATCAGTCATTGGGTGTGGCACCACTCCCAGAGGTCATGACCTTAGCTAAAGTAGCTGTTTGCAGCTCAGACACCCCCTGTTAGGGTAAAGCACCGGAGGTCTCTTCCATAACTCTCCAAGCATCCAGGGACAACATGATCTTTTAAGTAGGGATTTAAGAGCACTTATGCCTCTTGGATCCACAGCATCACATACATTCAGAGAGCAGTTCTTTTGCTGTTCTGGGAAACAAAAAGCAAGGGGAGAGAAATTGGTAAGCTGGGTCATAGCCCCCATCCCTGAATCCTGTCCAGAGCTGTGATATTCTGTCAATTAATCCTAGAGCCTTCTATATGAAACTTCTCAAACATGGCCAGTTCAGTCACTTCTCACTGTGTGTGGCCTTGGGTAGGGACTCAGCCTTTTCCCAAACAGTTCCTGGAAATCTCACAAACAAGACCCTACCCTAACTTCTTGTGTCCCTGTCATAGAGACATGTACCTTATCAATTGTCATCCTGTTGGCGCCTCTTAGAACCCACCCTATCATCTCTTTAGCAACCCTTTTAAGGACAAGAGGGTCAAGCCCACTAAAATGCTCTGTGTGGCCATTTGAGACTTGGTTTGTGGAGCTTCGTGAGGGAGTTGGAGGCGACCCCAGCCAGATAAGCTGGCCCCGGGGCTCCTTGGCTTTGGAGAGAGTGCATGCGATAATAAATGCCTGCCGTATTAAAGCTGCTAAGTGACAGAGTCATTTGTCTCTCAGCAATAGATAACAGAGTCAAAGACACACATTTGATAAAACATACACTTCACAGGAGAGAAAAGATTTTTCTAAAATCGCATGTGTATAAAGAGAAGAGATGTTTAAATGATGTCTAAAAGAATATTAAGTGTCACTGAAACTTAAACCTCCTTAATGGTTCTCCTTTGGGGGTAGGGATTACTGAAATTGATTCCAGAGGCTGAAGACACTGAATAGACTAACAACCCATGGAAATACATAAATAGAAACTTAAACGCTATTATTGCATTCTAACGGCCGTTCCAAATACGACTTCACCATTCCAGTGAAAGAGTCCTTCCGACGTTGACAATGACGTCAACACATTGGTGCTAGTGCTGAGGGAAGAGAGAAGAACTGCAGGCTCAGCCCTACACAGGACCAAGGCTCGGGGAACATCCCGGAAGAGAGAGGCTAAAGCATGTAAGAGCTAGGGGGTGGAGAAAAGTGCTGTAAAGTGCTGTAAAGTGCTGTCCCCTGCACATGACACGTCGGCACAATCACGATTTCTTAGCAGTTGTGGCATCTGAACAAGACCTGCAAAGCCTCATTCTCCTTCCCCCAGCAATGATCCATTGCCAGTATCTCCCCAGGATGGGGCTGGACCTGGAGACCACCTACTCATCTCCGCTGAGAGTCTGGCTGGCTTGATCTTTGCAGGTCTTGTTCAGAGTGTCTCTCCTTCTTTTCACACCCCCATCCATAGAATCTGTATAAAAATGTATGTCATCACACTAGAATACCTTTTTGAAATGCCCAACCACTCTGGTGTGCTTTTAGACTTTCTGTGAGCACCCAGTCTTTAATAAAACTCCAGTTCTGCTCCACACTGTCCAGTCCTCAAATTCTTTTCGGCATCAAAGCTGTGGATTTCGGTTTTTGCCTGAGTCTAAAATTTTTTTAAGTTAACTCCTCAGGCTGCTGAGGGTGACTGTGGGGAGCAGTGCCTCTGCCCCTCACCACTCACAGTGGAGAGAAGGGGTTACATCCCCTCAAAGTACAGCCAACAGGCCTGACTGCTAAACCACAGGTCAAAGGCAAGCGGAACTGATACATGAAAGATAACCATGGGAGCTTGATCAGAAAGACTGGATGTTACTGGCTGATATAGGAAAATTCAAATTAAGATTAAAATAAGTTTCCACAAACTGTAAATCCCAGAGACAAGAAACAGGTTCATAACATTCTCATGGCCCAGTATATTGATCCACTAACATGTTCAATGATGTAACACTTTCCGCATTTAAACTACGTACCCTTGGCAATGGAAATACCTACTGGTAATTATAGGCATCTATGGTACATTGATAATGATTCTCTGAGGATATGTATAACAGGATGTAACAAGTCTATCAGGATCCATTCTGCCTAGCACCCTTTGCTGATTTATCAATGTGATCGGAGGCAGCCTGGAGGCTATAGATGCTAACCTTCTTGTTGGCCTTAGATTGTGCTACAAAGATACGAATGCCCAGTCAGAGGACTGTGAACATTCCTCCTAGGAACACATACAAGTGCCACAAAAGCATGAGGTGAAGAGGAAACACATGTGAGAGATTTCCCTGAGGCAAATGTGTCTTCGTGGAATCAGCAATGGTCTGTATCAGTTTGAGAAAAGCCTAACAAAAGATCATCTCTTCTTCAGCTCTTCCAGAGCACTCTGTACCTGTTTGCCGGCAGAAACACTACAAGCTCAGAATGAGTCTCTTACTGGGAATAGTAAAACCCAACAGTTCCTAACGCAAGTGCCTCTGTCATTCAATCTCTGCACAGCTTTGAGCTCTTTGTAAATTAAGGGCACATAACACCACAGGTTTCCCAAGCTTTATTCTACACAACGTATCTAAGCAACATGTCATTTCTGACTAACCCAAACACTATTATGTTATTCAGCTGGTTTTCAATTTCCAGTATTAAGCAACATCTTCATTAAAAATAAACTTGAATTATTTCCTCAAAGTAGTCCTCTTACTGTGTGTGTAGTGTGACTTGGTAAGGAGCTAGACATGAGACTCAGTGGGTACAAGCACTTACTGCTCTTGCAAAGGATCACAGTTCAGCTCTCAGAACCCTTGTGGGGCAGCTCACAGGCCCCTTTAACTCCAGTTCTAGGGGACTCAATGATCTCTTAAGACCTCTGAGGGTAGCCACATACACATACACACATAAATAGAAATAAAATAAAAATTTTAAAAGAAAAAGACAAAGCCACCCTTAAAGCTGTCTTGAACCAACTGACTAAGGAAATAATTATCTTCTAACCTGCCTCTTGATGACAACAAACATCTCAAACTATAGCTCTCTGTCTGTTCCAGTTTTCCTATGTACCCTCCAGGGGGCACTCAGAGGGGCAGCAGTGAATGAGACAGCAAAGGAAACATATTTTGCTTGGCACACTCTCACTACTATTAACCCATGCCCAGTCTGAGAAAACTGAAAACCCTCATTAATGTGGGGATATCTTTCTCAGAACACTCACAGAGTTCTTCCTCAGTCCCCATACTGACAAACCTAGGAAACCTGCCTCAAATCCCTTCCTGATAGATTCCAAGATCTTACCATGTGATTAAATTTATTGGTTACCACATTAACGTGCCTACTAAGATATAGCCTAAGGGAAACTTTTGGAGATTGTTTTTAATGGCACATCTGATGGGAAAATAATTTTTAACTTGTCCAGCAAGATATTGTTTAAAAGCCTCTTTATTTGATACACCTTCATACATACACACACAACATGGAAAGTTCTCAGCTACCAGTGCTGATGTTGGGCTACATTAGGTGCTCTAAAACCAAAGAAAGAACAATTAAATTTTTGGCCCCATTCAGCAGAGCCTCGGAAGTAGGTGTCTTGCTAAGTTAGAAGACCGGCAATGAAGAACAAAGGGAAGGAATTACCTTTTTATCACTTAAACTAGAAATGCCAGCCACAGCTTAATGTTTTGGCTGTCTCTTTCCTAGTTGTTGGCACTGTTTTGGGATGTAGAGCTTGGCTGGCAGAACTAGACCACTGGAGGTGGGCCTTAGGAGGTTATAAGTGGTCCTAGCATTCTCTGACTTTATCAGCTGTGATGGGAGGACCTGGTACCCACCACAACTTTTGTCCCCATTACTGTTGCCAGGCCTTCCTTGACATGACAGGCTGAAACTCTCTGAAACTACACTTCTTTTGTTCTCTGTTATTGAAAATAGTTTTCTTAGACAATATATTCTGTATACAGTTTACTCTTCACAGCTCCTCCCAGGTCCACTCTCTTCCCCTGCCACCCTTCCCCTCCAAAACCTTTCTGCCTATCATAAGAAAACAAACAGGCAGCTAAGGAATAATAATAAAGTAAAATAAGATAAAAATAAACAAATCAGAATAGGGCAAGCAAGAAAACAGGAGAAAAAGAACTAAATAAAAAGGGTATGTTAGCCGGGCGGTGGTGGTGCATTCCTTTAATCCCAGCACTCGGGAGGCAGAGGCAGACGGATCTCTGTGAGTTCGAGGCCAGCCTGTTCAACAAGAGCTAGTTCCAGGACAGGAACAAAAAGCTACAGAGAAACCCTGTCTCGAAAATCCAAAAAAAAAAAAAAAAGGAGGTATGTTTGTGTGTTTGTATTTGTGTGTGTGTGTGTGTGTATAGACATACACACACACTCACAGGAATCCCACACAAGACTGAAAGCCACAATAACCTGTAAGGTTAAAACAATGCCCCGGCACAACATCATGAGACAACAAAACTCCAAATATTCTATTCTTCCTTCTCTTTTTTTCACATGTATCTCAGTCACAGTGATACAAAAAACTCATACAATATTTGATAATTTTAAAATATTCCAACTGGTTGTGATATATTTGGGAATAAGAGGCCCAAGGTTTGAGAAAACTGCTGAGAGACTGAGGAAGGAAACATCCATTGTGCTCTCTAAATCTAAACAGGTCAGCCCTCATTTATAGGGCCACTTCTGAGTCTGAACAACCAGGGACAATTTGTCACCTTGCTACCTACAAGCAGGATACTGGATGAAACAACCGCTTTCAAATGTTGGAAAACAGACTAAGCACACTTGAAGCAAGGAGCATAATCTACAGGACTCTCTGCCTCTAGGCACTTCCCAGACTCTAGTGAAGAGGTGGAAGTCCACAGAATGCACCCATCTCCTTGGAAAATAGAGATCAGAAGAGGCTGAGAGAGCTCCAAATGTGAGAGGTAGCACACCAGGGACAAAGACCTCCAGAAGGTCACACAGTGGTCAACCCTCAGCCATTCAGTGCATACTCGTAAGTGAGCCACCTAGTCTGTACTCTGTGAGTACAGGCAAAAACACCCCCTAAGAACTGTGAGCCAGGAGCTGGGTCACCGCCAGCAAAACTGGAGAGACAAGCTGGGCAGTGGTGGCACCTGCCTTTAATCTCAGCACTCAGGAAGCAGAAACAGGCAAATCTCTGTGAGTTTGAGGCCAGCCTGGTCTACAAGAGCTAGTGCCAGGACAGGGTCCAAAGCTACCCAGAGAAACCCTGTCTCGAGAGAGAGAGAGAGAGAGAGAGAGNAGGAGGAGGAGGAGGAGGAGGAGGAGGAGGAGGAGGAGGAGGAAGAAGAAGAAGAAGAAGAAGAAGAAGAAGAAGAAGAAGAAGAAGAAGAAGAAGAAGAAGAAGAAGAAGAAGAAGAAGAAGGGAAGGAAGGAAGGAAGGAAGGAAGGAAGGAAGGAAGGAAGGAAGGAAGGAAGGAAGGAAGGAAGGAAGGAAGGAAGGAAGAAAGTTTCCAAGGACGAATGGGCTGGGCAGTGGTGGTACACACCATTAATGCCAGGACTTGGGTGGGAGGCAGACGCAGGTGAATTTCAGTGAGTTCAAGGCCAGCCTGGTCTACAAAGTGAGTTCCAGTACAGCCAGGACTACACAGAGAAACCCTGGAGAGAGAGAGAGAGAGAGAGAGAGAGAGAGAGAGAGAGAGAGAGAGAGAGAGAGAGAGAATGGAATTAGCCTTAGGTAGACTTGCTCTAGACTCATTCTAAGAAAGCTTTAAAAACCAAAGCTTGGGGAAACTGCTAGGAAACTAAGGAAAGATCAATTGTGTTCTAAACATGTTTCGCTTGTTCCACTTCATATTTTTTAAGAAGATCAAGGAAACTATGCTACGTTTCTGAGGGCATGATACAGCACACTGGCAACAGTAACCCAAGGGAAAGAAGGCTTGTTTGGACTTAGAGACATAAGTCCAGATGATGGGGAGGGTGTGGCAGCATGAGGGTGAGACGCTGGGTCACGCTCATCATCAGTCACGAAGTGGAGAGAAAGAGTCTCGCTTTTCTGTGTGTAGTCCTGGACCCAAATCCAGGGAATGGTGCTACCCATCTGATGGTAAGTCATCTCACCTCTAACCTGAGATAATCCCCTCATAGCTCCACCCAGAGGTCCATCTCCTGGGCGAGCCTAAATCCTATTCCCTTGATAATCAGTCTTAACTATTGTAAGTCCACCCCTTGTCAATTTGACAGCCAAGGTCATCATTTTTAAGGTCTAACCTTCAAGACCTAGCATTGATTAATCGCAAAAATTCAATGTGTAATTAAAGCATTTCTACACCAGAGCATGTTTGCTGAAAATAGTCTTCACACAAAATTCTAGGAGCTCAAAGTGATCTTGAGGGATGTAGAGAAGATCATTGTACATAGCCAGGATGGGATACAAGTGTCATGCCGAACCCAGAGAAAATGTATGGTTAATAATTATTAATAAGAATTTATAATGAGGGATTTTTAAATTGAGATTCAGCTGAAGACTGGTTTGGGATTGAATTTGAAACAATGAAAATAATTCTATATCTGGCTTATGGTATAACATATTTTGTATGTACATTTTACCTCAATAAGTTAGTGAAAATTGATCTTAGCATCCAACAAGTAGAATCAGCTTTCAGATGCTTGGGCTCTTGGCAGCACTGCTCTTGGAAGGTTTCTCAAAGTCTTGAAAATTCATTTAACACCCTAACTACAGACGCACAGTAAAAATATAATATGGTTTGTTGACTTCAATATACCATCATACTCCCCACAAAGGAAAATAAAACCATAACCGAAAGACATTTTTAATGTACCTTCTTATTTATAAAGTCTATGTTGCAGGAAGGAAGGCGAGTGCTCAGCGGCTAAGAGCTAGGGATTACCAGCTCCTTAACTCACAAAAATTATAGGTTTGTTTTCACTCAAGAGTTCAAATTAGGACCCTTCCAAGAATTTTTTTGAGTGTGTGGTTAGGAGAGGAGGCTCCTCTGGGAGTCGGCACGAGACAGCAGGGGACAGCCAGAGAAAGCCAAACTTGAACAAGGCTGTTTTAGAAGGGGAGATGAGGAGAGAGGATACAATGTATTTGCTTGGGAATAAGCAGGACCCATCATCCTGTGGCAGGAAAGGGGATGGAAGGTACAAGAACTCTGCTGAGACATCATGACTCTTGGAAACTATGTACACGCAGCATGGACTTGTCATGGAGGGTCAATGACCTCATTCCTGCTGATCTGAGGGTATCATCCCACACATTCTGGGCAAACCATTTCCAACCCAGTATTTTTTGCAAAGAAATGTCAGGAAAGAGAAACATAATAAACCCTTAGCTTGGGTTATCTTTAAAGGCCAAAAATATGCGTATATTTTCACTAACTTTCTATATTTTCAAATATTGTTTTATAAGTATTACTCTTGCAATGGAAAAATACAGCAAACATGTCATTATGGTCTGTGTCTAATGATAATGAAAAAAATTGAGGGACAACAAATTGTTCTGTTCTAACATCCTAACTTCTATAAATTTCTGTTGCTTATGAAAGAAAATTGCCACATATTCTAGTCTTTTCTATAAATAAACACCATGTGTCTTCTTATACCACAAACTATTTTGTGCTTGGTGTGCCTTTTTCCACTGTGCATGTCCAATCTATCAATGTCACCTCCTACGCCCTGCAAGCCACACAGAACACAGCCACCTGGGGAAATGGGAAGGCACCTCCTCTCAGCTTATCTACCTAGGGAAGGAATTTACTATGCTTTATGTCAGCCCAGTGGGCTCAGGGTGTTAGAGTCCAATGTGCTTCTACTCAAAAGGAAAGACAGTGTATTCCAAAGAAGCATAGTAAATACAATGAAAAACAATGATATGTAACTAAAGAAACTCCCTTCCTTTCTCAAGTTCTGTTTGTCTTTTAAAGTGGTGACAATTTAAAATGGTCCTTAATGGGGCCGGGAAGATGGTTTGGCTGGCAAAGTGCTTGACATACAAGCATGAGGACCTGAGTTCATATCCTTGACATACATGTGAGACTGAGTGCAACATGTATGTGTCACCCAGTGCAAGAGAAATAGAGGTAGGAAAATCCATGGAGCTCACTATCCAGCCAATCTAGCTGAGCGATAATCTCCAGGTTCAGTGAGAGACCCTGCCTGAAGAATAAGGTGGAGAACGAAAGAGGAAGACACCTAATATCAACCTCTAGCTTCTGTCAGTGGGAGTCTGTGCCCACACATATGTGCACACATGCACACAGATAGTTCTTGATGACCACACAAAACACTGAACACTGCAAGTGTCATCTATAGGCTTTCTTCATCAAAAGTTAAGGAGTGAAAATGAATGACAATGACTTCCAAGCCAGAAATCAAAATCCAAACATATGGGCTTTGGAGGGGAGTGTCAAGGAGAATGGAAACATGAAAATGCTTCATTTTCCTTTCCCAAGAGGTGACAATGGAAACATTATAGTCACAAGTATCTGTGGATATGGTTTGAGGCCATCATATCACAAGCTAGTTTATTTTTCTGTGGCAGTCATCTCCTTTCTTTAAAGACAGCCTCAAGGGTTGACGAGATGGCTTAATAGGTGAATTGCCTGCTGAGTAAACCAAGGGCTTGAGGTCAGATCCCAGCACTCATGCATGAAAGCACACTTCTTACACCCTAGTGCAGGAAACTAGAGACAATAAGGTTCCTGGGGCTCATTGGTCAGCAATATAGCAGAATTGGTGGACTACAGGTCCAGTGACAGACTGTGTTCCAAAAAATAGGTGCAAAGTAATTGATAAAGATACCCAGGATCGAACTCTGGTCTCCTTAAAGACATAGGCATGTAAACCTGTTGTGGAAGACTGCTTGTTCATTTCCTGGCTACCCAGACTTCCAAAATAACCACACAGAAACTGTATTAATTTAAATCACTGCTTGACCAATCACTATAGCATATTCCTAGCATGTTCTTACATATTAAATTAACCCATTTCTATTATTTTATATTTTACCACAAGGTTCGTGCTAGTAGCTTGCGTCTTTCTCCTCTGGCAACTACATGTCGTCCCCTGACTCCACCTTCTTTCTCTCAGCATTCAGTTTAGTTTTCCCCACCTAGCTCTGTTCTGCCCTGCTATAGGTCCAAAGCAGTTTCTTTATTCATTAATGGTAATTACAGCATACAGAGGGGGGAATCCCACATCACCTCCCCTTTTCTGTTTGAATATAAAGGAAGGTTTTAACTTTAACATAGTAAAATTACATATAGCAAAACAGTTATCAAGCAAGAATTACAGTTATAATATTTCATCTACCTTATCTTTTATCATAACTAAGGTAAGCTATAATTATAACTATCTATTCTTCAACTCCATCAAAGACTCCAGAAGGATATAATATTACCTAAGTAAACAGGAAGTGCATTGCCATTATGAAAAAATATCTTGGAGGACTTAGGAATGATACTCGAGTCATGCATTCTCTCTATAAGCCAAATTCCTCCAGCTCCCTCACCCTTTCCTCAGAGAAATTTATCCTCATCTCTTTTATAACATCAGTTGTTCTTCTCTTGCCAAGAGTAGAGATAGTAGAGTAACTCACTGTGGGGAGTGATATTAAGCGTCTTTGTGGATACGTGGGCTGTGTGTTAGACCCCAGCAATCTGGCTTTGTAGCAGCACACTGTTGGAGCACATGCAGCAGGGTCAGAGGTCACATGAAGGAAGGATGGAGGGGAATCCTATACTTAGACGCCTTGTGAAGGATCTATTTAAAAGGCTTTCCAGACGCTTATAGGTTTAAATACAGTACTTTCACAAATAGACCAAATGGCTTAAATACCGTTCCTCCACTTTGCAAAGGCTCAGATTTTCCTCTCTGGTATGAAATGTTTCCAACATCAAGTATGGTATCATAAAAAATATAGTTTATAAAAAAGCCTCCTGATGTTGTAAAAATTAATAGTTTTCTTGGAAGTTGAATCTCTTCAGTTCTCACAGTGGTAAATGGAAGTTTAACAAAGGATTTCCTTCCCCCTTACATCTTGTAAAGTTAATTTGCTCTCTTGTCTTTGTTTTTCTCATAAAGCTCTTTGGGTGTGGGCCACCGTGAATGTTCACCACCAGAGTCCTCTCAGCCTATCACTCAAAGGCCTCAATAACAGGCTGAACACACTGAACCTGAAAGAAGAGAAAGTGGGAAGTACTCTACAACATATGGGCACAGGAGATCACTTCCTACGTATATCCCCAGCAGCACAGACATTAAGGACAACATTGAATAAATGGGACCTCCTGAAACTGAGAAGCTTCTGTAAAGCAAAGGACACTGTCACTAAGACAAAAAACAACCCACTGACTTGGAGAAGATCTTCACCAACCCTGCAACAGACAAAGGTCTGATCTCCAAAATATATAAAGAACTCAAGAAACTAGACTTTAAAATGCTAATTAACCCAATTAAAAAATGGGGCACTGAACTGAACAGAGAATTCTCAAAAGAAGAAATTCAAATGGCCAAAAGACACTTAAAGTCATGCTCAACCTCCTTGGTGATCAGGGAAATGCAAATTAAAACAACTTTGAGTTACCATCTTACACCTGTCAGAATGGCTAAAATCAAAAACACCAATGATAGCCTTTGCTGGAGAGGCTGTGGAGGAAGGGGTACCCTCATCCATTGCTGGTGGGAATGCAATCTTGTGCAACCACTTTGGAAATCAGTGTTTCGGTTTCTCAGGAAATTCGGGATCAACCTACCCCTGGACCCAGCAATACCACTCTTGGGAATATACCCAAGAGATGCCCTACCATATGACAAAAGCATTTGTTCAACTATGTTCATAGCAGCATTATTTGTAATAGCCAGAACCTGGAAACAACCTAGATGCCCTTCAATGGAAGAATGGATGAAGAAAGTGTGAGTGATACAGGAAAAACACTCCATCCTGATAGGTTGCTGAAGCCTTCTTCCTAAAGACACTCCATAGAAGAACCACCTTTTTGCCTTGAGTGACCCAAATTAAGAATATCTCTGTCTTAACGGCAGAATCAGGACCAGTGATCTAAAACAGGAATGAATCCAGTCTGTTATAAAAGTCTATAAGACAGCATGGCCTGAAATTGCTTTGGTCATCAATTACAGTTCTTTGCCATCTTCCCTATCAAGGAATTTTTCACCTTCATTCAGATGTTATTTCAAATTTCTCTCCATGATAAGGGAAGTTCTTGATTGGCTTGTAGGGGGTGCCAACCTTTAGCTTGGTATCCTGGTGGTCAGTCTAGTCCATTCTCCAATGTACCCATCACAGGCCACAAGCAGAGTATCCTACAAAGAGGATCCTACCCTTTGACTCCTGGCTCCACGGAAGGGAGTTGTATGTGCTCTCGGCTGACTTCAAAAGATCGTAGCATCAAATTCAACTGAACTCAACAGCTTGTTTTCAGTGACCCTCCATAGGCCAGTTATAGGGTAGGTTTGAGTAGAGTATAATACAAATGTGAATTGCATTCTTAGTTTCAGTTGACAAAAATACTATGGAGAGGATTAAAATGCTTGCTGAAAAAAAGAGACAAAACATTATTTGTGGAATGACAGTGTGACAGGCAGAATAAACTCTACAGAAATGAGAAAAATGGAGAAATACAGGACTTTCTGATCACAGGAGCTGGGAATGGCTCCGTGCAGAAAATGGGACAATATTTGGAAATTTACCTCTTGGTTAATTTTCATTTGAGTCACTTCTCAGATAAACCTATCCTTTCCTTCTACAGAGCTAAGTAAGGCCTGCAAACAGCCAGTCACTTTAGTTACTAGACAACTTATTTCTAAGACTGAGCATTTTTTATGTTAGTTGAATCTGTGTTTGTAGTTTCAGTGAGACATTTCATAAATACATGGAAGTAAAAATACGAAATCCTTTCTAGAAAAGATGTTTATTATGTGCCATTTTGCCAGCTTTCCAGTACCATAACAAAATACCTGAGGTGGTGAACACAAGAGGAAAGATTAGTTTTACTTCCCAGTTTTGATTATTTCAGTCCATGATCACTTGAGCCGATTGCGTTTGGCCCTCTGGAAAGACAGTACACCACTAAAGAATGCCAGGATAGCGCCATGCTTACTTCATGGTAGTTAGAAGTAAAAGGGAGAGAAAGATATGAGCATCCCATCATCCCACAGCCCCAGTGACCTAAAGCCTCCTACTAAGACCCATTCCTTAAAGGTTCAACATCTACCGGTAACACAAACTGAGGACCAAGCCTTCTCCACATAGGTTATACAAAAGATAAACAATACAGTTTGCACCTTTAGATCATCAGTCCAGGTGATTCATCTTCCCTTTAGGTACTGATAAAAAAAAAAAAAAAAAAAAAAAAAAAAACATAAAAGTAGAGAACGTGTTAAAATTTTAAGAGCTCTCTGCATGGATTTGTTCATGAATGTCTTTTTGTTCTTAGTTCACTTTAAAGGAACTCCAGTTGGAAATCATGACTCGTAGGAAGAAGACAACACGAACTCTATCCTATCCTTGGACTCAGCTAAGGAAACATAAATTATGTTTGGTCATAATTCAGTTTAAAGGTTACTATGTGTTCTGTTATGTGTTTTTTATGATAGGAACAAAAAGTTAAAATATATGTTTCACTTTTAATAACTCTCTGCTTTGCATCACTTAATTAACCTGTCAACTATAGACCCAAGTCACTGGACTAGTGGGGTGAAGACATGGATCCAGGTTTTTCCTCTCCACTGGAAACTGGTCAATACAATTTCCAGTCTAGCACATTTTGCTTTTTCATAAAGTGACCAAGATTGATCTCTCCATAGGCCTGTCCAGCCTTCTTAATCATCCTGTCAATCAATATACCAGATTTTACAAATTTTCTACAATTGCAAGCCATAAATGTCATTCAGGAAGTGAGTGTGTATTCAACCACGCCCTAGAAAACTGCATTGTAACAAAAGTATCCCCTTGTCCCTACCAACTTACTGCAAATAAACACTATCAGTATAGAGAGAAATCCTATTAACATAAAGGTAATATAATTTAATCAAGTATATCCCATGTTGTTGTCAGAGTCTGTTCATTCATTCCCAGTTGCCCAGATCCAAAATAACCACACAGAAACTGTATTAATTAAATGACTTCTTGGTCTAATCGCTCTAGCTTCTTATTGGCTAGCTCTTACATCTTAAATGAACCCATTTCCATTATTTTATATTTTACCATGAGGCTTGTGGTTTACCAGCAAGGTTCCAGCTTGTCTGTCTCCTGCTCTTATTGACTCTGCCTTCTTTCTCCCAGCATTCAGTTTAGTTTTCCCGCTCTATTCTGCTAAGCCACTGGCTGAAACAGCTTTAGTCACTAACCAATAAAAGTGACACATAGAATAAAGGACTTCCCACATCACCATGTTGTTATCCTTGCCCATGCACACTAAGAAAATCCATCTTTTCCAGAAACACTAGAAATCTCAGTCATTTCCACTCCCTAGCTCTGATTTTTCTCTGGGAAGTATCTTTTTGCATAAGCGCATCACCCTTGTACCTAGAGATCTCCAGTCCACTCTCCAGCTAACAAAGCCCTAATCCCCGGATCTCTGACACTTACTAGCCCCCTTCCAAGAAATCCAGATTACCTCTAAACCCAGGGGCTTTGCCTCTAAAGTAGTCCTGTCAAATTAAAGCACAACACATTTGCAGAAGTTTGTGTAGTAGAAAAGCCCTTATCCCAGGAAGACAGTGCCCAACAGCTCACCAGTAGGCAAATTATAGAATATACATTTCTCACTGAAGAGCAATGAGATATGGACAAGTGGATTTTTGCTGGGTCTTTTGCAGACATTGTGTCATGAACATTCAGTTTCTTTATCTGGCTTTCTCCCTTGAATCTAAGTCTTCTATTCTGTAGCAAGGCACATATTAGCAGGCTTGAAGGCCAATGAGGATGGACTATTCCCTCATACTCAGAAACTTATAAAGCCAGGAAGCAAAATACTGAGTTTTATATCTATTGGCTCGCTCCTTAAATGTTAATATAAATGGGCCTGTCAATAATGTGATCCAGAAAAGTCCCCTCAGCAAAGTCATCTGTCCTTGATGCTTGAATGACATAGAGGCTAACAGAACATGGATATCAGCACAGTGTTCTCTTTACCCTCCTCCACTCTCGTGCTGTGAGATATAAGAACATTCTTCATAGTAGTACCTTTGGTTACCACTCATGCTCATTCCCTGAAGGTACCTCCCCTTACTCTGTAATCAATCCTGTCTGTCTTGATGTGCCTCCTCTTGATGTACCTCACAAGGACCAGGGAGTTGAGTGGAGGACAGACTGGAAGCCCAGTAGCACTTCCTCTAAGTGTCAATAGTTACTGCTCAAGTGGTAGAGACCATGGATAAAGGGGAAGGCCATTTAATGAAAGCACAATTTGAGTCCCTAATAGAACTATGGTTATTTCCAGAACTATTTTTCAACTGTATGTCTCGGGGTCTTATGCCTAACCATACTGTGTATTCTGCACTACTGATCTAATTGAATGAAATAGAATTGGGTAAAAGCTGAAGGCCAGTGCTTCAGCTCATCAGCCCAACCAAAGATGCTGATTAGAGGAGCGTGCTCCACCTTCTTGGTCTTCAGGTGTGCTAACATCTGACTAGCTTCCCAACATAAGGACTCAGATATAAGGGGAAAGACAGCTAAAAGACCATGAATGCTTATAATACTATGTCTTCAAAATTTCTAAATATAAAACATATCTTCACGTCTTGATGTTCATCAGGGAAAGACACCTATCAATTTGCCCATCAGAGAGTTCTTAGGCACCATCTTCCTGAGATGGGACCCTTTATACTATTTGGACACTTAGCCACAAAAGTGAAGTGTGTGTCACAAATACATATCCCGAGAGCAGGGAGGGGCAAGCCATCTCCCCTCAAGGCCATTCTGCTCGGAAGTGAATACTAAGCCCAAGATAGAAGCTGTGAGGTCTTAGAGGTTGTGTGGGGGATCTGATAAACAACAGGCTGGTGTTGAGTATCAAGATGGGGTCAGAAGATTTCTCTGGAGTGAAGCAGCTAAAGCACATGATATCATACTTTTGGAAGGCCATGGAGCCACAGCCAGATACACAGCTTATATTCTCATATGCTGATTCAACATTCCAGCCTCAATACACACATTTTAAAGGAATCAAGGAAACCTGTGGACCTCCAACTCCAACCGACCTGTACAACTCCAGATCACCATATGCCCTGCAAAATAAATGATGCGTGGCTGCATTGAATGTCCAATTTTTTATATAATGATTTCTTACTTGGAAATAAACAGCATGATTAATGATGCAGAAGGAATACATGTCTCCAGGCTTCAGCGAATCACAGAAGAGAAAAGCAACAAAAACAAAACAAAACAAATCTTATTTGTCCTTTGTTTTCCAATGTGTGTTCCTCCCTAGGGAAAGTTGCTACTAACTTTGAACAAGGCTTGGAAGCAGCGTGGACACACGGCAAGTGTGCCTGCTTCAAGAAGCATTCAGTTGGGCTGACTTAATCAGTTACTACTGTTCTCCTGAAAGCATCTGGAGGCCCAGCCCCATTGCAGAAGTCCAGGAGGACAATGGGCAGGGTTAATCTCATTCCTAAGAGCAAAACAAAATAGAGGTGAACACTCAACTGCAAAGAGTAGGGAAAATGACTCTGTTACCTGTGCTGGGTGGAGAAGAAGCAGCACAAACTGAATACAGGGTCTCAGACACAAAACAATCTATTCCTTTTTCTATTCAAAAACATTTGAAAGAAAAATACAGAAAAATACAATGTATCCTCTGAGAAAGTAGCTCTCAACATTAGACACTGTTTTCACAAAATACCCTTAAGACCCATGTCTCCTGAGAAGCACCACCCCAGTAAGTAATGATGAGGGAGTAATGATCATTAAGGACCTGTTTGTTCTTTAATGGACTCAAAGATCAGCTTGCTTCACCTTAAATTCCATTCAAAATTAAGACATTATGTTACTGGACACTTCAGTTCATAAACCTATCTGGTATTTCAAAAGAAATTAGGAACAGAAATGGGTAAAGGAAAAATTAATTTATTAACAATTGGACCAAACTGGGGAGGGAGCTATTTTCTCCCAGAAAGCAGAAGAGATGCAAGTTTGTCTCTAAGTTTAAGGGTTCTGTTCTAAAGAAGCTGGGAAAGCTGGAGCAAAGATTGCCTCTATTATTTCTTCTCTGTTACAGATGTTTACAAAAGCCTGGACCAAAGAAGACGAGATCTTCATGTGTTCCCATTTTTTAAAATAGAAGCATCTTGGAGGTTTGTGGGATGCAAAATTCCCCAGCCATCCTGGGCTCCATTCCCATGACAGATGCAGAATGAAAGTTCTGGTACTTTCTTTGGATGGCAATCTCCTCTACTGTGTGCTTGTTTAAACACACTGATTTTGCAAGAGAAGAAAGATGATGGTCTGGGAACAGGGTCAGCCACAAGCATCTATCTTTATAGTATTTTCTCTCCCTGGGGCTTGGGAATAAAATCACAATTAAATCATTTTAAGATCCTAGCATTTTTTTTAAAGCCAAAGGATAACGTGGTCATCTATCTCTAGTAATCTTACAAGTTCCTTCATTTATTATGAAAAATCAACTATTTTACCATATTACATTATATAGAATCTTAAATCAGCATGCCCAACTCTAAAATTTAAGTAACGACTGAACCAAGTTTTGAGTCTAGAAAGAAAAGTTATTCCACTGAACACTTACATAACATGCAGGATAAGCCAGAGGTCAGTAGGCTATGACCCAGCTCCAGCCCAATGCCTGGCTTTTATGAATAAAGATTTACTGGAGAATGAGCTTGTCAGATCACTGATCTACCATCTAAAGTATCAGTCACATTACAATGGCATAATTAAGTAGTGGTCGTAGAAACCACATAGCCTATAAAACCAAATAGAAAAAAAATAAATTTGCTGCCCCTTTGCGACCAGTTGATATGGAAATCCAGTGGGCATGCCTAGAAGAGTTCCACATTCTTGTTTCTTGGAACAAAGAGTTGGAAAGAGTAAGGCAGAGAGTAACCAGACAAGTGAGAGAATGTATTAAGAAAGAATACACTTTCCATGGGGAAAAAAAAGGCCAGAATAAAGAGAAAGGTCAGTAGCTCAAACAACTACCATGTACAATGACCTGGGCTTTATGTCACATGGCGTGGGATTTTACGATCATCTCCATAACGCAAGCTGTGTAGCACATGCTCCGTTACGTGAGCTTGTTGCATATTACATGTCTCATTAGCATCTTAACTCTCCAGAAAGAGGTGTGTGAGTTAGTATTATAAAGAGCCAAGGGGTAAGGAAGCATTCTAATGAGACACTCTGAGACACTGTTGGCCTGCACCTGTAACTCCAGCCAGTATTGTTAGGCTTTGGTGGGAGTTTCTTCAACTTCACTCTTTGCCAGCTTGCTTGGTTTATCTGCTATTTTTCAAAGGCTTTGGGCTAAGCCTTTGGGACTTCACGTTCCCCCTCACTGTCCTGCCCCAACCTGGATAATCTGAAGCTTATTCTTCGAAGCAAAGTCATTTTGGTTCTGGAGCTGAGAAGAGATAACTCAAAAAGCATCCTCTGGTGTAAGGCATAGTGACCGAGCTCTAGACACTGTCCTGGGATCTCACTCCAGCCTCCCTTGGCTCCTGGGGTCCTCAATGAATTCAAATGAGATAGTGTAGTATAGAAGTTTATACACAATATTATGAGGACTCTCAAGGACTCCAAAGGTGCCATTGTTGAAAAGATGTGTTCAGAGAGTAGCAGAGGGAAGTGACTAGGAAGGTTACTGTGTCAGGCACATGCTTATGGGGTAAGCATGGACAATAGTGAAGGGGCCATAGCACCAATCCACATATTTATGTGGCCTTTATGCTATTACTTCAGTTTCTAGAACAGACAGCATTCCAGAGTGGTGGTTTCCTATTCAGATGACTGACAGGCCCTTTTAGATTAACCCTTAAAAGAGAAGGCAATGGTCTCTGCTGTTATTTCCATAAAGCTTCCGGTCACATAGAAACCTTATAACCTGTCTGGCAATTCAAAAAATCGTGTTTCCACCCAGGACCAGAGATACAACTCAGATCCCATTCTCTTTAAAATAATAGTAATAATTGCCAGGAGGAAAAAAATCTTACCTCAGTGGGTCCCAGCAAAGTCCCACCCCTCCCCCATTCTCCTCCCTTACATACACTATTGACCACTCAAGGAAGGCCCAGCTGCAATGTGTTCCCTTTGTCTCACGAGATATTTCAAATTCTAAGGAGGATAGTTATCAAATTGCCATCTTCCTTTACTTACGCCTAGTTTTCACTTTCACAATTAGTGTGTTACCAGGGGCACAGCAATGTGGTCCCAAGGCTGATCTGGGCCAGGGTTCATCCTTCATGGATACCCTTTGGTAAATGCTCCCATTCTGCTATCTAGCGTGTGGGCAGTTGCAAAGGCAGGCAGGGTTTGTGCACTGAGTGTTAATTTGACTCTGGGTGGCTTAAATTGTAAGAATGCTCAAAGGCTGTTGAGTTCAAGCTGGGCCCCTCCTTAAGTTACTCCACCTTATGTAAAACTGTTGTTTTTCAGAATGTCTTTTGCCTTAGGACACTCTGGTTTATAGGCTGTTTTTTACTGTTTGTAGCATGAGGGCCTGCTTGATGGGGTTTCTGTCCTGCCCAGTTCCCACAACCAGTAAGCCCCAGAGAAATTCACACAGAGGTCTCCATAAGTTAGAAACTAAATGGCCCATTAGCTCAGGCTTCGTATTAGCTCTTATAACATATATCAACCCATTATTCTTATATATGTTAGCCACATTGCTCAGTACCTTTTTTAGTGGGGCAGGTCACATCCTGCTTCTTCAGTGTCTGAACAGGACTGTGGGAAGAGCTTCCTTCTTCCCAGAATTCTCCTGTTCTCATTGCCCCACCTCTTCTTTCTGTCTGGTTGTCCTGCCTATACTTTCTGCCTCACTGGCCAATCAGCATTTATTTAGAACATAATTGACAGAATACAGAAATGTCCCGCACCAACTCTTTTTTAAGGATGAAGGATGACTGTGTACCTGAGTAGACACTTTACCTGCCTGGTACCATCCACTCAGCATGGACAGATAGTGAGCTTGGTTTCTGGGACTAGAAAGCATGCTGCCCTATTCATTTTCTGGGGTAAACTAAAACTACAGAGGCATGTAGGGAAATTAAACTCTGTGCAAGGAAACCATCCCCAAAATTTATCAGACATGCCAGACCAAAAGACCAGGTGCAACTCTCTCATCTGGATCCTATAGAGTGGTGGGTACCCAACACTGCTTTGGAGATAGCTCCCACGAGTTTATCATCTAACTTTATGTATGTCATCTGACTGATGACAGAGAACGCCCAACTCTCCCCAGGGCTTCAGTTCAGCTCGATCCCCACTGTTGGCACAGCCTACTCCACTGCCCTTGGCCATTTGCCCATTTGCCCATCTGGATCTACCATGCATTCTTCTTCCTGTTCCTTTCTCTGTACCCAGCATTTCTGCATCAGGACTTTGCTTGGTTCACTATCATTATCAATACATGTTCTGCTTGCTTTTCCATCCACTTCCCTGCTTCTCCTGAGCCATGCTGTGGCTTCCTAACCCTTCATGGCTACTCTGTAACTGGCATACAAACATACAGAGAGCTATATTTACTCTGTGTGTGTGTGTGTGTGTGTGTGTGTGTGTGTGTGTGTGTGTGTGTGTGATGTGAGAGTTAACAATCAAGTTTGGGATTAAAGGACCTGTGTTCACATTATCCAGAGTTACC
The DNA here is from genome assembly GCF_014885135.2 of Alexandromys fortis. Classification (NCBI taxonomy): domain Eukaryota; kingdom Metazoa; phylum Chordata; class Mammalia; order Rodentia; family Cricetidae; genus Alexandromys; species Alexandromys fortis. The sequence goes on along the minus strand of NW_026067942.1, from coordinate 1,127,147 downwards.
AAGGAAAGCAGAAATACCTGGCAAGTTGATGTCATCAAAACCATCATGTCTATTCTTTGAGAAGTCATCTAAAGACTGTAGAAAGGACATTGTGGTTTTTGATGGTTTTGGTGGTGTTTTGAAATTTAGAATACAATAACAACAAAGAATCATAGGCTAGCTCTGTCAGCCTATTCCCGTGGAGATCAGACTTGCCAACCGACCCTCATGTTTGATTCAAAAGCACTCTTTGTGTCTCTCTCTATTATCTGCTCAGCTAACAGAAGCTGATGAAAAATGAACAAAATTAATTCTCTTGCAGTTCAATAGTTTGCCTTCAGTTGTTTTTGTGGCTCTAACCAAGCCACTTGGCCTCAGTTACCCAAGGCATTGGAGTGTAGTCCAAACTGGACACTCTTGCCTCTAATTTGAAAGCCTCATATCCTGTTTTTCACTCATTCTCCTGATTTTAGCAGATGTTGGCTATTAATGTGTCTGAGAACTTGGGATGTTTCAATTATGGCCCAAAGAAACAGGCTATTTGCACTTTGTGTTTCCGCACAATTGTGATTCATTTGTCACTTTCCAGAGTACCACTATCAAAATCACTAAGTTACAAACTGCACAGTGTGAAATGGACCACCTCTCCAGCACCCAGACCCTGGGCGGCAGAAGGCAGAAATGCTCCCATTGCGCTCCCATCGGCCCACTTCCTTATCACGATCCACAAGTCTCATCTGCATAATTTTATCCAGGCAAAGCATCCTGGTTTTGAAAGATCAATCTGTCCACCTGACTTCCCTGCCTGGGTGTCGAATCAGGGTACAGTGGGGAGCTAGACTCTAAGTGTGTGTGGTATATATGAACAAACAGCAGGAAGTCTGAGCTGGTTGACAGTGACACAGCTGGAGAAAGCTGGTGACGTCAAAGCCAGAAGAGGTTGAGCCACGACCACATTGTTAAGTTTCTCTCAAGACCACAGTAACTGGTCAGGACAACTGAGCTGTCTGTCTCCATTCATTTCTCATGAGCTTCCCGACTTCTAATAGTATTTCATGAGTTTGTCCTTAAATCTTAGTAGCCATTGAAGGCAGATGGTAAAACCCGTCTCATCTGATTTAACAGCGCTGCTCAAAGGAGCAGAAAAAGTCTGCACGAGGGTGAGATTCTAAAACTGTCGTTCAATTCAACATAACGACCCATGTGACAGTTCCCAAATCAGTTCATCAGAGCCATGTTAGCAGAGGAGAGCCGATAGGCCTGGGCTTGAGGGCTGGTTCCATTGTCTGCTTCGTGACTCACTAGGCCTCAGATCCTGTCCAGAAAAAGAAAAAAAAAGTGTGTGTGTGTATCACCTACTTTACAGTCTATAAAGTAAGAAGGTTTTAGGTTGGGAAGAAACATGGTCATTCATATAAATCACTCAAGGTAAGACTTGCCACTCAATAAAAGATAAGAGTCAAGTTTATCAGAGTGCTGGCTGGGTGTGAGTGTCAGAGCTACTACATCACAAGGGAGATGGAGCCAGGAGGACTCCTACCAGTTAGCAGATGCCATTTGTGGCTTGGTGAATGCTGTGTGTCGTAGCTTTTCAAAACGTGTCAGTGTCCACGCTCACCACAGAGGCGCTGAGCACCTAATCCACGCTACACATGGGAGGGGCACTGAGCAGGTCTTCCAGGCTCATGCTTTATTAAGACAAACAGTGAAGAGTGGGCAAGAGCTGAGAGCATGCACTGCGGGATCAGCTAGCTTACTTCAGAGAGGGATCCCTAAGGAACTAATGTAGAATTAGGAGATGGGAAATAAGCAATGGAGCTGGCTCTGTCGCAAGGTTAGTGTCTTATTAGGGTTTCTATTGCTATGAGGAAACACCATGACCAGAAGCAATTTGGGGAGGAAAGGGTATATTTTATTTTACCCTTCAGGTAACCATCCATTACAGAGGGGAGTCAGGACAGGCATTCAGAGCAGGAACCTTGAGGCAGAGGCTGATGCGGATGCAGGCATCGAAGGAACGTCACTTACCGGCTTGTTCATTATCGCTTGTTCATCATGCTTTCTTTCTTTCTTTAACTTTCTTTTTATTTAATCTTTGTGTGTTTCCCATCATGCATCTTGAGCCCATTCATTCCCCGTCCCTGCGTATCTGCCCTCTGCCCTTGCAGCACCCCCACCCACCCACCATGGGAAATAAAATTTAAAAGAGAAGCTATAGTGTGTGTGTGACATAGTGAGTCATTTTACCAGGGTTATATATTGGCCTGCCCCAATATCCACCCCATCTGTGATCTGCTGGAGCGGGTGAGGGACCAGTCCTACAGACCCATACCCACAGCAGGATCTCCACACACGGGACAGCGGTAGGAGTGTCAGCCTGCTTTCCTATAGCACCCAGGACCACCTGCCCAGGGATGGCCCTACCTATGGATCACTGATTCTGTAAATGCCCTACAGTCCCCTCTCATGTGACTTACACTTGTCTGAAGTTGACATAGAGCTATCCAGCACCATGAACAGGGAAGAACAAGTTATCAGAGGCAGGACAGCAAGATGTGGGAAGTCTCTGACTTGAATCACAGCACACCATAGGCTAGAAGAAAATAAATACAGCCAGAGAGTATTGTTCCATGGGACCCTGAAGCAGAGGTAGACGGGATCTGTGTTAGAGTCCTCAACCTGGGATGACTGGTAAGGGCTCCATGTTGGAGGCCGCAAGTGGCAGCTGAAGGCTTTTCAGTACAGGCGGATGAAATGGTGGTCTCTGATGTGGGAGTGTCATATACCAATCTGTTGATTTCATTGGTTAAGTAATAAAGAAACTGCTTGGCTGGCCCTGATAGGTTAAAACATAGGTGGGTGGAGTAAACAGAACAGAATGCTGGGAGGAAGAGGAAGTGAGGTAAGACTCCTCAGACAGACTCCATAGCTCCTCTCAGAGCCAGACATGCAATGAAGCTCCGACCCAGGATGGACGTAGGCTAGAATCTTCCCGGTAAGCACACCTTGGAGTGCTTACACACATTATTAGAAATGGGCTAGTCCAGGTGCGAGAGTTAGCTGAGAAGAGGCTAGATAGAAATGGGCCAAGCAGTGTTTAAATGAATACAGTTTGTGTGTTGTTATTTCGGGGCATAAGCTAGCAGGTGGCTGGGGTGCTGGGGATGCAGCCCCACCGCTCGTATTACTACAGGTCTCTGCATCAGAAACTGGGAGTCTAGCTGGGGGGGGGGCAGGGTCCTCGTCTAGCTGGGAAGTCGCTGCAGCTTCTTTTCCGTCTTGCCACATGGCACAGTGTAGGCAGACCAGACACCTGGGAAGATGATCCGCCAAATCAAAGGGAAATGGACAATGGGGAAGGACAAAGTGCTGGTCCACCTGCTCTAGAGGGCGTTCTGCTCTCTCTGAATTTCAGTTGTGTTCAGTGATCTGAGAACACCATAGTGACCTGATTTATAGCTACCACATCTGACAGGGCTAAAATGTGTACACTCACACACATAGACACACACACACTTAACACATTTGCCATTTTTCCTATCTTCCCCCATCTTCACGTCTTTCTAAGAAAGGATTCTTGCTCTACGGGTAAGGCTTCCTTTCTGAGAAAAGAGGACAAAGCTCTCGCAGACGAAGTGGAAGAACGTTGGTCGAATTACTAACTGAACCAGGAAACAGGGGAGAAGCAGGAAATGGTACCTGAGCTGTGACAGTTTAGGAAAGCCTGGCATGGTTGAGGAAAGCAACGAGGATGTGATAAAGTAGAGGAGGGTTAAGAATGAGCTGAACACAGAAAGGCATTTTCCATGGTGTTTTGTGTTGGAACAATGTGATTGTAAAAGCATGCCTTTGGACCTAAACTGTTTTTCAATTACTTTCAATTCAGAGGAGGCCCTCCTTTTAACATACTGTTGTGATAATGTGCTGTGGAAGGCGACCCCATAATCTGGAAGATGAATTTCCAGAAAGTGTGCTTGTAATCCTTTCCAAGAAGAGAAATGAGACAGGGGGGGAGGGGGGGTCATTTTCTTTACAATCAAATATAGACGGTATAAAGTAAAAGGCTGGGCAAACACTGGTTGTTTTCCCCTGTCTTCTGTGCTTACATAATAGCATTTAGTAGGAAAAGTCTGGGAAAAGATAAAGGAAAATGGAACTCAAGGAAAAAAATTCAGCCCCAGCAACAATGAGAAGCGGTGGTGCGGTCAGCGCTAGGCTGAACAGCACATTCGACCTCTGTGTTCTGCTGCTTCTTAAAACAAAATCACACAGGTCAATCCACCAAGGCACGGAGGGGAAATCAAGCAACCCAGCAGACTAGGAGATGGAAACCACAAAAAGGAGAGGAGGGGAGTCCGCTTTGCTTGGCAAAACTTTAAATGTGATGCGTAATAAATCTGAATTATTTTAACCTTTTATTATCAGAATCCCAAGCTTGAAGCCAGCTGTCTCTCAAGCTGCTTGCAGGTGAGGAATGTTTGGGAACACAAAGGAAGACCTGCGAAGAAGCCAGAAGCCAACTCTTTGCAGAATGACGTCTTGAGATCTACAGCTTAAGTTTGTAGTGTTTATATAGAAGAATCGGGACTTAGGATGTGTTGTTATTTTTCTGCTCAGCACAGTAATGAGTTTGCCTCTGGACAAATTTCCTCTCCCATCCATTATTCAGAAATGCGAGATCGGATGCAACTGAGAAGATTGAACACAGCTTCCTGCAGCCACCCAGCCGGCTGAAGAACTGGGCTTTCATCCTAGACTCCGAATATGTGGAAAGGGAAATGGGCTGTTAGGAAGAAATACATTTAAATACAGACTCTTCAGTAAGCAAGCACGTCTACGGAAAAGCTGAGATGTTCTATTTTAAACCTTAACAGCCACCATGAAGGAAACCCAGTTTTGGATACGCTTGCTGGAAGACTCTCTCCCATTTTTTCCATGCAGTAAGTACCAGTCACCAGCTCCACACTGTTTGGCAGCTCCCATCAGAACACCACAGCAAGACACTTACACTATCCCACAAGTATCAAAACAATAGGGTGTGTGGTCTTACTTAATCCGTAGGATATGCCAATTCGTGAACACATAGGGAACTCTTTCCTCTCTGGGTCCATCCCCCACCCGAAAGAGGACGGAAAGGATGGAGTGGAATCCCTGAACGATCACAGCCCAGAAGAATGACAAAATGCTGGGGTGGCTGCCAGCTGCTGAATCTGGGCACCCATAATGAAAACTCTGATGATGTCATCTCTATGTGGTAAAATGGACCATGTACTCTCTCCCATCCCATACTGCCCACAAAGGAGATTCACAATCAGCAGCAAGCTCACTCTAATTTCACTCTCTTTTATTTATAAATCATAATCTCACCATTATAAAACAAAGATCGCAGATAAGTTATCGTTTTTATAAACAATGTAAGTCTAGTAGGGAAAGCTGTCCTTCCTCACATCTCAACATCGACCCACAACACCTGAGCCTGGAAATCCCAACCTCCAGGCTAATGTAAATCTCATGAGATTACAGAGGTTTCTGGAACTTTACCTCCTTACAAGGCAAGAGTAGGTTTTCTGGTTTGGGGGGGTTGTTTTTTGTTATTGTTTTTGTTTTTGTATGAGTCCCAATTAAGACTCACTATATTAGAAAAACACAGAATTCTCTCTTAAATTACTCTGGAAGTAAATAATCCTATTTCAGGAATCATGCTCTTTTTAAGTATTCAAACTATCACCCGAAAGCTCTACCCTAAATTCAAAAGCTCTGATTATTCTATACTTGAGAGGTGAGTTAAGTCATCTCCAGCCAACAAACAATGAGGAGGATTCCTTCCCGCCAATGCAAGTGCTACTGTACCTTTATGTTCAATAGCCACCAAAATCCATCTGTTAGGGGAGATGAAAATACACATCGCTCCATCGCCAGTCATTAACCATCGCCTCTCTACAAGGGCATCCTCAATACTGGTACCCACCCTGCCATAGCCTGATCCATGCACATTTGATGAGGCCTGCGAGTGGGGGCAAGTTGGATAACACATGATGGTTGCCCACTAAACTGCGAATTCATATTTACAGGGACCCTAAACATCCTCTGCAGCTCACGCAGCTCTCAGAAATTATCTCCAAATTACTGGGTATTTGAAAAAGACTATTTCAGGAAAGAAAACACACCCTTTTGAATTCCTAATTTATAAAGCACATGTAGTCATCCTCTCTGAATACTGCAAGGCCAAATTTTACAGTGATGGGAAATAGGGTTAAATATATTCATCAAAGGTCAACAAAACGAAAATATCCCTGGGCTATAACTTGCCCCTGCTTACATGAAGATATGGGATGACGCCTACTGTGGTGCTGGCATCTGGCTTCCTTGTCATGGATTTGTCAGAAATGCCAGCTCTTAAGTCAAACCCTTCCTGGTGGTGTCAGCACAGGGCATGGTGGGAGAGGGAATTGTTTCATTTTCTTTTTTGTAGTTTACTTTTTATTACTGCTGTGCTCTTATGTGTACAATGTGGGCCAGAGTGCAGCATCCACGTAGAGGTCTGAGAACAACTCTATGGAGTTGGTTCTTCCCCTACACCTTTAAGTGGGTTTCTGGGATCAAACTCATGTCATCACACTTGAGCAACAAGCCGCTCTAGCCATTGAGCCATCTCACCAGCTCCGCAGTGTTTCAGTAAGCAGTATGCTTGCCTGATAATTGCTCATATGCAAGTAGATTAAGAGTTAATTTAAAAAAAAACACAATGGCTTACTGCTAACTCACATCACTCATTCAGAAGTTGGACTTCTTCCTCGAAGACTCATCCCAAGGAGAAATTTTTTCTTGGAATAAGCCTCTGGGTAGACAAATGCTTTTTGGAGGAGCGTGAGTTCAGTTGACTTCACTCACACACTGCTTTGAAAGTCGAATCCATCCCTGAGTGATCACTCTAGAGAAATTCACCTCCTTTCTTAGAAAAAGAATGACGGGTGAAGATACAAGCTCATACCCGAAAGGCCCATCTCCCAGTAGTCCTGGGTCTTGGTGACCACCAGCAAGAAATCTGTCATCTAAACTAAAAGGACTATGGCCATGGTCAAAACTCGGAAAGTGGCCAGGTACTTCTCAAGTGCATCGCAATTCCATCGCAACTCACCACGGACTTGTGGTAAGTGCTGGAATTACACAATAACAGATGATAAATCAAGATCCTTTTCTGGTTGTACATGGTAGACATTACAATGGCTGATTCCAAGCCTAAAATAAAGATCTGTTCCAGTTTTGTCGAACAAAAAACAAAGAAAGAAAAAAAAAGTCATTGGCTAATAGAAAATTTGACCTTGAGTAAAAACAAAATATATAATGTATTTTTAATGTAGGAAATACCATGTTTCTGTGATTGTTTAATGGGACCAGCTTAACCTTAAATAAATGTCATTCTGCTAATAAATATGTTGGAACCAGACTGGCAAGGAGAGCTTGAGAAATCCCCTAAGCTTCCTTGACTTGTGTGCTAAATGATTTACCTTTGTGGAGAAAAATAGTGGGTACAAAAGCATGGGAATTTGTTTGCTATTGGACATTTGCCCTAAGCACATTTTACAAAGAAAAGTCATTTGTGTATGGAAAAACAATATTCTAGTCAGGAGAGAGCGCCTGTGTATTTTGCAACCAAAAGAATCCTTACAGAGCTCTAGATTGCTTGCCAATGTTACAAGGAGTCTTTAGAAAGTTAAAATAGCAGAGATTATAGACTCCACATGCTGGCTAACCTCTCTGCTGTCCTTGCTGGAAGAGCAACGAGAGCTAAGGGTAAGCGTTGGGGTGGGGTCCCAAGAGGTGGGTCACAGGGTGCTGGGTTCACATTTTGTTGTTTCCCATCGTCCATTAAATGAGAGCTGATGGAATCCCTGGAAGAAGATGAGGAACATCTTTCTGGCACTTCTGAACGGGAGTCATTTGACCAAGGATTATCCCATGACACAATCATGGTAAGAACCGTAAGGCACAGTCCCGTGAGTGTGAGATACAGTAAAACCGTGGTGTCTACAGCAAGCAGACGGTGCTCGCCTCCTCGACCAGCTCTCCTCTCTCACAGTGGGGTGCCTTGTAGTGGCATTTTAATTTATTTTAATAAATAAAGCTTGCCTGAAGATCTGAGAGTAAAACAGCCCCACTGGTTAGCCTTACAGACCAGGTTATGGTAACACGGACCTTTAAACCCAGTAGCCACTCTAGTTGCCATAGAAACGGGGCAGTGTATGCCTCTAATCCCGGCCTTAGAGAGGATTATAAAATGGGATGAAACAGCTCTCAAAACACAGTCTCATTCTGAAATTCCTAGAGACAGAATTACCATTTTGGTGTGAGGCCAAGGTAAGAGCCAGTGGCTGGCTGCTTTGCTTTTCAGGTCTTCAGGTTGAACCCCAATTTCTGACCCTGAGCTTTTATTAATCGTGCTTCAGTGTCTGGGTCAAAGGGTTGAGATCTTCCTGCCTTTTCATTTCTACCTTTATACATTCCCCTTCAGCTCCCATGTGAAAGTCCACCTGCTTATGAGCCTTGGCCCCTCTTGTTAGAACTCCCTCCGACTCTGCCGTTGTCCTATCTGCAGCTTGAGTACTCCTGGCTCCAGTCTGGCCAAGTCTACTCCTGGTCTAGAGTCAGACCTCAGTACGCATCTGGTGATAAAAATCTCTACATGGTTTTAGTCAAATCTTAACCTTAAAAAAAAAAAAAACAGACCTACTCTCCTAGTGAACTGCTCCTTACCCCAGCTGTGGGTATCACGCAGAATCATGGCAATCAGGCCCCTGGAAGTCACCTTGATGCTCTGTTCCCCACCCTTCATGCCTCACAGCTGTCCCCTCCTGGGAGAAGGCTTTTAGAATCAGCCTCCCTCTCTCCGTCTACCACTGCCCACTTCAGCCCCAGGCACAGTTTACCCACACTACTAAAGCTACCTCCAACCGCCCCCCCTTAACTGCCATCTTGCTGTCCTTAAATAATACCCATGCAGTCACCAGCAAAAGGGTTGATGAATTCAACACTACCATTGCCTGGCTTAGAAGACATCAAGGAGCACTTTTATAGAGTAGGGCACATGGGATACGTCGAACATTTGAGGAATTATGGGTAGAAGCCTGGTTGTGGTTGGATCTTCACAGAGCTATATTCTGATGGAATAGAAAACAGTCGAACAATCTCTAATGTACATGGAGAGTGTCAGGCTGAGAAGTGAGGGGTCATCAGGAAGCTCCGCTGTAGGGACGGCTGTGTGGAGCTGCACCTGAGGAAAACTACACCGAGACATCCAATGAAACGGACGATGAAGGGAGAGAGGAGCTAACCCATCAATCAGCTCAGTCTTTTCAGCCCCAGAGATAAATTCTGCAGCTCTTCCTGACCTCAGAAACCCCTTCCTTTCTCTGCTCTCTTGCCATCTTCCTACAGCGTTAAGTCCACATTAGTTCTCCATATTTCCCGTGCTATCTCATTTTCACGTTGAGCTAGCCCTGCACTGTACCACTTGGCTGTATTCCCAGCCCTAACCATGCATTCTTATTGCTACTTCCCTGCACGAACTCGGCCCTTGCAATGCTCCCTCCAGTCCCATCTCCACGTCAGCAGTTGCTAGCCTCAGTTTCAACAAATTGTGTCTTTATGCACACACACACACACACACATATTCACACACACACTCAAAGTATCCTGGGCTTACTTTAATTATATTGGCTGATAATTTCCAACATAAAAGTTTAGAATGGCAGACACAGTTTATTTGGTAGTGTTTGCCATGTGAGCATGAGGACCCGCATTCGATCCCTAGAACTCACGTTAAGAATCCCGGTGTGATAAATGTTCTATCAGGAACTCACCAAGGCCAGCTGGCATGGGTCTGAAAAAGCCTGGGTTAAAACCGGTCTCGCTGAACATAGTGGACAATGAGGACTACTGAGGCCCCAAGAACAATGGCAATGGGGTTTTGATCCTACTGCACCTATTGGTTTTGTGGGAGCCTAGGCAGTTTGGATGCTCACCTTACTAGACCTGGATGGAGGTGGGTGGTCCTTGGACTTCCCACAGGGCAGGGAACCCTGATTGCTCTTTGGGCTGACTAGGGTGGGGGACTTGATTGGGGGAGGGGGAGGGAAAGGGGAGGCGGTTGTGGGGAAGAGACAGAAATCTTTAATTAATAAATAAATAAAGAATCCCGGTGTGATGCTGCACGCTGATAATCCCAGTGCTAGGGAGGTAGAGACAGGAAGAGCCCTGGGGATTGTGAGCCTGCCGGTCAGGTTGAACTGGTGAGCTCCATATTCCCGTCTCAAAAACTAAAATGGAAAGGAACTCAGGGAAGCACCAGGCCCTGACCTCTGGCCTCCACATCCATGCCACACACATGAAGGTTCACACACACACACACACACACACACACACACACACACCCACCCATATCCAGACAGCAATGTGCACGTCTTTATTCCCAGCACATGGGAGGTAGAGGCATGTGAGTTTGAGGCCAGCCTGGTCTACAAAGCCTAGTTCCAGGACAACCAGGATTGTTACACAAACAAACCCTGTCTCTAGAAAACAAATATACATATACATTTGTGTATATATATATATGTATGTGTGTGTGCACACAAGGTGTTTGAATATACGTCCATATGGGTATATAATATAATTTAATCATACTAACTTCCTTTGTTATCCTGTCTTTACCCTCTCCACATGCCCTTTCCACACCCATAAAAATCCCCTTTAATTTCCCATCTCCTTTCACCCTTCAGCTTCCACAAATGAGAGAAAATATGAGATATTGCTTTGTGTGTCATATTTCATTTAACATATTAATAAAGTTTATACTTCATGTACTCAGTATGAAATCATGTGCACCCCCTCCAGCATCTTAAAAGTCGTGAGGCGTTTCATTTCAAAGTTAGCTGTCTTTATTTCTAGCACTAACAAATGACTGTCTCTTTGGCCAGGTAAGACTGTTTTGTACCTTGGTTTTGTATTTTCTAAGTTTTGTTTTTGGTTATAGTGGTTTTTTTTTTTTTTTTTGGTGTTCCCATTAGGCACTTAAAACAAATCTTCAGTTCCTCACAGTCCAAATACTATTTAGGGGTAACTTTTGCCTACTACTGTTGCCTAGCAACATAAGAAGCATGCCACCTTAAAGAGATGTTAACTGAAAGTCTGGGCATCGGAGTCAAGAGAAAATTCCAGTACCATATCTGATTGGCTGTGGATACCAGCTCCTTGGATTTGGTTCTGTAAATTATGAGAACATACCAAAAATACTTCCTTCAAAAATCTACATGCTAGCTACCTATTCCCCCACAACCGATGAGATCCTCGAGGATCAGCTGGGCCTTGCAGAGCTAACTGTCTTTATCATGTGCCAGAGACATCACTAAGTAGATCTTAACAAAATGAAAATCCAATTAAATAATTCCACTGCAAAACTACACAACTTGGGATTTTAACAGCTGAATCTATGCTACTCAGGCCAGTAACCAGGAGGAGGGGAAGGAATTCACTTAGAAGGCATGAAACCTTGCGCGACCTTTCTGCCTCTGGCCCCATTTATCTTGTTTTTCTTGAATCCATCCATCGGCAGATTAATTCTTTCTTTCATACTTTTTTATTTTATTTTTAGTGGGTATGGGTGTGTTTGCCTGCATTTATGTCCGCGCACCACCTGCACTCAGTGGAGGGGGCCAGAAGAGGGCATCAGATCCCCTAGAACTGGAGCTACAGATGGTTATGAGCCGCCAGGTGAACTGAATCTGGGTCCTCTGTAAGAGCAGTCAGAACTCTTAACTGCTAAGTCATCTGTCTTTGCGTTTGTGAAGAACTTAATTCTGTTTGTTCTACATTTGTCTTAGATATGAGCAGTTAAAAACTGATGATTCTGCTGCTGTTTGATGGTAAAATAGATAAAACATAGAAAGGGTGATAGCTTGCACCCAGTCTTTTCCCTTTTGCTCTTCCTGACAATTAAATGACTTTGAGACTCTAAGAAACACTGTGGTGGGTCTGGGAATATGTCTCAGTTGGTAAAGACCTTGTCATGCAAGCAGAGGACTGTGGTACAGATCTGCAGCACCTCTGCTACCAGGCAGGTGTGGTGCCCCACCTATAATCCCAGCACCTGGAAGACTGAAACAAGGGATGCCTAGACAAGCTGGCTTGCTAGACTAGGTGAATCGGGGTGCTCTGGGTTCAGCTAGTTGCCCTGCCTCGATTCATAAAGTGGAAAGCTCCTGAAGAAGATATGCTACATCAACATCTGGCCTCCACATGTACACGCATGCACTTGAACACACGTACACACGTACATACACGAATATTGTGATGCAAACATAATATAGGAAGTTCACTGCATCTGGAATAACTCTTAATTTCATTGAATTCAGAATAATAATTTAAAACCTAAAAACCAACATGCACTTTAAAGAGGAACAATCCAGGAAATGAACCCCCTCTGCAAGCAGTCTGACCTCTCACCTCTCCACCTGTAAAATAAGAATAAAGCTTATGTTCAGGGTTTCTGGGAGGATAGTAAATAATATACATAAAATGCTTCATATGGGGCTCACTCACACAGCAAGCCGGACAAAGCCTGGGTACAGGGTCCCGCAGAGGACAAACTGGGAAGGTTAAAGTCTGAACCAGAGAAGATTAAGACCTCGAGCATCAGAAGAACAGGAACCCAGAGTTTGGTTTTGCAATTTCTTTGTTCTGTGCAACTTAGAAGTTTTTGTAGCCTCACCGAACTCCAGCCCCTGCCTCTGGAAACTACTGACAACATAGTAGTGCCCGGGCTCTCTGAGGGGAGGACATACAAGAATGCTTGCCTGGTGTGAGGCAGAGAGCAGGGCCCGCCACTCTTCTTTCTGTTTTTGACAGTACTGTTGATTATAGTATTTTTACCTGTACTTTTCCTGCACAGAAGGCTCTCGGTTTTCTAAAGTATGTGATTGGCTTGCAGAAAGTAAAACTGGAACTTGGCTCCAGTTAGCACCCTGTGAAGTAAGCCACAGCTGGGGGTCAGGGGTCAGTCCCTTTCCTTAGGCTGGACTATTTAGCCTCCGAGCAATGACCTACCAGTCATCCATCTCCTGCAGAGTCCCTCTGTGTCCCTGCCCCTGAATGCCACTGCCAGTCTGCCGTGTATCCGCCTGACCTCAGACATCTTCAGACCCTGGACTCGCCTTCCTTGAAACATTGGTTTCCCTAAATCAGCTGAAGGATTCTTGGGTCCACACAAACAGCAGTTGGCTGTTTCTGCTTCCTCCACTTTAATAAGGACTTTGCTTTAGGCACCAGGATGTGATTGAGCAGAAAGTTGAGTGGGAGCTGCCTGTGTGGTTTCCCTGAGTTTAGGTCACCACCTGAGCCTGGATGAGTAGCAGGTATTGGGGTGATACATTAACCCTTCCCACTCATACAGTGGCATAGATGCCACCTAAAACTCAAGCTTTATTCTGTGTGACTCCTGGAAGCAAAGTATACACTTTAAGCTGAAACCCCAAAATTTAAAAAGAAATAAATAAAGAGGTAAAGTGGGAAGAGGCTTTAAAATTAGACTGAAGTGAATGAATGCAAGGTGCTGCTCATTCATATTGCAGACTCTGATAAAATCATGAATGGGACCTAGTGATGGCGTGAGAATTTAGGTGTCTTACTTTCTGAATAGACAGGGAGATTGAGAGGTCTCTGCAGTTCTCTCTAAACACCATATTACTCGAACAGCCCTAACTACCTCCAAGCCCTGAGTCCTGGCCTCCCTGCTAGAAAACAAGAAGCGCTATGGGTCCATGGGGAAAGTGCCTCCCCGCTAAGCCTGATCACCAAAAGCGTGAGAAAAATCCAGGGGTGACAGTGTGAGCCAGATACTTTCCTTGGGAAACAGGACACTCTCAGGAGCTTGCCAGTCAGCCATTAGACCCAACTGCTGGCCTCCAGGTTCAGTGAAAACCTCTATCTTAAAAACAAACAGTGATAATGGATATTCAGTACCTACCTAAGGCTTCCACATGCCCATGCACGGCTGTGCACACGCCCCCAAAACACGTGTATATACACAAAAGTATTTTTTCTTTCAAAATAAGATCGGAAGAGTATCATCCCATTTTTCCCTTTAATCCCCCACAGGGCCTGCCATGGATCTAGTAGCCTGTTGGCAGAATACGAAAGCATGCCAAATGATGTAATATTATTTATGCCATAGAATTATATATATGCCAGTGACTATGAGAGCTCACTCTCCATCCACGTCTATGCAATGCTCAACCTCCGAGCAGTTAGGCCAACAATGTGGCTAACTCAGACTACGGCTGGAAAGATGGTGCCTGTGGCATAAACGGTAGGGTGATCTTGATAAGCACTCAGTAGCCAAGCCTTCCTCGGGGAAGGAGCTCCATCAAAAGGCCCTGAAGGAAATTTCTGCTCCTAAGCCCTGAGTTTGCTTTACAGAATGTAAACTTCTTGAAGTTTGTCCTTTACTTGTACCCAACAACAGGCTGTCACCTAGCTCAAATGTCATTGTTTTGTCTCCTCATTTGGTGATCTGACCAGAAGGCCTGTGTCTCACTCACCAAGCTCTCACAGCCACAAAGGAGATGCCTGACACAGTAATGAGAGAGAGAGGGTGCACTTCCCACTCTTGTTCTCGAGGTGGGCTCGAGCAACTACAGCTTTTTGTACCTCTCATAGCCAGGTATGTACACACAAAGGGCGGTGTTTTATTGATAAAATACACAAAAGGAATGGGGTGAGGAGTGACGGGAAGGTAAGGAAAGAGAGGAGGAAAGAGATGGAAAAACAGAAAAAAGGGATGAGGAGAAGGAATGAAGAAAAGAAAAAAAAGAGGAAGGAAAATGAATGGGGGAGGAGAAAGGGAAGCAGGGTAAGGCTTAAATTCTCAACTTAAATTCTGCAATGTCCTTGCATATATAGTCTACTTTAAGGGGAACTTCCCTCACAGTTGCTTAATTCCATCCCATAATAGCTGCCTGGGTAAGACTAATGAGCATTCTTCACAATACTTAAGAAGGGAGCACTGGCCTTTGAGATGGGTTTTTTATCAAATTGTTGCAGCTGGGCCTCTCCCTACCCACTCCCCACATCCCCCCTCCCCCCATCTTCCCCCACCTCCCATCTCACTCTACCCCATCCCTCTGTTCTGACATTCCTCCCTAGCCCCATCTCCAGCCTGTACTGCATCTATGGTTTTCGGACTGGTCAATGGCAAAAGCCTGCAGAGTGGGCTGAGGAAGGGATCCTTGCCGGAGTCCCTGCAAATGTTTTCCTTTAACTAAGGTTTCTTAATATGAAACCATAAAAAGTACAGATGCCAACTTATAATAATTTTGCCCACAAACTATATTTAATCTCAGCGTCGTTACCAAATAAAACGCGACTGCAGAAACAGCGTTAGTGCCTAGGAGAAAAAAGATACACGCTTTCAGAGTTGGTTTCCCACAATCACACAGCTGACAACGTCAGATAAAGGCCACAATCCACTGAGCGGTAACTCAGTTTTACTTAGGCTCCATGTAGGGCTGCATGTCATGGGTAGCGTTCCTTTAGTGCTTTAATGGTGGATTTTAGAAGCCTCCTTCCTGCAATTAGTATAATGGAGGATGTAAGTGTGGAAACAGGAGATGCTTTCCCTGCTCACCTAGGCAATGAAAACTTTTAAAATCATAAATAGTCCCAAGGTTAAACAGAGGTCACACAGACCATACCTC
The DNA here is from genome assembly GCF_014885135.2 of Alexandromys fortis. Lineage (NCBI taxonomy): Eukaryota > Metazoa > Chordata > Mammalia > Rodentia > Cricetidae > Alexandromys > Alexandromys fortis. The sequence goes on along the minus strand of NW_026067942.1, from coordinate 1,111,422 downwards.
CGCTTTCATAATTGTGCCCAGGCTTTGAGAGAAGTTCCTGTTTAAAAAATAATTCTGCTCCAACCACAATCCACTTAGATAGTCCCAATCAACAGTGGATCAATAAACATAGAGCCCTGGAGGAAATCCTTCAGCTGCTCAGGATCAATTTGGCTGGCAGGCTGTGTAGCCTTTTACTCCCAGCAGGGGGCAGTACCCTTTCTGAAAACTATGTGAGTGCTGGGCCTTTGGCAGTCAAGTCTTCCCCACTTTGCTTCCAAGTTGTCAATGCACTTGGGTTGCTCAATTGCTTTCTCTTCCCCTAGCCCGTGCAGTCTCTGTACAGGCCTTGCCTCAGTGTTGTCTGGTTCCCCTACACCAGTGTTTCATAGCCCAGGCAACCACAGTGTGAGCGTCTAGGGAGATGGTTCAGTCAGTAAGGTCTCCCCATCAGCATGGAGACCTGCAACCAGGTCTCCAGCAGTCCTCTGAAAAGCCAAGCTCAGAGCATGAGCATGTATTAGCAGCACTGAGGTCAAGCCAAGGGGATCCCTGGGGCTCGTTGGCCAGCAAGGCCAGCCAAATCAGTGAGCTACAGGATCATCAAGAGACCCTGCCTCAAAAAACCAACAACAACAAAAAAAAAGGATGGTAGAGACTGATTGAAGAAAACACCAATGGTGACCTCTTACCACCCTTACCTGTACACTGTGCACACACGTGGATGTAGACACATACACACATCACACACATACACACACAACACACACACAACACAGAGAGAGAGACACATATACACCACAGAAACATTGTTGACAGAGGTTTCTGTCCTGCCTGATTCCATTGCCATTCAGTGCCAAAGAAACACACAGAGGCCTACACCAATTATAAACTGGTTGGTCTATTAGCTCAGGCTTCTTATTAACTAATTCTTACATCTTAAATTAGCCCATTATTTTGTCGGTGTTAGCCATGTGGCTTGGTACCTTTCATCAGTGAAGCATTCTCATCTTGATTCCTCTTTGTCTGGGTAATGACAACAGACTGAACCTTTCATCTTCCCAGAATTCTCCTGTTCTGGTTGCCTCACTTCTACTTCCTGCCTGGCTACTGACCATTCAGTGTTTTATTAAACCAATACAAGTGACAAAGCTTTACAGGGTACAAGAGCATTGTCCCACAGCAATTTCCCCTTTTTTCAAAACAAGAACTCTGAATCCAATTTCCTTTGTTTAGCTTTTTTCCTGACCATTATCCATAACTACTTGTAACTAACACTCTAAGCAAAGACAAACATCCATAATCCAATTTTTGGAAATGCGGGCTTAGTTTTCTAGGCTAATTCGTGCTGATTGGGGGTGCCAATAATCTTATGGAGACCTAAAAACAATTTAGGATTATGATCAAGTCCTGACTGGAATATTCTGTGAGGCTTGATCATCCCAGCCAGCATTCTTGATACTGTTCTGGATGTAGAACTCAGAGGATACTCCATCAGAGGGCCTCTGAAATGTTGGATCATCTAGGCCATCTGCTACTATTAGAGATTTTTCAGGGGGTCTTCCTTGATCAAACCTGATATTTCTTAACCCAGAATGAATCCACAGCCTCTCATTTCCAGTGGAAACAAAAGCAAAGCCTCTTCTCCAGAGTAAGACATCTTTTGACATAAATTTTGAAGTCTAGGCATTTTCAAAATATATATGTTGTATTAATCCAGTGGCATTTATAATCAAATGTCTTTCAGGAACTGTTGCTCCATCCTCAGCCATCAAACAATTCAAAAACAACACAATAACATACAGTATCCAGATTCTCTGTGTAGTTTTCATCTTTACATAGCTTTATTTTAAACACTATTTCTTTTATTTTTATTTTTAATTTTTGGTTTTTTGAGAAAGAGTTTCTCTGTGTATCTTTGGTTGTCTTGGAACTCACTCTGTATACCAGGCTGTCCTTGAACTCACAGAGATCTGCCTGCCTCTGCCTCCCAAGTGATGGTAGTAAAGGAGAGTGCCACCATGCCCAACTATTCTTTTTTTTCTTTAAGGACTTTATCCTTTTATTTTCTCTCAAGTCTACATATATTTTTTAACACACTGTAAACCACTAAGAGGATTTTTCATCTCAATCTATCTTTACTCTATATTTCTCTTGTTCTGACCACATGAGTCTTTAATTTGCTAAGTGTTATGGCTAGGTTTAAAGCCACGGCTTTGACAGCTGGATCCACCCCATTACTTAGCTTTCTGAGAGTCTAGCTTCATGGCAGAGGTACTGACAGGAGCCATGTTTATTGATACAACTCTATGGAGTTTCAAGGTCCCTGCTACCACTAAGAAGCATGCTGTCAGTTATTCATAAACACCATTTAAGTGTTTGGTGGTTGTAGTAAGAGCTGCTGGCCTCTTCCCACAGCCCGGCTCCTGGCCGCCTGGCTAGCTTATACCCCAAAATAACAACACACAAACTGTATTCATTTAAACACTGCCTGGCCCATTTCTATTAATGCGTGAAGCACTGAGGTGCGCTTACCAGGAAGATTCTAGCCTACATCCATCCTGGGTCGGAGCTTCATCGTGTCTGCCCAGGAGAGGGGAGCATGGCGTCTGAGCTCACTTCCTCTTCCTCCCAGCATTGTTCTGTTTACTCCACCCACCTATGTTCTAACCTATCAGGGCCAAGCAGTTTCTTTATTAATTAACCAATGACCTTCCTCCATCAGGTGGTGGGGCCTCTTAAAAGAGCTGCAAGGTTTTTGTAGCTAAAGCTGAGTCAGGAAGCCTCTCTTAAATGAGATGTGCTTTCCCCTAGCAAATAAAGCCCTGAGAAAATGCTGCTACCAAGAAGCCATACTTAATTCTTTTCTTCTGTGTCTAGAATTACTTCCCAAACTCTCTCAGGTTTTATGTGGATGCAGTTGTTCACATTGGTGCCATTTATTGACCCAGGTTGTCCCACCTGGTCCCTCAGGCATTCAGTGCCAAAGAAACACATAGAGGCCTACATTAATTATAAACTCATTGACCATATAACTTACATTAACCCATAATTATTCTCTCTGTTAGCCACGTGGCTTGGTACCTTTATTCAGCAAGGCATTCTCATCTTGCTTCCTCTGTATCTGGGTAATGACTACAGACTGAACCTTTCCTCTTACCAGAATTCTCCTGTTCTGGTTGCCCCTCCTATACTTCCTACCTGCTGCTGGCCAATCAGCATTTTATAAAACCAATACAAGTGACAAATCTGTATAGGGTACAAGACCATTGTCCCACAGCAATGCATAGCACTCACATACAAGTAAAAGAAAATAAAAACAACAAATGAATGAGAAATTGGTATCTGTGTGTGTTTTTCTTGTTGCCTTTCCAAATAAGTAACTAGAGAGGTAAATCATTTAATCAAGTCCTGATGGTTTAACAGCTGGTATGCTTTATGTTTTATCAACCACTGATTAAATGATAACTTAAAGATGACTGACAAGGTCCTATGTGCCTAGAAAACAATTAATTTTGTGTGTTAACTGAGCCTGTAAATTCTCAGAAATATTCTTAAATTGCTACCAAGTAAGAATTTTAGGAAGAGAATTTTATAATTGTGGAGAAAGGAAAGAAAAAAAGGAAAAAGAAAAACACATTTGAACAGGAAAGGGTTTTAAATGAGAAGAATTCCTGAGGCCTCATCTTCATTAAAGACTGTATGTGTATGTCATGTGTGTATGTGCATGCATGCACATGGCATGTGTGCATGGCATGTGTGTGTAGTCTGTGTATGTGTGTGTATGCAAGCACACACATTATTGCCATGGCTTCTTAAAACAGGATCTCATTATGTAGCCCTGGGTAGACTGGAATTCAGTGTATAGGTCAGGGTGGTCTCAAACTCGGTAATTCTCCTGCCTCAGGCCTCCAAACTTAGATTACCAACAAAAGCCACCACATCTGGAAAAAATCCTGAATATGTTTTTGGCAACTTTTTGAAGGTTTACTTAAGAAAAGGGTCTTTTGTTGTTGTCTGGCTTTTGTTTGTTTTTTTCCCTGCACTTAGATAACAAAACTAACCAGCTTTTGAATGCCTAACACGCTCCCTGTTTCTTCATACATTTCCTTAAACCTCAAACAGTTCAATGACAAGAGTTCCCATCTTACAAATGAAGAAACCGATGTTTGGGGAGATTAAAGACCAAATGGGAAAAGAGAGTTTCTAACCACACATTACTTATCAGATAATCTCCACACCAACAGCGCTACTACCATCCTGGCCAACCCTGCCAGAGTGACCCACAACACTGCCTAGAGGGCTGGGAGTGCGAAAGTCTAAGTGTTCAGCTCTAAACACTTCACTGCCCCAGCCAGCACTCCAGCTACTCTAACAGAGGGTAGATTTTCTGGGTGTGATATGTATAATGTGCTTATGCACACCTGCATGAGTGTGCATTCATGTGTGTGAATGTGAGCGCCCATGTGCCAAGTACGAAAGGAAAGGTCGGAGTACAACCTAAGGTCTCTTCACTGTTCCGCTGTGGACCCCAGGCAGGCTGATGAGTGTCAGCCATCAGGAGCATCCTCTTTCCACTTCCCACATCCTGATGGGAAGGCTGAGACTGCAGACATTTGAACTGCATCATCTCCCCAGCCTGAGAGTCCCTTTATCATACTAACATAGGGCAATTTTTTAAAACTAAGAACAGGTGGTGGCGCACACCTTTAATCCTAGACCTTGGGAGGCAGAGGCATGAGGATCTCTGTGAGTTTGAGGGTAGCCTGGTCCACAAGAGCTAGTTCCAGGACAGGCCCCAAAGCTACAGAGAAACCTTGTCTTGAAAACCAAAGGGGAAAAAGAGAAAAAAGAAAACACTGGTTCTAAAAACCAGCCAGCAGCTTACAGTAGCTTGAGTCTTGGTGTTCAGAACATCCAGGCTTAATGAACTGAGTGTTACAAGGCGTCACCCCAGCTGAGATAGCCTGGTCCCAGCACTCTCCATAGAGTTTGAAATGGCCTCAGTGCCCAGCATGACTTCACTCAGTGTTGTCAACAGCAGCAGCTGCCCCGGCGCCTACTCTAAAGATCTCCCTGCACGGCAGGTACTGTAGAGGCAAATGGCTTGACTGCACCCTAGAAGAGATTGATGCAATGGTTGGTACACACACATAAATAATCAAAGGAAAACGGGCTGCTTTACTCTCTGATCTCCAGGGAAGCTTTACTTATTAAAATACAAATGAAATATCACTATAATTGACATCTTAGAAAATAAAAAGCCTGCAGAGCATTAAAAAAAAAAGTACACTCTTATTCATACTGAAATCAGGTTCAGTTCTCTGCTGGAGTCCCTCTGTCTTAAAGTACACCCTCATCTATGGCTGTAGCCAACCGAGTTCATGTAGACTGACCATAGTGTTTCCTACAGGGCTCTCCTTAAGGCAATTAAATAAAGGTATGTCCTCACCCAATAAAGATTTGCTTTTTGATTTATTTTTGAGACAAGGTTCCACATAGCCCAGGCTGGCCTTAAACGTGCCACACAGCTGAAAATGATCCTCCTACCTCTGCCATCGAGGGTCCGGTCTTATGTGGCACTGGGAATCAAACTGAGGACTTCATGCTAAGTAAATTCTACCAACTGAGCTGCTTCGCGAGCCTTTTGTTAATCTTTCCTTCTTCCTTTATTTTCCAAACAAAGCGTATTTGCTGCAGACATTGCTCTGTGGGCAGAAAACTAGCCTTGCACGTTAGAGGTCCTGCATTCCATCCCTAGCACCCCCTAAAGCAGGGTTGTGGAGGACACAGCGGCCTGTCATGTAATCCCAGTGCCGCCAAAGGGAGAAGCTAGTGGGTACAGGTTCCAAGCTCCTCAGCCAGCTTGGAGCCCACCTGGGCTACATGAGACACCAAACAACAAAGCTATATTCAGATGGATCACACGGAGAAGGAGGGGGTCAAGGAACTCAGCAAGCAATGCCTTTCCTAATGTAGGTACTATTGTCTCCCGCTTTTTCGCACGGTGGAATCCTCTCACTCCCCTTCCGATAAGAGGGCTCAAGCTCCGCACAGGTTTATCCTTTCACACAAGCGGAGGACTGGAAGCCTTCAGTCAGGCCACTCACCTCCAGAGAGAGAGAATAAAAGCACTTCAGCGCCGATTCTCTCCAAGTTTTGCGCTAGAAATCTTGCTTTGGAGATAATGTTGTGTTTGCGGCCTTCACCTATCACTTCCGGTTTTTAGAACACACACACACACACACACACAACCATTTCACCCAAGTCCCTAGTTTGACAAATGAAGGAATTAAGGGAGGGAGACATGGCTAAGGTAGAGCTGGGCTCACAAGGTGTCTAGACTTCAGCTGTCCTCATTGCCTCCCCTAGCAAAGGCAGGTGAGGGTCCCAAGCTTCTCTTGATTGACAGTGGGAGGCGGGACTTAGGAAGCACAGCTCCGGGTTGGCGTGATGATGTCACTGGGAGCCAGCGTCTTCCCAGGCGGCTGGCAAATAGGACCCTATTGCGCATTAGGGTGGGCTGAGGGTTACGAGGCTGAGGAAGAGAAGGAATGTTTGCCAGGACAGCTGTGGAATGGCTGGCGTGGAAAATGAGACTCTGTGGCCTAAGGTTCCTCTGAGTTCTCCGAGAGAAAGAAATAAAAAAGCGGTTCTTCAGCTGCGTGCATCTGGGGTTCTGGTGTTCTTTGTTCTCTAGCTAGGGCTCTGGGTTTTTTTGGTTCTTTGGAGGGGAGGTCTTCTACATTTAAAAGGGAGGAAAGAAGTGGCTGGGCTCCTGGATGGCCCCTCATCCAGGAGTATACACATAGCACAAATGGAAATATTTTAAATTTTATTAAATATTATTTAAATATTTAAAATATTATTAACATTATATTAAAATATTTATTTAAATATAAAATATTGAGTTTTTTTTAAAGAAAAGAAACAGAGATAAAGTTGGGGGGATTGGGGAGGTGGGTGGACGTAAGATGAGTTGAAGGACTAATGAGGAGTGGATGTGATCAAATACATTCTATGAAACTCTCAAAGAATTAATAAAATTTTTAAAAGATAGTGGTTTAGCGCTTGCTAGCCCATAGCCTTTCCTCAGTGCCTAGTCTTCGAGCGCCCCCTGCTGTTCACCCCTAGTACTCAGCCTTTCCCGTGTCTCTTCTGAGCCCCTAGAAACGGGTTTCCTGGCTATCAAGGCCGACACTGTTGCTGTGTGCACAACGGGAAAAGCTTGGAAAATAGCGAAATTAAATTGATAAAATTTGTTTCCTGTAGGAGTGCCTTGGAATTCAAGTGGAATGTGGTTCACTAGTAGGTTTAAATAAACCTTTCATCTTAAACATCTACTTTATCATGAGAACGGCACTGTTTATTCCGCTGGTGATATCTCGTGTCGAAATCTAAACAGTATTTCTTCTCTAATGGGAGCAAGACAGAAAGCCTTGCCAATCAAAGAGGAAAGAGAAGCCGGCATCAGACAGCTGGTCTCTGTTTTCAGGGATAAAACCCACATTCATTCACCCAGGCCGGCACAAATTTAGAAACAATGTCCAGAGAAGTCAGCGCTGCACGAGAAGTTCCCTGGGTGATGATTCGCTTCATCCCTTGTCTCTCTTTTCTTAAAGACAAAAGGGGGGGAGGCCTGTAGAGTCCAAAAGGCACAGCAAACAAAGAGACAAGAAAACTGAGCCCTGAATGTATCTGCTAACGAATCCATTCCCAGCCACATTTGTGGATTGAATTGGGAGGCAAGGTTTCATGCCATTAGACGGGCCTTGGAATCATTGTGTAGCTAAGACTGATTTTAACTCTGTGTGTGTGTGTGTGTGTGTGTGTGTGTGTGTGTGTGTGTAGAGCAGTGTGGTTAAATTTATGTGCACCTGTGAGCACGGGTGGTTCAGTTTATGTGCACTGTGGGCACAGGTGGGTGAGTTTATGTGCACTGTGGGCACAGGTGAGTGAGCTATGTGCTCCTATGGGTCACATAGGAGCCCTCAGCGGTCAGAAGAGGGTCTCTGATCCCTCTGGAACTGGCGTTAACACAAATTGTGAGTTCCATGTTTGTGGGTGCTGGGAACTGAATCCCAAGTCCTCTACAAGAGCAAACATCTTTCTTACCCCCTGAGCCATTCCTCCACGTCCTGATTTGACTTCTGCCCATGCCTAGGTTCTAGTGTAATATCTAGTTTGCTTAGCAGGGAAAGGGAATTTTCAGAAGCATCCAGGCTGTGAAATGTTTTGATGTTAGGGTCTCTGAGACATTCAACCAACCTGTTGTGTTTCAGGGAACTCACCTTCACATCCCTGTTGTTCAGATTTTCTTAGAAACATCCAGAAGCCTCAGGTTGAGACTACCTCTGGTTGCCATCCTGACGGGTGGCAGATATTGCTTAGTGATATTCCAGCCTGATGCCCAATGTTTTTTTTTTTGTTGTTGTTAAGTAAGTCTCCATTAGCCATAAGCACACAACAAAGAGGTTTCCTGCCTCCCGTGCCAAGAGCCCCAGGCATTGCTGAAAGTAAAAACTGATCGTGGCGGATGCACAGCGTGTGAGATTTTCCCATTGTGGTGGAATCCAGTGGGGATTATGAACTCCTTTTATACCGCCCTCCAGTTTCTATTGCATCATGATAAATAAGTATTATCTATTTCAAAGGAACAATAATCTTAAAAGAAAACAAAGGTATTGAGAGAAAACTGAGTACTGAAAGTATTTGCCAATGAATCTGTTTCAGTTCTATTGGGGGGGATGGTTGATTTGTGACAGGGTTCTCATGTAGCTGAGGCTAGCCCCAAACTCACTATACAGCTGAGTCTGGCTTTGATCTCTTGGTCCTCCTGCCTCCACCTCACGTCCCAAGACTGTGTGCTACCACACGCAGCTCCAGAACCCTACTAATTCTCACCCTGTGTCTACCTGTGTGTTTACTGCATGTCACCAGCAAGCTTTCCCAGAGAATCCCCTCTCTTTCCTATGACTAGATCACAGGACTCACGACGGCCACCATTTTCGATGAAACATCACCCTGCTAAGAAGCAGAATGGGATCAGATTTCACACAGCAAACTCCTTCCTGTTCTTTACCCGAGGGCCCCTTGATCTAAAACGCTGCAAATGGAGACACCACTCCATTTGTTTATATATATTACAGGGACATCTCCTTCCTCTGGGTAGTTATGATTGTGTCTGAACTTACAAAAAAAGAAAGAAAAAGAAAAAAAAAAGAAAAAGTGTGTGTTCCCCCAAGATTCTTCCTCTTTGGGGGGGAGGGGAGTAGGCATTTTGAGAGATTGCTTATTTAATCCCCAAGACATTCAAATACCCTGTCTAAGAAATCCAAAATATCTAAACATCTCAGATGAGCAAAAGCCTGCCTTCTTTGGAAGATACTCATAGAGGGAGGGGCAGCCTCACAGCCTCCAGTTAAATTCATTTTGGAGTCAAAAAGCACCCACTGCGGTCAGCGCCAATTGTCTTAGAAATACTCAATGCAGTTATCAGAGTTCTTACATGAGGCTCACCGGGCATCCCAGTGGGAACTGCTTCTATCACAACCACAAACACCTAACTGCAAAGTGAAATTCTCACCAGTCCCTTGTTGTACCATCCAAACAGCTTCGTCAGCAAACGGTGTGCGCCACTCACTCCCTGGAATTCTCAATTAGATGGGTGCTTTAGCCTCTTTCCTGCCGCTATTATAAAATATTCTGCCAAATCGACGTAAGGGAGAAAGGTTTTATTCTGATTCACAGTCACAGTGTACAGCCCATCCATTGCGGTGGGGGAGTCATGGCAACAGGGGCTTGAAGAACCAGTCACAACTATCCGAGCAGACACAGAGAGGGGTGGGCAAACGCATGCTGGTGCTCTGCTTGCTTTCTCCACTTTAAACAATCCCAAATCCCCTTCCCAGGCAAAGACCCCACCCACAATTAAAATGGATCCTCTCACAGCAGTTAACGTAGTCGGGACCATCTCCACGGGCATGCGCAGAGGCACCAATTCCAGGTGATTCTACATTGTGTCAAACTGACACTACCTACCGCCTGGATGGTCAGGCGCTCTGCAGACAACCCTCTTAGTAAGTTCATCACCCACTTCTTTTCCCCTACCACCCACCCTTGTAGCCACCCCAGACACATGGAAATGGGAACACTCCCTTCAACCTGTGCCGACTCATGGCTGTGTATCTTTGCTCATCTGTTATTCTTTCCACCTGTTGACCTCACTGGACAAACAATGAACGGCCTTTGTCGCGAAGTTTCCCCTAACATCTTCCCTAAACAATGACCAACTCTCCCTTCTGGGGTTGCTTCTGCCTTCAGCTTAGCGGTGGTCCCCGCTTGCCCGATAGCACACAGCTAATCAATGGCAGAGCAAAGCCTGCAGTCCAGGCAGTCTCTCCAGGGAGGGTCTCTAGATCACTACTTAGCACATCCAGACAACTCTTTGTCCTGCCTCCTACCCTAGGTTGTAAATTCACGAGGTCTAAGAATTTTGCCCCTTGGGCTAAGGAGATAGAGGGCCCAGTAAGTAATATGCTTCCCACATAAGTGTGAGAGCCTGATCTACACACACGCAGCGCACATGCCATGGCATGCGATTGGCCATCCCCCCACCCCCAGGCTTCCCACACACATACTCAAATAATTAAGGGAAAGAATTCTGTGCCTTCAAATCAATAACTGTGTGCATGATATAGTCGATAACTGTTTACTATTGTATTTAGAATTTAGTATAAGAACTGAAGAAATGGATCAGTGGTAGCACACTTACCTAGTATGTGCAAGGTCCTGAGTTCATCCCCAGCGTTGGGAAAATTTTTAATCAAGTCAACACTACCATGCTTTAGAGGTGGATAATATCTTTTTAAAAGTTTCTTTCTGTTTCTATGTATGTGCATGTGTATATACGGCACATTTGTGAAGGTACCTGAGGAGACCAGAAGAGGGCACCAGATCCCCAGAGCTGGATTTCTTGTTTGGGCAGTTAGACTCCACCTGATGTGGGCACTGTGAACTGAGCCTAGGTTCTCTGAAAGTGATGTGGGATCCCCCTCTGTATGCTGTGAATGTATTTCATTGCCATTGGTTAGTAAAGGAGCTGTTTTGGCCAGCTACAGGGCAAAATAGAGCAAGGCAGGAATTCCAAGCAGAGATAGAGGAGGAAAGAAGGTAGAGCCAGTGAGATGCCATGTAGCCACCGGAGGAGATGGATGCGCCCCAGAACCTTACCAGTAAACCACGAGCCTTGTGCTAAAATACAAAACAATAAAAATGGGTTAATTAAAGATGTAAGAGCTAGCTAAAAATAATTAATACAGTTTGTGTGATTATTTCAGGTCTGGGCGGCCAGGAACAAACAAGCAGTCTCCAGCACATGAAAGAGCAACAGATTCTCTTAACCACTGAGCTATCCTGGAGATCCAGCACCCTGAACAATCCTGGGTAATACCTTTTATCACAAAAAAAAGGAAAACCATACGACAAAACATAATAAATCAATGCTACAATGCCTTGGTGAAGCACAATGCAATTGCAGCTCTCTATGAGCCATAAAAATGAGTTCAAATAAATGAGTTCACCCCAGAAAACAAAGTCTTGTGAGATCACAGAAAGCAGACCTGAGGCTCAGCATGGAGGCTCCTGAGAGCTTCTAGGGAACCTCAACCTGTATTTTCACATCCTTCACCTCAGCGTAACTCCAAAACCTAAAACCGTATGGATGGACACAGAAGCATCTCAAGGACACAGAAGCATCTCGATGGACACAGAAGCATCTCAAGGACACAGAAGCATCTCAAGGACACAGAAGCATCTCAAGGACATCTGTGCTCCTCTCTTCCTCCTCATCCAACCCCCAGAAACAGCCACCCAGCTGCTCAGGTTGAGAAACATTTGAAACTCTGTGGAGAAAGATCCAGCTTTACCACAGAGTGGAGGTGCAGGAGGGGCAGCCCCTCTCCAGGACGGAGCCCCTCCCAAGCCCCTCTCAAGTTCATTCCTGTTGCCAGTGGGTGTGTAAATGGATGGGGGGGAGCCTCAGATCACCAGAGAGGCAGGGCTAGAGACAAAGTGCAGAGGTTAAGAGCATTTGCTGCTCCTCCAGAGAACCTGAGTTCAGTTCCCAGCATGCTACCAGCTAGCATTCGCCTGTAACTTCAGTCTCAGGAGGTCTGATGCCCTCTCTGATCTCCAAGGATGCAAGACACACGTGTGGTTTGCAGACATATGTGCAGGCAAAATACTCACACATATAAAACTAAAATAAAAACAAATGTCGTAGGTATGACCAGTCAGTCCCTAAGAAGAAAATAAAAACCCTCTGGCCTGAATGGTAACCAGTCCACATGCTATTTATAGAACTGACCTTATTCTACCCTTAGCCCCAATATTCACATACAAGCTGAAAGACTGGCCACACAGCTTTAGTTAGCATTATATTTATACAGTTTATAGTTATACGTGTATCTTTACACCTACCTATACCTGCGCATGTATATGGATGGATCTTATTATTTTAATCCAGACTTTGATGTGCAATAAACCTAGAACCTCACACACTCTGTATTTGTTTAATGTTAACTTCACATAGGCTTACATGGCCACTGTTCTCGGACATCTCTGCCATTGCCTGACCTCTGGAGTCATCTGGATTCTAGCCCGTGGGTCCTATCACAGGAAGCCAATGTACAGATTCATTCCACCCAGCCCACATTGCTGATCCTTACAGGGTTTGGGTGAGCTGGTAGATTTCACATCTTCATCAATCTGCAGACCCCATCAAAACAAACCTCTCCTCCCCAGAAACTGGCTGTCTTCTGCCTCCAGCCTTACTAGAAAAACAGTTTTTCTCTTTTGTAGAGAAAATGTATACCTATCACCCTGCAAGAGCCCATGTCATCTAAACTGTCCGAGTGTCAGGGACAGTTTGCTGCTTGGAACTTAGAAGCTTGGAATAAACACTCAGAGAACACAGACTACATACAGACAAGCTGTTGAGAGACATGCATGCATCAGCATGCTGTGTGGAGCCATGGTGCGGCAGTTTGCAATGCCAAGATAGTCCAAGCCTTTGGTTACATGGGCAACAACCAAGTCATCCAACGGGACAGGCAGCAGGCTTGCCCATGCAGAGAAGCTGAGCAGCCCCTGCTTTTCATCCCCGGAACATTTGTCTCTTGTTTTCCATTTGCAAGGCCCATCCCAGTGCCGGTGAAGGAGCATGCAGCCACTGTCAGCTCCCAGTATCTGTTGTCGAGCTCGCTCGGCTGAAAGGAAGATTCAGTGTGATTTCAGTCCTGTGATTTGCCTCCACATTCCCCTGCCAAGGAATGCAATGGCTTCCTAAATGGGGACAGGAGGACTGAGCCCATCTGAGTCACCCGTGGTGTGGTTTGGACCCACAAGGGGGAGGCACTCTGCTCATTCTGATGGCTTTGTTCAACTCTCCTAAGGAGGGCTTACCCCCGACTCCCAGAACCCACACAACACAAAACCATTTGTCTCTCAGTTTAGTGGTTTTCCTGGACCACTCAATACCCCTGGCTGATGAACACGTCTCTCCATTCAGGGAAGCATCCCTCGGAGCCAAGTGCAGTTCTGGTTTTGATTCACACAGGACAGGACAAGAGAGCTAGGTCAGTGGGAGGCTGACCCGGAAATGATTGAGTGTCGTCTTCTGTCCCAGGAGCCATCTGTGGCTTGAAGGTACTCCTCCAGGGCGATCACTGAGCAATGCCTGTCTGCAAAGACGGTGTTTGACTATGGCCATTGTGACTTTATCTGGGGTTATTGC
>NW_026067942.1:1072926-1096642 GCF_014885135.2 Alexandromys fortis | reverse complement strand
GGGGGGGGGGGGCTAGGGTGCAGGTCAGCGGCCCAATACAAAGCTAGCCTGCAATAAGCCCTGAGTTTGATCACTAGCACAAAGAAGGGAGGAGGGAAGGGATTGTATATTTATAAATTAACTTCTTGGCCTAGGGGAGTTTTGGTGCTTAGGGGCAGGGAGTTGTTCTGTTTCCATGATGATCAGCACCTCATCTATGAGTAAGAAATAACAACAACAACAGGGGGGAGCTGGAGAGGCAGCTCAGTGACTTGGAGCCTCACATCTCTTGCAGGAGGCTGGAGTCCAGCTCTCAGCACCCACATTGGGTAGCTCCAGCTCCAGAAGACCCATCCTCCTCCTCCTCTGCCCCCTGGACACTCAAATATGCATAGATAAAAATAAAATTAATTATTATTTAAAAATAACAAAAATGTCCAATTACAACAGGTTATTATAAAAATTAAATAGTATTGAAAACAGCCACATATTACTCAGCTGTGATAAGCTCCCAATAGCACAATGAATATTTGTATCATCATTGATTATACGTTTATAAAATACTCAGAATAATTTTACAAAAATATATGTACTCATTTCCCTTATTAAGCCAGTCTGGGGAGGGAATGTGCTCAAAATACATCTATATACATGCATGGACATGGTCTTATATAAACCAATTAGTATGTTTATGAAAAAGCAATCTAATCGACATTAATAAAGTACTTGGTGCTGAGCAGGTCCCCAGGCACAGAAGGGAGCATCCAGTACAGTATCAGAGCAAAGTGATGCTCCATTAGAGGAGAAGTTTGATTCCAGGGAATCAATTAGAACTCAGGAAACTACGTTTGACACAAACCCACACACACATGCATGACCCTCATGCACAAGCTCACACACACTTGCATGACCCATATGCACACAAACCCACACACACTTGCATGACCCACATACAGACAAACACACACACACATGCCTGACTCATATGTACACAAACTCACACACAAATGCATGACCCATATGTACACAAACCCCCACACACATTTATGACCCATATGTACACAAACACACACATACATGCATGACCCACATGCACACAAATCCACACACAAATGCATGACCCATATGTACACAAATTCCCACACACATTTATGACCCATATGTACACAAACACACACATACATGCATGACCCACATGCACACAAAACCACACACAAATGCATGACCCATATGTACACAAATTCCCACACACATTTATGACCCATATGTACACAAACACACTCATACATGCATGACTCACATGCACACAAACACACACACATGTGTGACCCATGTGCACACATACTCACACATGCATGACTCACATACACACAAACCTGCACACACATGCATGGCCCATATGTACACAAACCCATACACACATGCGTGACCCATGTGCACACAAACCCACACACAAATGCAAGACCCATATGTACACAAACCCACACACACTTGCATAAGCCACATGCAGCACAAACCTGCAGACACATACACGACCCACATGCAGCACAGTTACGCATTAACTGGTCTTTGTCCTTAGTCCTTTGCCAAAAGTAACGCCTACCTCCTGACCCATTCTCTTGGGAGTTTGCTAAGAAATTAGCTTTTTGTTTTGATAAAAGAATGTGAACTTAAGTTTGACTGTCATGGAAAAGGAATATAGAGGGGAATATCAAGATACCAGAAATTTGGATTTTTAACTATAGTACTTAAAGGGTGCCCCGTTCAAAGCTTCAGACAAAAGCAATGGATATTCAAGCTTTGGCAGATGCAAGTGGTCCAGCCAACTACCCAGCCATTCAGTCATTCAGCCATTCACTTAGTAAATGTGCCAGGGTAGCGGCGCTGAACCACACAACCTTGGCCCTGACTTCAGTGGGCTTACCAGCCAGCAGAAGTGGCCAGTATCCAACAAGCGAACCAACAAAGGAATTATTTCGAAGTGGTAAGGACCAAAGTACAGTACAATATAAAATAACAGCAACAGCAGAGAGACGTGTAAAATGACAAAGGGCAGGCTGGGACATGCTCATATACACTGCTAAAGGAAGAACTTTGCTGGGGTGGGGAGGGTATTTAAACTGCTGTGTGCAGATGGACAGGTCAGGAGCACGTGTGGAAAGAAAATGGGTTCCAAGACTCCCATGAGATTATCACTGCAAAAGTTTGCAATGGGAACTAGGGAGGGACTGTGTCGTACCTTGGGAACCCTACAAAATGAGCCCAAATTGTACTGAGGGACCGCACTGGGGAAGCTTAGTGGATCCCTCTACGTGACTCTTTAACGTATGTTTTTAGTTTATTAAAACATGGCTTTGCTAACATGGCTTTGCTTTAACGTACAACAAAACTTTAGTTCTCTTCACTTTTTAATAATGCCATCCCAGGTTATAATTTCGCATTCTCACACTTCCCCGGAGAAGTGAGCACAGGCTACCCCGTTCTGTAGTGAGCACTGCTCACAGCTGACCTTGAACCAAGGACACACCATTCCAACTCTTGACTCCTCCATCTCTAAAGCGGTGGGAGAAGATGGCCTTCCATATGCCTGTTGCTTTCAATTAATTTGTTCAAAGCAAAATCAAAGACTGTCTTAACCTCTCAGAGCCTGGAGTTTGCCTCTCTGACTACAGAGACAGCCTCATGTGTGGTGAGCAGGTTGAACACGGGAGCAAAGCCGACTGAGACTGGAGTCATGGCTCTGTGTGTCAATGCTTTACTGGGTCATTTGAAGATCTGGGGGCATAAGGATTGATTGAGTCATTAATATTATCGGTGTTTCCTTCCTGTGACAGGATTGCAGGACACGTAGCCATAATGGGTATGAGACCAGAGGTGTGATGTCAGAAACCATGAATGAGCACCCTCTATCCCAGTGGTCAGGGTGAACCAACTGGGCAGTAAAACCTGATCTGTTTGGAACTCAGGTAAAACCTGTTCTGGAAATTTGAAACTACGGAAAGTTTTTCAGCTGATATGAAACACATGGTCTATCAGGAGCCTCGAGAAGCCCACCCCCTGCCATCCACTGTTGTCAGCTACTATGTGTAAGGCTCAAGAGGGGTTGCCTGGACAAAGCTTGATTCTACTAGACACACACTGCCAGCAAAGAAAAGAAGAAAAAAATAATTAAACCTCTCACATGAGCTAAGTCAAATAAGCCCACCAACTTCTTAGTAAATAAAACACACGGGCATTCAGCCAGGCTGTGGTAACTGTGTTTAAAAAAAAAAAAAATACCCAACCTTCAGAGGAACTGAATGCAGGGACTTCCAGCTGTGTGGCTTTGTGGGAAATTCCACATGGAGTAAATGTCTCGGGGTGGCATTGTTGTCTTCCTTCTGTCCACAGAGCAAGGGCCGAGAGGTTAATCAGAGACCGTCGAATTCCAACTGGAGTTCTGATGCTTTCACTCCAGAGACAAAATGATTCTGAGCAAAATGACAATGAGTTCAAATTGCGAGTTCAAGGCTTAACCAGTCCTAGAGAGGAAATGGAGACACACAGCAAGAGGCTGGTGCCGATCCTGGCCTGACTTCTCATTTCTGTTCGAGTTCGGTCACCCCCTAGTCATTTCACTGTGTGTAACCCTGAGCTTGTTCTCCACTTGGATGCAGTGGTCAAGCACATCTCCCGCAGTCAGCATGATTATTTCCTGATCCTGAGTGCTCGCCTTGGTAGACACTGGAAAAGCAAGTAGGGATGGGAAAAGGGTATGAAGACAGCAAGCAGGCAGATAGCCAGCTCCAGGGATCTTCTGACTATGTACAGTGGGCTCCCAACAGAGGAATAACCAACCATTGTCCAAAATCATCAGTAGGGAGTGATGATGGGTCCTTGCTTTTTCAAGAACAATTGCTCTATTGAAGTGTTCTATACAACATCTATAATTTGGTTACCAATTTGTATAAGTCTATATCTCACGTGTTATTTTTAAAAAAAAAAAAAAAACAAGGGGGACAGCAGAAAGAAATGAAGAGGAAGGGACTCCACATAGAAGCATGATCAAATACCCTAAAATATTAAATATTTGGTTACTACTACTTATTGAGGTTTAAGCCTTGCACTCTATGTTTCAAATATGTTCTCCATTTTGCTCTTCAAAGAACAGTAGCCTGAGCTGGAGAGGTAGCTCAGTAGGTCAGAGAGCTCCCTATGCAAGCAGAAGGACTAGAATTCATACCCACTCCTTTGTAATAAGCTGGGTGCGGTCCTACACATGCCTGCTACCCCAGAACTGATCAGGGCAAAGACAGAAAGATATCTAGAGCTTGCTAGCTGCCAGCCTAGCCAAAGAATTTGATCACCATGGTTAGTGAGACACCCTGCCTCAATGGAATTAGACATAGAGTAATAAAGGAGGGATGGGGATGCCCTCCCCTTGTCCCACGTGTGCACAAGAGAACACCACGCGTGTGTGTGTGCGTGCGCACACACACACACACACACACACACACACACACGGAGTGGGAGAGGTTGTAATTCCCATCTGAGAAACAAAAACATAGTAGAAACACTGAGGTTTTGCTATGGCTTCAGGATTGAATGCCTTCTCCTCCCCTTTTCTTCTCGTTTGGTAATGTGAAATCACTGCAGAGCAGAAATAAATATTAACTGCTTGATGATTGGCCACAGACCTGTGCGGGTAAAAGCCAGGCAGCTGGCCACTCTTCCACCTGGGAACTCAGGAGGAAACTTCCATAAAGGAATGGAGAGTGGGGCTTCCTTTGGCTCAGGGCACAGGAGACACAAAACGCTTCCGAAGATGGATGGTGTCAGAAATCATCTCAGTGACTGTTTCTACAAGGTCGCTCTCATCTCAGTAAAAAAGGGGTGGTTCAAAACCCCAAGAGACAACCCTCTCTCCAGTTCAAATCCACATGACACACCCCCTCTTTCCAATCTAGTCTAGAAAGATTTATCCGAAGGAGTAAACTCGGCCCTGCCAAGTACTTACTTGAGAGTACTCTACTTAACATTATCTAATGTTTAAACTTTACACAAGTTACCTCTTTTTAAAAAATCTTTTTTCTGAATATGTAAGCATATATACATACAGTGTACATGTGTGGTGTATGTGCATGCTGTACGTATACATGTATGTCAGTGTCCCTGTGCATGTGGGAAGCCAGAAGAGAATGGTGGGGGTCCTGCTTATCACACTATACCTAAATCCTCAAGACAGGGACTGACTGTAGAGCTGGGCTGGCCGCCAGCAAACCGCAGTAACCCTCCTGTCTCCATCCCACAGTGCTGGGGTTGCTGGTGTGCACAAGCATGCCCGGCTTTTCTTGTGGATGCAGGGGATTCAAACTCAGGTCCTCATCTTCGCACAGTCAGTGCTCTAACCCATCAAGCCATCACCCTGCCCCTCGGGTTCCCACAATGCGGAAAACAATCTCTTATTTTGGAATGTCAAAGGTAAAGGTATATAAAACAAAACCATGACAGCGGAGCCAGCGCTAACACAGTCTTGTGGGGTTGGGGGGTGGTGGCCTGGTTTTCCATAACAGCATCCACATGACATCCCTGGATGCTCTGCCAGATTGTGAACCCGACACCCCACAGCATCTGATTCTGGCAAGCACAGATCAAGACACGCAACGGCAGCCAACACTTGCCTCAGGGCCATGTGAGAAAAGACCAAGTCTCAATTAGCAGGTCAAGAAACAAGGTAATCAATTAACAGTCTGGCTGTCTCCAACTCTCCAAATTAAGATGCCTTTAAAAGCACAACTGATCTCTGTAAAAGAACACGCTCCTCCGGCACCTCCTCTGGGAGGTGAGATTATAAGAAAATAATTGAATCTTCTATATTTCTGGAAAGTTCTCAGCATGTCCAGGTGTGATACAGATGGTGAGGGATAAGGAGGGGAACTATGTTTCATGAATAAGGCACATGATTATAGGGGCTCATACATGCCAAATTCTCCTCACTTCCCGGCAGGACTCCGCACCTCTTCCCGAAGGTCACTGACAGTACCAATGTCCCACGCCCCACACCTAATAAAAATACCTAAAGGAATAGAGAAGTCAAACAATACACAATATGCTCCAAAAGGGCTGTGGGGTCAGACTGCCCATACTCAAACTCCATGACTGTAACTCAGAAGTAGAGCGAAAGTGGGTAAGGTCCCCCAGCCGCCTATCTATACAATAGGGACAAAGAGGGCATCTTTGCCCTGGGATTATGGTGGACAGACGATGAGCCCATGGGTCAAAGAGGGACTGGCATGGGGTCTGACAGCAAATGTTACTGCTAACTTGCCTTGTTCCCTCAAAAACTTGCTTTGTCCTCAAAGAAGGACAAAGATGGAAGGAAAACGGAAAAAGAGGAATGAGGAGATTACATCATGCTTCAAGGGCTTGCTACCCAAACAGAAGGATGGGAATGCAGATGCACAGAACCCACATATATGCAGGTGTGCATGGAACCCCACCTGTAATTCTAACCTTAGAAGGCAAAGACAGGAGATCCCCAGAGCAAGCTGGCCACACACATACAGACACACACACACATACACACATGCATTTACGTGTGTGTGAGCACGTGTGCATGGGAGAGTACACACATATATGCACAGGTACACTACACACTCATACATATAAATAGAAAAAAAGACCAATGAGATTTTAATTTAATTTATCCTCTTATATCTGTGAGGACAGAAGGGACTGTCATTGGGTGTACTACAGCCAAGGAAAATGAGATGGCCTTTGGGGGGACGGTTGAAAGGGAGGGGAGAGGCAGGAAAGGGAGCAGAGAAAAATGTAGAACTCAATAAAAATCAATTTTTTAAAAAGAAAGGAATTGGAAGTGAGGAAGAAAGCACGAGAAGCAAGTCTGAACTCTGATGATGACCCTGTCACTGTGCGCGTGCGCGCGCGCGCGCGCACACACACACACACACACACACTCATGGCCTCACTTTTTGAAGACCCATGTATTCTATCACATACACAACCAGTGGAACAGTTCACAGTTTAACCCTGGGTCTGCTCATCCATAAGACTCTCCTTACACATTCTTGCAATAGTCACCAAATGCCAAGGAGGCAGATTTGATCTGAAAACTATTTGCATGGTTTCTCTTGCTCTGGTGTGCTGTCCTTCCAAACAACGCTGTTGTGGGTAAAATATAGACTACAGTACCATTTTGGATGAGTACTGTGTAGTTCCTAGCTTTTAACCTTGAACTCTAAGAAGCTGTAGGTTAGGTTACTGTCATTATTATCAATACCAGACTCTGACCGAAAGGAGAAATTATGATTCTTCTAAAACATTCTAAGTGAAATTAAACGTGAGATTGGAGAGATGGCTATTCACTGGACAGGCAGACGCCCTGAGTTCAGATCCCAAGAACACATCAAAGTGGATGCATCCTTCTAACCTCAATGCTGGGAAAAAGAGATCAGAGACTCCTAGGGGCTCAGGGTCAACCAGTCTAGCCAATCACTAAGTTCCAGGTTCACTTAGTAATTGTCTAAAAAAAATTAAGGTGGAGGGGCTGGAGAAATGGCCCAGTGGTTAAGAACATTTGCTGTAGCCAGGCGATGGTGGCACACGCCTTTAATTCCAGCACTCGGGAGGCAGAGGCAGGCGGATCTCTGTGAGTTCGAGACCAGCCTGGTCTACAGAGCTAGTTCCAGGACAGGCTCCAAAGCCACAGAGAAACCCTGTCTCAAAGGGCAGGGAACCCTGATTGCTCTTTGGGCTGGCGAGGGAGGGGGACTTGAGTGGGGGAGGGGGAGGGAAATGGGAAGCGGTGGTGGGGAAGAGACAGAAATCTTTAATAAATAAATAAATTTTAAAAAAAGAAAAAAATAATATATAATGTATATGTATATATTTGTATGTATACACATACTAAATAAAAATACTTTGATAACTCTAAAAAAAAAAAAGAACATTTGCTGTTCTTGCAGAGGACCAGGCTGTGTTCCCACTGCCTACGTGGTAGTTTACAACCATCTGTAACTCCAGTTCTTAGGGACCCAATGCCCTCTTTTAGCTTCTGAAGATACCAACGAGGCCACACCTCCTTAGCCTTCCCAAACAATGCCACTAACCTGGGACCAAGTATTCAAATACCAGGGAACATCTATTATTCAAACCACTACAACCAGCAAGTCCCAAACTGAGGCTGGGGCGAGAGTACAGGGGCCTTTTATATCAAGCTTAAAACGTCTGAACTGATTTCAAGGGCAGTGCATGGGTGTGGCATGGGTGGAGATCCCTGCTGCCAGCACACAGCCACTAACTGTGCACAGCAGCAGTGGAATCACAGGGCTGGGGTGGTGAGGAGGTGCCCACAGCCGTGGCAACTGTGAGGACCTTCTCTGATAGCCCTTCCTGTGCTTTTCCCAATAAGAACTGTAAGTCCAGACCATCAGTTACAGACTTTCAAGTATCTGGAATGACAGCTTGTCATTGAAACTTAATTTTAAGTCCATGCGTGCGGCATGTGTGTACATGTATGTGTGTGCACAGGTGTGTGCATCCCTGTATGTCTATCTAGAGGGCAGGTGTTGGTTTGAGGTATCTCTAGCTATCACTTTCCACCTGCCATTTTTAAATGATTTATACCATGTGCATGCTTGGTACACTTGCAGGCAAAAAGAGTCCATTAGATCCTCTGGAATTGGAGTCACAGGTGACTGTGAGCCCCCAAAAAGATGCTGGAACAGAATCTGCGTCCTCTGAAAGTGAAGCACAGGCTAAAGGAAGTACGGCACAGGAGGCTGGCTTTGATAGCGGTTAGAGATCACCCTCTCCGCTTCCTGCTTGTGAGGTATGGGCACTAGCTCGTCTTCCAGCCGCCATCCTCGGTGCCTACTGCCATCCTTCCTCACTGCGATGGTGACAGACTCTTTTCTCTGTGGAACCACAAGCCCAGAATAACCCCTTCCTTCCATATCTTCCTCAGTCTTAGCACGGCAACAGGACCTTAAGCAAGTTACTGATTAACCTGGCCTTTAAAAGGTAGGGTCCAATTCAGGAGATCTGGGGTGAGTTTTTCACCACCTTTGTCCGCAGCCTTCCCTTCATACAGGGAAACCCAGTCTGAGGAGATGTTCTGTTGAGACAAAACGACTATGCCCTTCCCCAGCTGTTTTCATAACCAAGTCCCACACCGTCTCTTTCAAGTATTGGCCGTAACACTCACAAAAGAAAACAAATCTCTTTTGACACAACATTTTGACCAAGTTCAATCTGGTTATTCATGTTATTCCAACATTTTTTTTGTTAGAAAAGATAAACATGGTCTCCGAAAACAGAAAAGAAAAAAAAAAATGTATAATCAAAAAAGCACCACAGGCTTTTACATGACCTGGCCCTGCTGCCCAGATGCTCTCTTCCTTCAGCTTGGTTTAATTACAGCCCCAGATGTCAGCAACCCATCAGCTTCAGGTGTGATTCAGATCTCCCCAAAGCATCAGGAGCCTGCCAAACTCCCCGAACTTTGGAGCTGAGTTGAGAAAGGCACTCCCTATGGCGATGGCCCTGTTATAGGCAGGAAGCCTGCGTGCAGGAGGGGCAGAGGCACAGTCTCCCTTCCGGCTCTCTCATTTAGGAGCGTGGTGAAGATAACTTGGTTCAGGTTCAACCCATGTCTGAGATCAGCGACAAAGCTCCCAAGGGAGGTGCGAGACTTCTGAAGTCTAGCTCCTGGTCAATCTTGGCCAGCTCTCAGACGACAGTCACGGTATGCAAAGGTTGCTGAGAGCCCTAATGAGCCTGTGCTCGCTCACAGTAGAAAGCCCACAGCACACGTGTTTATTCCTTTTCTTTTTCCCTGCGGTGTGTCAGAGCTGAACTTTTTATGGTGCCTCTGGGTCCATAGTTAGACAAAAATGCAATTAGCAAACAGGGATTGCTGGCCAGAATAGCCAAAAATTGAAAGATAATTCCCAACATGATCCACTCAGAGATGAAAACCGAACTCCTGTGAGAGAAGGGAAGGAATTTTCTTTGAATAAACAGGACCCTTGCTCAAGACCTGAAGCCAGGAGTGCTTAGGCTTTGTGGTGCCAGCAAGGAAGAGTACGGACAGGATCTCCAAGCCCATGATCTGCAACGCCGGTCTCTAGGTCACAAAGGGAAGCTTAGCCAAAACTCAGAAGGGTTTTTCTTCCTATGCCAAAACAAATGTGGTAACAATACAAAACCAGAAGACATGGGCATTTCGTGCTTACAGTTCTGGGAGTTACCAAATATCTTCACTCCACCACATTTCCAAGAGATCTGACTACAGGTTTAGATTCCATGTAACATAGTATGTGAATTGTCCGTTAGCATGATGCTAAAAGCTAGAGCAGTGTGATTATGCACTGATATTGGCTACCATGGGTTGTGGAGAAGGATCTGGGCTGGGGTAGATTATAAGCAGGATGGGAGCTTTTGACCAGTAGGTATTGTTACCTGCTAGGACTACTAGAACGTATATAGTTTAAGATCAAACTAGAAAAATCACACTTTTCTAGGCTACTTCTACTCAATGGCATCAAGGACCCCTGGGCTAGTAACTTTCATGTTGCTCTGATAAAATATTTGAGAAAAAAAAAACTTGAGGAAGAGTTCACTTTGAGCCATAGTTTAAGAATGCAGTCTGTCACAGTGGGGAGGCACAAGGCAGAACTGTTAGGCAGACAGTCCTACTGAATCTACCTATAAGTCCGGATGTAAAGAGAGACAAGGGGTCATCTTCACGTACTTTTTCCCTTTATTCAAGCCCAGGACCCCGTGTCTTCTTGCACCACCTATCCATCTATAAAGTGGCTCACAGAGACCCTAGAGGCTCTTCCCCAAGGTGGCTGTAAGTCCTCTCAAGTTGAGACTCACCACTGAGCATGGCAACTCCATTCTTCGGCACCTTGACACCCAAGCATATCATGTTTAAGCCATAGTCTTCCACCCTCTTCCCTGCAGACTCATGCTAGCCCATGATGTAAAATGTCAAATTTCAAGTTTCAGGCGGTATCCAAAGTCAGATCTCTTCAGAGACACCAGACAATCTCTTAACTGTGAGCTCCTACTTAAAACACACACACACACACACACACACACACACAAACAAACAAGCAAAAAGCTTCATAGCTGTGACTAACAATAACACAGAATCACCATACCATCTACAAGGGTGTATGAGGACATAGCAAGAACTGGCCAAAGCAATACTGAAATTTAGCAGGATCCTATCAAATCCTTCAGTTCTTTGCCCAGCAGTTGGGGCTCTTGATGGAATCATATGGATTTCAAAAGCACTGGGTATCCCTGCTAGTCCAGCTCTGCTACCTGCAGCTTGCATGGCCTCTCTCTTGGCCTGACTCTGTCTGTAACTGCAGCTTTCCTCAGGGATCATCTCACGGATCTAGCATCTCCAATATCTTAGGGTCTCCATCAAGCAATGATCTCTCAAGGCCTCCTGGCTGGGGCTCTGATCCTGTCACATATTGGCTAACCTTGGCAAATCTCTGGAACTTGGATGCAGACCTCGAATAACCCTCATTCTGGAATCCTCCATGCCTGCAAGGTCAGTATGACATTAACAGCACAGTAGGCTTCTGCTGCCAACTCAAATGCAGTCCATCATCCTCGGATCACATCTCTACTACAAGTTACTCTGAGCAACAAACTACGTGAGTAGCATTCTCCGTAGACTCCCTCCTGTCAAATGAATTTGCGCATCAGAGCCTTAAGCTAACGAGGTCCTTTTCTGTTGTCTCAGTGGAAAACGTGAGTTAACAGCATTGATCTCTTCAGTGGCTACAGGTGTTCTGTCTGCATGCTCCTTGCCCATGAACAGTGCCCAATCAATAGCCTGACTACTGCCTTTCCTTGAATTCCCTCCACCAAACAAAATAGACCATTATTTTTTTCATTCAATCTAACCAAGTTCTCAGGAAACATGCAAAATGAAATCAGAGCATAAATCTCTTAAGTCGCGTGTCCACTGTCTACATTTTCTTGGTCTTCTTGTCTTTCACATTCCAACTAAGCTCTGCTCACAGGATTCTAGGGCTTCTGTATAATCCCACAGTTCCAAGCGCTCACATATTCTTTCCACAAACCAGTTCCAAAGGTCTCTGAACCACACAATCAGTGTTTAGAGAACACCCCAGTCCCGCTACTAACATTTTGCACTACTAACTTTCTCATAGCTGTGACAAAGGACCTGGACAAAGGAACTTCAGGATGGGAGGATTTCTCTTGCCTCACAGTTTGAGAACAGTCCTTCATGGTACAGAAGTCATGCAGCTGGACCATGAGGTCACATTGCATCTACAGTCAGATACCAGAGAGCCCTGAATGCTGAAACTCAGCTCATGTCCTCCTTCTTATTTGTTCCAAGGCCACAGCCCATGGAATGGAGCCATCTACAGCTACAGTTGGGTCTTTGCACTTTAATCAACCCAACCTAGAACCCCCGCTCAGGCATGCCCAGAGAATTGTTTACTAAGTGATCCCAGATCCTGGCAAGATGGCAGCCAATATTAACTATTACAACCTGCCACCAAGAGTTCTTATAATCCATTCCAATCAGAATTGTCAAACCAAGAGAGGACGGGAATCCAAAACCAACCAGAACTGACAAATCAAGAGCAGACAGCTATGCAGTTTACAATGAATAAATATTTGGAAAATAGAGAGAAGAGGCTACCCATACCATGCGTCCAATACTATGGTGAGTTCGCACAGTACCCGGTTTAGTTCTTGTGTGATTCTTTCATATTTGAACACAGTGTAGACACACATCAATGGCTACCATCTCTTGTACATTCATTAAACAGAAAACTGTGTAAATTGCACTGCCTTCCCCAAAATAAAACAGTTCTATTGTGTGCTAAAGGAAATGAGCTGTCAACCATGAAAATACAGGGAGGAAGCTTAAATGTGCGTTGCTAAGTCAAAGAAATCAATCAGAAAGGCTCCTGACTAGACGATTCTGACTAAATGTCACCCCCAAGAAGGAAAGGCATAAGGACAGTGTATGATCAAGACTTTTCATGTTTCATCAAGAGAAATAAACTGGCAGGAACAGAAAAATTTTAAGAACATAAAACATTTTGTATGAGACAATAACTGCCGATCTATGTCACTACGCATTGGCTCAAACCCATAGAATGTGCATCAAGAATGGCACCTAAGGGTAGCTCTAGATTTCAAGTGATAATGATGCGTGGGACTAACTGAAGAGAAGAAGGGGAAAGCCAGCGACTATGTGCAGTATCTATGTCCCTTCCTATTAAATCTACAGTGAATTTACAGCTAACACCTGTTCTTTACACATCTCTTCAGAAGAAACTATAAATGAATCCGCAATCACCATAACTTGCTAATGTGATCTCAGTTGGAAATGGTGTCTTTGCAGATGCAATCGAAAGATAGCCATGGTGGATTCAGTTGGTCCAGTACAGTAACTAGTGTCCTCATAAGGAGAGATCTGGACATAGAGACGCTCACACAGAGGAGCAGGGGGTGGTGTGGGTGTGCAAAGATGACATGGCATGGGACAGTGTGGTGACAAGCCCAGGCAAACCTAGCAGTATCAGAAGACACCCAAGGCAGGATGCAGTAAGGAAGAATTATTTAGAGTAGAACCTGATAATACGATGATTTTGGACATCTGGGCTTCAAAACTTGAGGGAGAAAAAAGGATTTCTATAGCTTTTAGTCTTCCAGACTCTGGTGATGTGCGATAGAAATGCATGGAAATTGCTGTACATGATGAACCGGTCCCTTCATCGTACCGTTTATCTCCTTTAGAGACTCCTTATTCTCTACTTCAAAAGCACAGTGCTGTCTGCATTCCCCAAACACAGATCACAGTCTACAGTCCCATTCTTTCATGCTTTAGGCATGTTGTCATCTACTCTCTGAATTTTTATACCTTTTATTGACCTATCGTAACCACATTCAAGCTTCTACCTTCTGACTGAACTCACCAACCTTACCTCTGAGAAGCTCTCCATAATTGCCAGCCAGCAGAGCTGGCAATGCCCTACTGCCATATCACTATGTATTTGCATTGGAAATGCATCCTATTCATTTTTAAATCCTCCATACCGAAGTGCTTAGCACACATTTAGGGGAGTGTCTTTACATTAATTGGCTATCAATTAATAACTTAGAAAATAGCTCCCCCACCCACGAGAAGCCAAAGAAGCAACAACAGAAAGCAGGTGAAGCAATCTAGCAGGCTTCTACAGCCTCGTCTGCATAATTCAGGGGCATTTCTCACATCTACAGACCTGTTGTGTAAACAGTATCTTCAGCATCCATTTACAATTAATCAAATCACCATGGTGATATAAACTAATGTGCTTATGTTTACTTAAAGTGTGGACTCAAGGGCCTGCCTACACATTCAAAACCATGTGACATTCTCATGGGCATGGACCAACAGGTGGGAAACAAGAGGTGTGCCTGGCAGTTTTTGAATGATTTAGTCTTTTTTAACATGGTTTATTCACTTTTTAAAAAGAATTAATATTTTCCTTTTTATTTTTTGGAGATTTTCATAGATGTGTATTGTGTTTACATAATTTCATCCCTTCCCTCCTCCTACTCCTCTGTGTATCCCCCGACCTCACCTCAAATTCACACCTTCTTCATCTGTAGATGCACTTAACCTACTGCATCTATTTAGTCTTGTTCTGTTTTGTACATGGGTTTAGCTGGAATAAGCCACTAGGAAGCTTGTCCCTGGAGAAAGCTGATTCTGCCTGTCACTAGCCACTGATTGCCTGTAGCTCCTCATCTAGGGTGGGCCCTTGTGAAATTTCCCCATTCGTGTTGGCCTGTCAGTCGGGGTCTTGTTTAGGAGATCATATTGCTAAGATTTCACAGGTGCAGCCTCATCGTTATATCTAGAAGACACTGCCTCACAGAAATTATCTGGGTCCTCTGCTTCTTATAGTCTGTCAACCGGCACTTCTGTGATTTTTGCCTGAGCCTTAAGCACAGGGCTTGAGTTGTAGACACAGCATTTGGGGCTAGACACCCCATGGTCACTGTTTTCTGCACTTTGACCAGTTAACCAGTTATATATCTCTGTAATAGTTCCCATCAACTACAAATTAATAATAATAATAATAAGTTCGCTGATGAGAGATGGGACCTACTGTTGCTGAAGACTCCACATAATTTGAACATGGTTTGAAGGAACTCACCTGGAGCTGACTGAGAAGTCCTCCTCCTTGAGGACCAAGTCTCACATAGCAAAAGGTGCCTGTAATCTCAACACTCAGGAAGCTGGTGAGTTTGAGGTTTGACTAATTTTATCTTGGTTATTTACATAGTAATTAAATTGATGGGTGATAAGAAACACATGAATATCTAAACTGCCAAAACATTGTCAAAGTGATTACATTTTACTCCCCCAACAGCAACAAAGAAAAACTTGAAAGTCATGGGACTGACAAGCTTTACCTGATTCTAAAAAGATTTGAGTCTTCTCTGGTCTGGAGAAAGTTTTCCAACAGATAGCCCCTTAATATGCGTAACAGGATTGTAAAATCAAGGACAAAAGAGTCCCATGATGAAGGTAACATATGAAACCTTAACCTTGGGACGAAGTTCAAATAACCTATCAGCTAAGGACGGAAAATATTCTAATGCCAACTGGTTGATTATTGAGCATCTTTGCTTGTCCATTGTTGCCGTCGGTGTTTGAAGATGATGAATCAATTTACACAAACTCTGGGGGACTCTCTGAAGCCTAAATATATCTGTCACCACAACAAAGACTGGCAAAACTACAAAAAGCCCTGTGAAGTCTCTTGTAGTCCTTGACAGTTTGCACACGAAGCTAAGGTGCCTGTACATGTCAAACAGGATAGCTGCCCAGGGTACTGTTTTTAAAAATGAGATGATAAACATTAAAATAATTATTACATTGATGCATTACTGGCAAGTACTCTACCACTGAGCCAAAGCGCTGGCTGTGAATACTTCTACAATAAAAACTTTTATGTAAAGAAATGAGCTCTTAATTTTAAACATTAAAAGTGTGTATGTGTGTGTGTTTGAGAGATAGAAAAAGATTTAGGTCAGCAAGATAGTTCATCAGTTAAAAATGTGTATATGGATATATAGACTATGTGTGTGTATATAGATATATATGTGTATTTCTTGGCCTTCCAGGCAGTTTGCCTCTTTTCTTTTAGTCTGCAGGAGATGAAAAGATTCATTAAGTGTGAAATTATCAACATGCATCTCTAAAGCCTAATTGCATTGTGGTAAAAATCCAAAACACTTGCGAATATAGGAAATAACTACAGGAACTTTTATTCCTGTTCACAGTGTCTGTCTCAATCTACTACAAAATGACGTGTGTCAAAATCTTTGGAGAAAACAAACTTTACAATTCTCAGTTCATATGCTCAATTATAAGACAATTTGTAAGACTTTCTTTGCACCCAACGAGTACACAATTTTGTTTGATGTGGCCCTGGATTATTGCATTAGGGAAAGCTTTCTGATTCCCTATATTTGAGACCCATATATCCCACTAAGTGGAGCTTGCCTATCAATCCACTCTCAAATAAATTCAGTAACTAAATGCTCCTAATGATCTAGGAAAATGAGGAAAGGGGCTGAGGTAAGAGGACTTCTCTGAATGGTACCCTATTTTATTCAGTAGAAATCTTTAAAATAGTACCCTTTGTGATTACAAAGTCCTGCTACATTTTAGAATTCTAATGGAGGCCAAATAAGGAATCTCCTTGCTGATTATTGCAACAAAATATCTCAAGAATATATAATGATGTGCCTTGGATAGCAATAACCATTGAATCAAGCCTGAAAAACCCAATACAAAAATAACATGCCCTGCAAGAAGTTTGATTCTTTAACGTGGATTTAAGATTCAGTAAACCTAGATTTTATGGTTCTCTTATTTATATTAAGCAACTCCTTTTATCTAATATATTGACAGTACCTCACAAAAATGATCGGCTGAACCACAATGCACCAGATGGACCTTGTGTCCTCCCCACACGGCTTGCTTTGGAGTATGTGGCAGACACATGATTGATGGAGGAAGGTCATTGGTTAAGTAATAAAGAAACTGCCTTGGCCCAGCCTTTAGGTGGGTGGAGTAAACAGAACAGAATTCTGGGAGAAAGAAGCTGAGTCAGGGAGTCGCCATGATTCTCCCACTCCAGACAGACGCAGGTTAAGATCTTCTCTGGTAAGCCAGCTCGTGGGCTACATAGATTATTAGAAATGGGTTAGATTAATATGTAAGAGCTAGCCAGTAAGAGGCTACAGATAATGGGCCAGGCAGTGCTTAAAAGAATACAGTTCCATGTAATTATTTCGGGGCATAAGCTAGCCATGCGGGCGGCCGGGTGCTGGGGACGCAGCCCTGCCGCTCCTTCAACACATGATCACACGGGTGTGCGTGTGTATGAAGGCCAGAAACCAACTATCCTGTCATTCCTCAGGTGTCATCCACCTTGGGTTTTTGAAACAAAACCTCTCACTTGGCCTGAAATTTGGTCATCAGGCTTGGCTGGCTGGTGAACCCCAGGGACACAGTGCCACCATCATGTCTCGGGCTTCTCAGCCACAGGATGACAAGTACCCAACACCACGCTGGCTTTTCTCTGTGTACTCAGGA
Source organism: Alexandromys fortis (assembly GCF_014885135.2). Lineage (NCBI taxonomy): Eukaryota > Metazoa > Chordata > Mammalia > Rodentia > Cricetidae > Alexandromys > Alexandromys fortis. Next base: position 1,078,998 of record NW_026067942.1, on the reverse strand, counting down.
GATAAATCAGGCTCTCCTGCTTCCACAGCAAGTGCTTCTTCACACACTGGACCATCTCCCCAGGCCGCTGCTTTCTTGGTGGTGTCTACCCTAGACTCTGTTCAGCACCGTTATTGTGGTTTCTTCGTAGTTTAACCATCTGCCCAGTTCTCCTGAAACCTGAACATGCGTGACTTCCATCACTGAAACAGCACCTACACAGAAGAATAAATGGTTTTCTCTAAAAACAAAATAAAAACTTTAGTTTATAAAATAGTAATTCAGAATACAGCCTTACAAATATAAAGGATATTGGGTTCTAAAGTCACATCTAGGCTACTTCTGTTTTTTAAACATCATGTTTTATTGAATCATTGGGAATTTCACATCATGTACCTAAATCTCATTCATTTCCCAATCCTTCCATATCTGCCCTCCATCCTTGTAACCTCCCCAAGCAAAAGAAAGTAAAAAATAAATAAAAATAGACGTTTGATAAGAAAAGAAGAAAGCTATCTCGCTGACCCCTCTGGGCAATGATCTGCTCCTCTGTCCTCCTCAGCCTCCTGGGTATGTACCGCCCTTCCTCTCCTCCATCTTTCCCACCTCTCCATCACATACTCATTAATCATGTGACAGTGGAAAGTGCCATGTGTCACACAGCACAGCCTTTTCCCCCAACAGCGTTACTGGCGAATGTCCATGGCAATGAGTCATTAGTGTAGCTCACGGCCTCTGGCTCCTGCTACACCATCAATACTAGACCCTCCTAGAGATTCTCAGGTATCCTGTCATTTCCCAGAGTCCCCAAGATCCTGAGGCTGTGGATCCACAGGACCAGCCCCTTCACATGCTCCAGCAGCTCATAGTTGGGGAAGGTGTTGGCGTGAGCCAACTCAAAGACCTGGATCTGGGCCTGGGTGGTATCTGAGCTGCTCAGTCTGCCAGCTCTCCCTTTCTCATGCCCTCGGGACCAGTTCTTCCACATTCCCAGGTGAGGGCTGGGCCTATGCTACTTCTTATATCAAAGAAAAAAACCAAGCATGGGCTCTTACATATAAGTATTCCTCCCTGATGACATGGCAGAGTACAACAGAACATGGCGACAATTTGGCTTCATATTTAACCTTTCCTGACTAGTCACGAAGAACACTAGTCAGGAAGAACATCATTGGAGGTGGGGGAGGTGTTCAAGACCATTACAATTATAAGCACAGCTACTCTTTGACATTCAAGCCATGCCCCTCCCCCACACCCTCCACACCCCCACCCCACAAACACACGTGTTGCCGTTTGCCCTACTGACTTTCTCCCCTTGCAGTGTGAGCGTGTTCTTCCAGGGGCTTATGTAACAATGCTTCTCCAAGCGAGTCAAGCAGCTATTCAACCAGATTCTCGCCAGCTGTTCTGTGACTCCCAGCATGATTCAGGTTGATATTTGATTTTACAGTTGATTTTTTTTTCCACTTCACTACATATAAAGTTGGGAAGAAACAGACACAAACGATACCCTCAAGGGCCTGGCTAGGAGCTGGTAAGTAAGGGATGGGAGTTTGAATGGGGTTAAGTGTTAATTACTGATACAATTAAAACCGAGCAACACAGTAATTAATCAGCTCCCAGCTGATTTTGTGGAGAGACACCCGAGGAACTGGTTAAGAAAGAAGAGAACTGCTTAGGGGCAGATTCGGTGAGCCATACCAGAAGGAAGTGCACAGGATATCCACCCCCTTTATGTATGCAGGAACTGAGGCCTCCTCAAAGTAAAAGGCTTCCTGTGAGGAACTCCCTTGTCTGTCTTTCTTGGCCAAAGGTCTTCTGCTATGAGAGAGGGGCATCCCTGCACACTGGCCTCTAAAGCGCCACGTGAAGTGGAAGACTTAAATCACGGCACTCTTTCAGCTAAGGCCCTTTCTGTGGGACAGAAACATCTAAAGCATCCGCCTTTGCAGAAGTTCCCTAAACAATCCAAGCTTCCATAACAAGCAACCCAAGATCGCAGTGGCTTCACACGCTTCTCTGGACTTCAGCAACAGGCCTGACCAAAGATGGACCAATGAAGGCGCACAGAAAGCACACACTCTTGCTACCCAAGTCCTACCGGCCCCAAGTCTCTTATGTGACCACTGCAGAGATGCTAGGAATTGGAGCTCCAGCTGTCTGTCTAGGAAGAAAAGGAAATTAAATGTTTACCAGTCTGAATATTAATACGATCCCCTTCTGCAACTTCACAAATGAATCAGAGGTTGAATGTTCAGAAAATAAGAATTGGTTCAATGGCCAGTTTAGGCTGTATTTAGAGAATTCCTTTTCTTTTTTTTTTTTCTCCCTGTTTAGGCAGCAAATAGTTACTGAGTCATTATTTTTCCCTAAATGTGAATCACCCACTGACTCTTTGTCCTTGAATTTATCTAAGAGCAGAGCCCTGTGTGGCTCGCCTGCCTTCTCTCTCATTCGCAGGCCTTTTCTGTCCATAAGGGCTGTGCCTCGGGACCAGATATTTAAGGCTCCCAGATTTGTCCACACTGGTACAGATCACTGAAGTGGCTTCACGTGTCAATTATCCTAACCAGTAGAAGGCTGCCCAGGAATGATTCTGTCTTTCTAGAACCTTACCAAGCTCTTCTGATGTTGAAATTACGCATTGTGGGAGACCCTACCCCTTTAAATCTGAACCACATTTTAAGGTTTTAAAGGACAGAGGCAACAGTGACCTGGTTTCCCTGAAACCTGAACAGAGGAGTAGAATTCCACCCAGCTGTCATGATAGTGTCATAGCTTAGGTTTAAAAGAAAACCTGACCTTTCACACTCTGTTTCTACACAGTCCCCACATTCTCTTGAAAACTTCACAGCATGAAAAACGTAACCAGGGATCCAGTGAGATGGCTAAGCAGGTGAAGGCACCTGCCCCCAGCTAGTTGACTGAGTTTGAGCCCTCAAATCTATGTAGTGCGAAGGGAGCACAAACTCCCCCAGGTCATCCTCTGACTTGCATAAACAAAAACATACAATACATATAAATAAATAAATTGGTTTTTAGCAGCAAGGATAGCAGACAAAGCGATTCATGAGTTAAAAGAAGTGAAACTATTCTACTAAAAGACACACAGGGATCTAGTTATTTACGTCTTGGGAATGCCAAGCATTCTGAACTCAGATGGCCTAGAAACATTACTGAGTGCCAGAAGTAAATGAGATCAGCCATTAACTCAACTTTTGTTTTCTAGCGTACACTACTGGCCTAATTCTGAGGGATAAAAGTACCAAGGTATACACTGACTTTCTAAGGCCCCATTCCAAGTAAAGGGGATAAAAAAGCATTTCATTTAACTCTGGTTGATTTAATTTCAGAATGTGTGGTTTTCCATCTCTGCCATGTCTCTTGTAAACACCACTTTCTAATATGTAATACGGGGTCATCTGGTAGACCAGCAGGCTATATCTACCAAGGATGCAAGTGTCAGAAACGGTAATTTTCCCAGAAGATCTTCTGCTACTCAAAGCTAAAATTTTAGCCTTTAAATTTCCTTTAACAATAACAAAACACACACACATGCAAAATCTATATGTAGTGAAAGTGAGAGAGAGAAAGGGAAAAGATATTAAGGATTACCAAAAGGATATTTTTTTTACGTCAATAGAAGAGAAGTTATTTAGATATGCCCAATGATTCATTCTCTCCTAAGGGTATAAGACAGAAGATATTAGCAGTAAGAAGATAGATTCATCACCTTAGAATCTATCTTAAGTCTTCCTATATTTCAAATTTGCTTCCTAGGAGTAATTATTCCCTCTCTGCTGAACAATCTAACTATGCCAGTGAAGAACAGACTCACCATTTCTATTTTACCAAAAGTGTCACAGCCAAGAGGCTCCAAATGGCTTCATTGCTTATAGATGGACTGGATGAAAGATACAGGAAAAACCCTCTACATCACTGGAAATGAATGTGTGATTGGCCTGCCCTTAGCAAAAACTACCACAAAATGTCAGTGACTCAGGGGAAAGGCGTTCTAGAGACCTGCTCTATGTCACCATGTTTACAGTACTGTGCTGTGCACTGGAAAACTGTTGAGAGGGTTGGTCTCACGCTAAACATCCTTACCACAATTTTGAAAAAACCAACATTGAATGAAATCAAGACATGGGGATATCAAAACCTTTCAAGACATCAAGGCCTGGAAATCTGAGAGGGCTTAGTCCTGGGCTCTTAGGGGACCCATAATGACAGCCTGCCTGGCTGGAAACCATCCTCTTTATGTAATGATGAAAGGTTATTGTTAAAGACACTGGAATTAGATACTAAAGGAATCTCTTAACATCCTTTGTCAGAGTAGAGAGTCTCTAAGAGGTGAGTGCCAATCGGTGACTTTTCATGTCTATAGACACTAAACAAAAGGAGTGGGTTTAAATTACAGCATAGAGCTTCCATAACACCCTAGGAAAGGGGCCTCGGAAGGGTAAAGCACTTACTAAGAATCCTGAAAATTATGGCAAAGTCATCCTGCTTAGAGATCCCATAAAATTATCGGTCCCTGGTGAGTATCTCTGGCCAGCCCTAGGGCAGCGTGGAATGTTTGTCCAAGGTGTCACCAGCATGAATTCATAAAGGGTCTGTGGTCCAAATGTTTCTGGAAGCATTTTCTATAAAGTTGGAGCTGAAATTCAATTGAAAACATCCCTATATCTATTCTGATTTTGATTGTACTTGAAAGTAATAAACTAGTTCTCTGAAAATCATTATTTTAAGTACAAACTCTGAAATATGAGTGTCTCCACTAACTATGACTGTGAACTGGGCATTGAGGGACTCCTGCTTCCCTTTAATGGTGTGCTTCAGCCAGCTTACACTGGGCCATAACAGGAAATCGGACAAAGTTTTTCCAAAATCCACTTTTCAATGTCTTCATTAGGCTGGCTGGCTTGTGATCGGGTACTACAATATTGTTCTTTATACCACAGAAGTTGGCAGACGCTACCACTCAGGAGCCTGTCAGTTCCAGAAAGCTAATAGTAATTAAAAGTTAACCAAATCATGTTTTGCATTGTGATTAGAAAGAGCTGTCTGCCTAGCGGGAATTCTGACATTTGGTAAATTACTTAATCTCTGTAAATTCTTCCGAATCCTGGTCCTTGACATGAATGTAGTAATTCCTGCTTCCTGGTGGTGTTGTAGGTGTTGATTAGAATGACGAATGTGAGATATTAAATACAGCTCCTGCACACAGGGAACAGCTGGTCACCATGATGATGGTCACGCCCAGGGTAACACGATAGTAACAGACATGTATGTGGCGGCATCAGCAGAATCCTTCCTAGTTTTTAACTGGGGAACTAGAGAGATGGCTCAGAGGCTAAGAGCACTGGCTTCTCTTCCAGAGGACCTAGGTTTGGTTCCCAGAACCTACATGGCAGCTAAAAACCATCTGTAACTACAGTTCCAAAGGATCCAGTGTCCTCTTCTGACCACAGGACTGCACATATGTGTGCACAAACATACTTACATGTAGGCAAAATGTCTCACCTGTACAAATATAATACAAATAAATCTCAAAATAATAAAATAAAATTAGAGTTGGTTTTTTTAAAAGCTATTATTGTACATTTGGAAGCAATTTTTAGTTGCTGCAAGTCAAAACAAAATAAGGAACGGGGAGTAAAATAGAAATTGTTAGCCATTGGAATTATTTGAGATATCTATCCTTCATCAACCAGTTTGTTTGCCTGGGTGGTTTAAATTTCTATTTCTATTTTTGGGTCTGGCTTACCTCACTCAGGATAGTGTTTTCTATTTCCATCCATGGGATGTACTCATTCATATTTGGTTTCTAGCCATAAATAAAGGACATTGAGCCTATAGTTTGTGATCCTAGAGAAGCTAAATAAGAAGGTGAACCCAAAGAAAAACATATAGGCATCCTCCTGAATATTAACCTTCATCAGGCAATGAAAGGAGACAGAGACAGAGACCCACATTGGAGCACAGGACTGAAATCTCAAGGTCCAAATCAGGAGCAGAAGGAGAGAGAGCATGAGCAAGGAACTCAGGACCGCGAGGGGTGCACCCACACACTGAGACAACGGGGATGTT
>NW_026067942.1:1012638-1072693 GCF_014885135.2 Alexandromys fortis | reverse complement strand
GGGGAAGGGGGAGGGAAAGGGGAGGCGGCGGCAGGGAGGAAGCAGAAATCTTTAATAAAGAAATAAATAATAAATAAATGAAAAAAATAAAAAATAAATTACTATTTCTAAATTTATAAATTCTTAAGTATATCCTGAAGGCTTTGATCCATGTGTATCTAAACCCTTTATTGGATATTAACACACGGGTTGCTAGGCTAAGACTGGAGCCTCAGAATCAATGGACCCAAGGTGCCATTAAGAGGCTTGTTACTGCTAATGTCAACAGACTCAGACACACTGTAAGGCCCACAGCTCCATCTCATCACCCACTCTGTAACAGCACATTTTCTTTGGGTCATGCAGTATATATTAGCTGTTCTTACTTTGGGGACATTTACTCTACCAATAGGCACCTCAGTCTGTGTTTGTATTCGTGCTTTACAAACATACCAAACTTTGGTAGCTTAAACAAGCATTATTTTATGTTTAAGGGGTCTATGGTCAGCAAGTGCGTGATCTGTGCTGATCTGGGCCCACACCAGTGATCTAGACCTAGGGTAACTCTTGCAGCTGGGATCAATTGGCTGGTCGTTGCCTGATCTTATACCTTCTCACATATCTGGTGACTGGCTGACTGTCAGCCACAGGGACAGGGGTAACTGGGTTCCATGGTGATGATCATCCAGTCGGCTAGGCCAGGCTGTCTCATACAAGATGTTAAGATCCAAGGAAGTGTGGCAGAAGCACTCATGGTCTCCTGAGACCCAGGCTTAGAATTCCATGCTTCCTCTTCCTCTACATTCTGTCAGCAAATGAGCCGATGAGCTGCAAGACCAGCTCAGACCCCAAGAATGGGAGTTAAATCTTATCTCCTAAAGGAAGAAACTGGTTGCAAAGTCACTTTGAAAAGGACATGGCTGCAGGGAATGGTAGCTCTCTCACTTGTTAGTCACTTGTTATTCTAAGAAATGCCCAAACGGATCTGAATACCAGGATAAAAAAAAGTTTGGAATCTCTGGTTGGTGTTCCTTTTCTCATTACCGTAACAAACAGCATCAAACAGAACTCAAGGAGAGAAGGGTTTGCTTTGGCTCACAGTTTGAGGGTCTAGTCCATCATACGGGGAAGATGGTGCAGTAGAGGGACGCTGTGGTAGCAGGAGCAGATTGCTGGTCACACTGTGTCTACATTCAGAAAGCAAGAGAGAAATAAATACTGGTCCTCAGCTGGGTTTCTTGTTTCTAGGACATGGAATGGTGCCACTCATCTTCAGAGTGGGTCTTCTTTCTTCATTTAAACCTAAAGGAAACACCTGTATTAGGTCAACCACAGGTGTGCCTCCTGGGTTGATTTTAACTCCTATGAACTAAGAGCAACTATTGGACAGCTGTTTAAGTTTGTTTAAATCTTTCTTTTTTTTTCCTTTTTTCTTTTTGCTTTTTCAAGACAGGGTTTAAATATCTCTATACTTAAGAATGAGAAAAGCACTCATTAGAATGCAGATGTCCATAGTCCTTTCTCTTAGTTAGGGTTTTTGTTGCTGTGCAGAGACACCATGACCACAGCAACTATTATAAAGAAAACACTTAATTGGGGAGGCTCACTTAGAGAGGTTCAGTCTATTATAACCATGGTAGGGAGCACGGCAGTGAGTAGACAGATGTGGTGCTGGAGCTGAGAGTGCTACATCTTGCAGGCAACAGGAAGTCAACTGACAGTCACATGAGGGAAACTTGAGCAAAAGAGACAGTGACAACACTTCCTTCAACAAGGTTGTTCTATCTAATAGTGCTACTCCCTTTAGGAGCCATTTTCTTTCAAACCACCACACATGGGTTCTGGGACCAAAACTCTTACAAGTTGTTGCTGGATGCTGTTCACTCCTGAATGTACACAGCAAACCCTGTTGTTTAGCCTTGGAGGAAGAAGCCTTTATGATATGTTTATAATAGAATTACAAAATATTTTCCTGGATCCCTATACTTCTTTCGTCCACTTTGCCTTTAAGTGTGTTTGATGTTTAGTAGCATTTCCCAAGGACGCTGCACTCAACACATTTTAGCGAATCATTTTCGAAGAAAGCTTTGATCTTAAATCCTGGATGAAATCTCTCAAAATCCATTAAACTCTAACTTTAGTACTAAGATGCCATTCTTGTTGTTTCATAGAAATAATGGCCACAGTAGCACAGGAAAAGTCCAGGAGATGGAGAGACTTGGTGACCCGGATCACATGCTGGGTGGGGAGTTCTTTTCTCTTTATTCATCTACTGTTGACATTATCCTTTGAAAACGCTTCAAAACTATGATGGCCCGCTGGAATTTACTGGAACGTCATGAGGCCAGATCTTGTTTCTCATACTTGTTGCTCTCCTAGGAAAATGATTGCTACGGTTGGGTTCCATCTGGTCATCCACTGAAAACAATTCCTAAATGGACACATGGCATGTGTAATGACGGCCTAGGACTACTAGAGCAAAGTCCTAGGTCTACTAGAGCACATCCTAGGTCTACCAGAGCAAAGACATCTAGTCATCCCTTCTTTTCCTTCCTCCATTCTTCCAACCTTGGACAAACTCTTTATTGCTGGAGATGGAACAGGACTTTGCACATTATTGCTGTGTGTTCTGTCCTAGTTAGCCTTAACTGTAAACTTGACAAAGCCTAGAATCCCCTTGTGGGGAGGCTCAGTCGAGTACTGTGTCTGTGTCAGCCTGGCCTGTAGGCATCTCTGTGAGGGATTGTCCTGATGATTAGCTAATGTAGGGAGCCCAGCCTGTAGAGAGCGGCACCATTCTTCAAGTAGGTGGTCCTGGAATGGATACATATATTTACATACTTCTGTGAATGAGTCAGTGTGCAAGCCAACAAGCAGTATCCATCCATGGTTCCTTTCTCCAGCTTGCTTGAGTTCCCATCCTGACTTCCTTCAGTGATGAACTGGAAGTATAAGCCTAAGAAATTCTCTCCTTCTCTACATTGCTTTTGTTCAGAATGTTTTTATCACAGCAAAGAATTAAAGCAGAAATGCTCTAAAACTGAGCCACATCCCCATCCTTACACACTTTCTCACTGAAAAAGAAGTCAGGAAAAAACAGTACCTCACCTAACATGACACAAACCACCTGTGTTGGGTAGAGCAGACCAGTTCCTCCTGCCCCCTTGTTGACACTTGGAAGGGAATCTATGAACTCCTTTTACCATGCAGCAGAAATGGAATTACCTGGTCACGCAGTGTGGCAGAACAAAAGCTCTGCTTTCCTCCTGATGGACTCACCTCTGAATCTCATTTCCAAATCAAAAACAACCCTAACTCCAGCATAACTCAACATGGATACAGAAAAATGAGGTCTGAATGGACTGATTTAAGACGGTACATATCCATAAGTCTGTATTAAGGGAACTGGAGCAGGAGGATCACGAGTTCAAGACCTTGTCTCAAAAATTAAAACATAAAAACAAGCAAAACCAAATTTATCTAACTCAAAATGCAATTTAAACTTTGTTGCTTTGTTAAGGGAAACTGTCCAAGCTTCTTTGGCTTTTCCACACAGACCACCTTCTCCAGCTAACAGCCATTGCTGAGGAAAGCCAGGAACTCACCTGGGGCAGGGACCTGGAGACAAGAGCAGATGCGGAGGTCATAGAGGAACCCTTCTTACTGACTTGCTCAGCCAGCTTGCTTACATAATCCAGGACCACTAGCCCAGGGATAGCACCACTCAGAAAATATACCACTAGTTTACCCCAACACAATCTGGTGGGGAACAGGTTCTTGAATGATGCTCACTCTTACCATGTGATTCCAGCCCATGTCAAGTTGGCATGATAACTAGCCAGCAGCAGATCAGCTAGACCAAGAGATTTTCATCTTGTTATGAACATCATACCTTACCATTTATGAACTGGTTTGCTTATTTCATTTTGGTTTATTATTTATTTTATAAGTATTTAAGTGTTTTTCCTGCATGTATGTCTTTGTACCATGTACATGCCTGATGCCAACAGAAATCAGAAAAGGGCATGGATGATCCCTGAAACTGGAGTTATGAATGATTATAAGCTACCATGATGGTGCTAAGAATTGAACCCAGTTCTTCTGCAAGATCAATGAGTGCTCATAACCACAGAGGCACCTTCCAAGCCCCTGTTTTCACATCTGTAATCCTTCTCCTGACAGACAGTAAACTACATGGGGATAAGAACACCATTTCAACCTTCTTCATAAACCACAGCAACAAATATAAGACTGGGTATAAAAAGGGATTTAAGAAGTCTGATAAGTGCTTTATTAATTAGAGACTTCAAATTCAGAAAATTCCTAAACTAAAAGAAGAGATGGTGTGTGGGTATGATCTACCATCTGGGCTATATTCTTCTTTAGTCAACACTTCAGTTTTGGATTTATGAAAAATGCTGTCTACATTTGTAGAACTGGATTAATAGAAAATAGCTGGTGAATGTAACATTTGTAAAAAAAAAAATATGGTAAACACACAGATGTGGAAATCCTTACCCATGACAAGAGAGTTGTTTACACATCAATGAGGGAATAATAAATAAATAATACCTTCAAAAAGACAAAGAAATCCAAGTGTGTAGCAATATACAGCTTACTTCTACTCATGCTCCATAGCCTTGTGAATTAAATGACTTCTCCATAGACATGCACACTTAGGAAACAAGACCACTGTAGCCATGAAAGTCATTACACAGTTTATTGATGTCGGATTCCCCTGTGTATGTTGTGAATATCATTGGTTAATAAAGGAACTGTTTTGGGCCTATAGCAGAGCTATAGGGGAACAAATCTAGGCAGGGAAAACTAGACTGAATGCTGGGAGAAAGAAGGCGGAGTCAAGGAGAAGCCATGGAGCCCAGATGTGCTGAAACTTTGCTGGTAGGCCACAACCTCATGGTGATGCACAGATTAATGGAGATGGGTTAAATTAAGATGTAAGAGTTAGCAAATAAGAAGCTAGAGCTAATGGGCTAAGCAGTGATTTAATTAATACAGTATCCGTATGATTATTTCAGGAGTCTGGGCAGCCAGGAAACAAACAAATGGCCTCCTCCTACAGTTTCTTTCTTTCTTTCTTTCTTTCTTTCTTTCTTTCTTTCTTTCTTTATTAAAGATTTCTGCCTCCTCCCCACCACCACCTCCCATTTCCCTCTCCCTCCCCCAGTCAAGTCCCCCTCCCTCATCAGCCCAAAGAGCAATCAGGGTTCCCTGCCCTGTAGGAAGTCCAAGGACCACCCACCTCCATCCAGGTCTAGTAAGGTGAGCATCCAAACTGCCTAGGCTCCCACAAAGCCAGTACTTGCAGTAGAATCAAAAACCCATTGCCATTGTTCTTGAGTTCTCAGTAGTCCTCATTGTCTGCTATGTTCAGCGAGTCCGGTTGTATCCCATGCTTTTTCAGACCCAGGCCAGCTGGCCTTGGTGAGTTCCTGATAGAACATCCTCATTGTCTCAGTGTGTGGGTGCACCCATCATGGTCCTGAGTTCCTTGCTNNTGAAGGTTAATATTCAGGAGGATGCCTATATGTTTTTCTTTGGGTTCACCTTCTTATTTAGCTTCTCTAGGATCACGAATTATAGGCTCAATGTCCTTTATTTATGGCTAGAAACCAAATATGAGTGAGTACATCCCATGTTCCTCTTTTTGGGTCTGGCTTACCTCACTCAGGATAGTGTTTTCTATTTCCGTCCACTTGTATGCAAAATTCAAGAAGTCATTGTTTTTTACTGCTGAGTAGTACTCTAATATGTATATATTCCATACTTTCTTCATCCATTCTTCCATTGAAGGGCATCTAGGTTGTTTCCAGGTTCTGGCTATTACAAACAATGCTGCTTCCTCCTACAGTTTCTGACTCAACCTACCAGTATGGCTCTTGTCCAAGCCATACAGCCTGAATTCAATCCTCATAGCTCATGTAACAGTGGAAGAAGGTGTTCCAGAGGTCTCCTCTCACTTTCACACATACTGTGGCATGCGTGTACCTGCACATACACACCACACACAAATTGTAATAAAACTTTTTTGGTTTTTGGGGGACAGGGCCTTTCTATATAGCACTGCATGTCCTGGAACTCACTTCTTAGACTAAGCTGGCCTTGAACTCACAGAGATCCGTCTCCCTCTGCCTTGAAGTACTGGGATTAAAGGTAATTATCACCACACATATAATAAACTTTTTAGAAAAGCACTCTACTGGTGTGTGTGTGTGTGTGTGTGTGTGTGTGTGTGTGTGTGTGCATGTGAATGGTCATGACTGTAGAATTCAGATGTCAAAGTCAGATACCTTCAGTCATTCTTTTCTTAATTTTTTTTTTGAGACAAAATTGCTCACTGAACCTGAAGCTCACCAGTTCAGCCTAGCTGAATCAGCAATGAACTCCAGCAATCAGCCTACCTCTGTCCCAGAACACTGAGGTTACAGGCATGTTCTGCCATGCCTGGATTTTACGTGAATGCTGGGGACCCAACTTCAGGACACCCTGTTTGCATGGCAGACATTTTGCCAACTGAGCCATTTCTCTAGGTGCAACCACTGTGTGTTTTTTAACATACACTGAGAAGGGTTTCCCACGTCTCCAGCTCACGTTTCCTCGGCTTACATTAGTCACGCCATCCTAACGAGATCCTTGGGGAATGGAGATGTGGTCTTCCTGCATGCCCAGGCCGAGAGCAGAACAGATAGCGAATAGTTGTGAGCCCACTGCCTTGTCTCCCACAATATGCCTAATGTCATGCACATGGCCAGATTCTGAGAAAAACAGTCTGGTGGCAAAGAAGTGTCCAAAACAGTGTAGCGATCCTAGCCAGATCTGAAAACTCACACAGAAAGGTCAGGCAGTGTCTGGGTTTCTTAGACTTTTTCTTCCATTCAAGCAAATTTGTCAGATTATCTGTGGTGGCCTTGAATTTGACTGTAAACTTTTTTTTTCTGCAAATGTAACTAGAAAACTGTTTCAGTTCTTCTCAAACAAACCTCATGCTGAACTGCCGCACAGCATTGTCTCTCCATTTCCTGGTTGGGGGACTTATGAGGTCTCCATACTTCCTGGTTGGGGGCGGGGGGAGGGGGGGATGTACGGGAAGCCTCTATACTTCCTGGGACAGGAAAATATACAGGAAGGTAGTAGAGGAAAGGAATAAGCATAATGGCATATATGCATGAAAATGAAATAATGAATTCGACCCATTATTGTAGTGACTGACTTTTAAAAAAATAACTGCAGTAAGAATAAGCATTCTGGTTATCATATCGTGGCATGACCCACCTCACAGCCCAGGGATTGCGCCATCACAACTCAGCTCCTGTCATTCGGTTACTCATCCAGAGTTCGGAATGTGCTTTCTTCAGATGGACAAGGATTTTCTAAGCTGAGGAGCACTTGTATTGTCCTGGTTCAGAAGGTCCATAGGACTGAGAGGTTTGCCATGAGGCTCTCCACAAAACAGCTCTGCACTGAATAAAGGGTGAGCAGGGTATAGGAGACAGAGGTGCTGCGGAACCACCAGGATGAAGCAAGCGGGCAGCTGCAGGGGAAGAGATCTGGGCCCCTTTGCACTAAGAAGGAAGAGAATTCTCAAGAACGTACATCTTCTGATGCAACAGGACATCGCACTCCTTACTTCATCTCCCTTGACCCCTGTTTTCTTACCCATAACACAAGCAGCAAGGCCGTCAAGAGAATTAAACAGAAGCCTCCGGAACACTCGGTTCAGACTCAGAACTGTCAGGAGCAGTTAAATGCATAGCATGGTTGGTGAAACACAAACATGAGAATTTGTGGAACATGATCTGTGGGAGTAGCTGAGGAAACTGAAGAACAGCGTCCAAGAACAAAGGCGGGAGGGGAGACTAAGATGAAGAAAAAAGGATGTAGATACTACAGTGAGATAACAGCGATGCTTTGCCTAGCATCCAGACAGAGAGGAAAGGGGGAAGTCTGAACCAGGCTGTCCTGCAGGAGGGCTTTGGTTACCTGGCTGAACTCTCACTGCTCCACAGTCCTGAAAGGAGCCCTCCAGAACCTCTGGCTATGGCTTCCCCACATGCAAGAGTATCAGATACGACATAGCAGCCATACAGCCCACATACTCTGTGCTCAGAGTCCCCTGAGAATGGGAGAAGGGATGGTCCTAACAGAGGAAGGCATAAAAGAAAGTGGGATTCAAAATAAATAAATAAATTCAATGTATGTTACTAGAAACGACAGTCACTTGAAGTCTAGACAGTCAGTCAATCAACTGCATTCAGGTAGCATCAGTAAATATAAATTAATATATAAATATGATTAGTATACATTACTAAGTAATAGCACTATAGGAAGCCACTGGTGTTTACTTACTTATTAGGATTATTTGTTGGCCCCTCAGATTAGCAAGTGACTAATTTTCCCTAAGAGAAAAGTAGATATTTCAACCCTTGCCATTTTCTTATTACCAAATTTATTTCAAAGGTTATGAACTAATCTTTGGCACTCGGAACCTGAGAAAAGGAAGTTAGAAGACATTGCTCAGGAGACATCATCCCTGAGGAAGAAGCTCAGGACCACCACAGGCAAAGTCACTCAAACAAGTATTTAACTCTGTCCATTTAGAACCCCAAGTTCCTAGTGTATGTGCTACCCTTTGGTGATGTATGAATTCACCCTCAGCTGTTAAAAACCAACACAGTGAGTGTTCAGCCGTAACAGGACATTTGGACCTCCCCCAGAAGGCCCAGGGAACACCAGGGAAGAGGATGCAGAAAGACTGTAAGTGCCAGAAGACAGGAAGAAGGGCTGTTGGGTACTGTCTCTGAGCATCGCATAACCCATGCAGACCTGGCCTCATGGTGGCTAGTCTGTGGCTGCCTACAGTGGGCCTGCACAGGACTGGGCCTGTGGATGCTCAATTATGGGTCAGGTCTATCCCTTTCTGCTGAACTATTGGCTACTGATGGATTCTGGGTAGAGGGAAGACATTGTCTTCAGTTGTGTATCCACTAAGAACCCACCAGTCTCCAGCACGCAATTCTAAAACGACAGACAGACAGATGACCCAGGTCAAATTAAGTGGGGCTCAAAAGCAAAGAAAAAACCATACTCACACATAAACAAAACAAAACCCAGCTATGAACCTGGGAGAGTTATGACTAAGGGGTTAATAATCAAAATGCACATTACATAAAACTTTCAAATAACAAGCAAGAAATGGGTTGTTGGCTTTTTATTTTCTGGTTTTGTTTTTTGTTGTTGTTGTTTATTTTGTTTTGTTTTTTGAGTTTTTCAAGACAGGATTTCTCTGTGTAACAGCCCTAGTTGTCCTGGAACTAACTCTTGTAGACCAGGCTGCCCTCAAACTCATAGAGATCTGCCTCCCTCTGCCTCCCAAGTGCTGGGATTAAAAATGTGCACCACCACTGCTCAGTTGACTTGCTGTTTTTGTTTTTTTTTTTTTTAAGCACAGGTCATTACAACAACCAACTAGTGATGTCCTTTGAAAAAAGAGGGCAAAGAGTGAAGGCCTGGGACTCTAGCTGAGGTTCATTTGGACTATAGTGTCCTCAGAGCCTGGATACAGAAGAAGCTACATAATACAGACTCCAGAGAAGGGCATTAGCCCCTAGTGAGGATAAAACATAAGATGATCCACGGGAAAGGACCAGAAGCAAGCTCTCTAGCTAATCCTGTGTGACCTGAGCATACAGGAAGATGAATGCATGCAGCCTGTGAAATTGCCTTCATATTCCATAGCTAGCACGGGTTTGTGCTGCGTGGAAGAGAGATGTCCCCACAGGTAGGTTTAAGAACACCCTATTGGGAAGGTCAACGTATTTATACAGTCACCTCAGAATGCCTTGAGTCTCAACCTCTGCGTTCCTAGAACCTTCCCGGGGGCTGCAAACCTTAGTTATCTTTCTCAGAGTGTTTTCAGGCTAGTGAACATTTTGGTGAGTCCAGGTCCTTTTTCATTCTTTCCACGAGTCTGATTAAGCCCATCTGGCTCTGATTAATTGACAATTAACCTGCCAAGCACTGTCTTGGAAGAACTGCATGAAGGTCCAAGCATCTCTTAGCTATTATCTCGCTAAAACTCAATCACAGAAGAAAAGGCAAAGCCAGACAAGTGTTCAATGGAAGAGGGTGTAACAGGGGCCGGGAGTGTCAAGAGGCTCCACGGAGGAAAGGGAATGTGGGCTGGACTGGAAAGAAGCCCATTTCTTCCTTCTTAGCCTCCCCTATGTTTAACAATGTCTTACACATGATAAATGTGTAGTCAGTAGGTGCTGATTGAGAAGGGGAGCAGTAAGGACTAATATACTTCTCAATAAATCACCATCAGCAATGTCCTTGAGATTTCGGTTAGGGGAAGCATTTGTTAAATATCATTCCAAGGTTGCCGGGCCCCTTGTGTCTCAAGAAACAAGTATGCCTTCCTCGGCGTCTCGTAAGCAGCTGAGGAGGAAGGAAGCAGGGAGCACTGAACTTCCCAGCCACTGCCCAATCAAAGGGAAGGAGAAGTCCTCTGTGCATCTGGCAGGGCACTAAGAATAACCCCAAAGCATCTGTGGTTTTGTGAGGTTCAGCAGGCTCACTGGTGGTTGGTATTCCGTTCTCCTCTATTTCTGGTATCTAGTCTCTGTGCGATGCCTCAAATGCGAAGAGAAGGGAGAGAAAGAGCAGGCGCCAGGATAAACACGAGTCCAGAGGGTGTTTAGTGGCTGCGTGCCCACTTGCTCATTTTTAAAAAAAAAATCAAATTCTTTGCTATTTCACTAGCATTTGGTTCTGTGAAGAGTGAGGGAGGCATATCCTCTGAAGTCTCTATGGTTTCCTATCTCCTTTCCTTAAGGCTGACTCTCTCTATCTCTCCCTCCTTGCCTCCTTCACTCACTCACTCACTCCCTCCCTGACAAGGTCTCATCACCTCCCAAGTGTTGAGATTACTAGATTACAGGCATGTATCGCTACTTCCATTTCATGCAGTGCTGGGCATCAACCCAGGGCTCCCTGCCTGCCACACCAGCATGCTACCAACTGGGCTACAGTCTCCACCCAGATCATCAGTGACTCCGGTTGAAAATACCCTGCAGAGCTTCTGCTACCATCTGTCGATGACTTCTCTGCCTGGTACCCTTCCCTGTGCTTTGGCATTGCCCATACTGACGATTCCTCTCTTACCCTACGAGACTCCTTATTGTCTGCATTAGAAGAGCACACTGGTGGCCATTATTTCGAAACCCGTAACTCTCGGGACTACACCTTCTGCAGATTATACCCCTGGGAGCCAAATGGTTTCTGGACAGGTCATCCTGAAAGTCCTATGGCATCTATCCAACTCAAAAATGTGAACGTTCATCCCACACTGATCCCTTTTCCTGTTTATAGGGAGTGTTAAGCTTGTCCACCTGGCATAGGCCTCGCCTTTGCTTTCCACTGCCAATTCATCCAGTGCATCAGCAAATCCTGCTGGGTCCAACAGTTCAGTGTCTCTCAAGGTCATCTGTGTCTCTCCGTATTGAATGCCACCACCCTCATTCAGGCTTTCTCCAAACATTACTTTCATTATTGCAGGGCCCTGACCAGACTTAGGCATGTGTCCACTCCCATTCCTCTGCAACCCTCTTACTGGAGACAAGGTAGTCTTTACAGAATCCGGAAAATTCAGGAGGTTTGAGAGTCAGCACGGTGGTAGACTGCTTGCCTACCTAGAACAGGGCCCTTATTTTGATCCCCAGCTCTGGAAAAAGTAGGGGAGGGGGGACAAAATTATGAACATTCAGGAGTAATTTCAATTTATCCCTGGGTCAGAATTTGTGAAATCCTCTAAAACTTAGATATGATCATGATACACACACACACACACACACACACACACACACACACACACACACACACACCACAGCATAAGCCTCTTTCCTCTTTCCATGCCCTCTGAGGAGAAATATTAAATCCTTGGCAAAGCCCTGAAGGCCCTCCATGGTTGACTCCTGCACTGTTTTCTCTTTCCTTTGCATTTAAAGTTCGTGTTTTTTTTTTAACTTTCAGGACCCCCAGTATGCTGTGCTTACTCCACTCACAAGGCATTTCTACACATCCTTTTTTATCATCCAAGTTAGTTCTCCTCACACTGTACACGTCTGCTCAAACCTCCCTCCCTCAGAGCTAAAACTGGATTAGTTTCTCCTTAATACACAAGCCAGACCACGCTGCTTCCATAGCTCAGACCACTTAGAACTGCATATCTATCAGAGATTACTTGATCAATAAGCCGTCTATCAAAATTAAATATCCTCAAGCAGGAATATATTTTACTTAGCCAATATTTCCAAAGCCTAGTGCAATGTCTATACATTATTGAAAATGTGTATACAATTGATGAATTCTCCATTCCTCCTCCAAGCATGCTTGTTCCTCCCTACTTCCTTAGCATCCGTCCTGTCCCTTTTTATCTATTCCTACCTCTGCCCCACCGGCTGTTCAGCATAACTGGTTGCAGAAGTCCCCCAAGGTCTCCATGCTTCTAATCTCACAATACCCTCATCCAAACTTTGTTTTAAGAATCAGAAGCTCTCTAAAATAAAATTACCAATACAGCATTGACTGTCCCTAAAAATGGTGGTGACTCAGACTCATAGCTATGTGCCAGCGTCTCCCTTTGGTCTCTCCTCTTCCCGAGTGCAAGCATTTCTCAAGTCATGACACATACTTAAAGATTAAGACATTCACACAGCTTGCTGGAATATATGGACAGAGGCATCAGAGTTAGAAGCTAAGGGATCTGTTAACTTAATAGGCTGACAGTCCTTGTCGCTTGTCACCCAGTTGGACAAGACCTAGCTTCTGCGATGTCTGTTCAATAGTTAAGCCTTGACGAAGGCTGACTTTCTCTGGGAAATCTTCTCTGTCACTTTGGGGGCCCTAGTATTGCCTGGATGGCTTTTAAATAACACAGATGCTTAGTTTATGCTTAGTCTCTGTTCCCCGTTGGAACAGAGATAGTAACTTACCCATCTGTTCTTTGCCGGATCTTTATAACACGGCAGTGGTACCCAGCCATGTGAACGCTGAACAGAAAGGGGACTAGACAGATTTCAGAGAGAGAGAGTCCACGTACCCTGCATAATTGTTGGATAAATCTCCCTCAATCATCACTTTTATATTTGTAGATTGATTTGGAAGAACAAAAGCCATCCCATTATTTCTCCCAAGCCCTTCTACCTACAGGTAAGCTTTTGCACTACACTGGAACTACACAAAGTGAGGTTTCGGATGATAAACATCCTCAAGTGAAAACTCTGGCTACCTTGTGAAACTGAGTCCACTGTGTCCAACAGGCTAATATGCTTTTGGCCACCAGAACATTTTCTGCTATCTGATGTTTCCAGACTCAGCTGTTTCTCATAAGCCAGAGGAGAAAGATTCCAGAAGGTGAAGATGTTACAAATGCATTGAAAATTGTCAACATTTTTGTTTCAAGTCGTGATTGAAATGGGTAGAGCTTCATATTTTTCAGCTGCCGGGAATGCTCTTGATGTGGTTTAAAAAAAAAAAGAAAAAGAAAAGGCAAAAGGGAAAGCCAAGGCTGCCAGAATGAAATTTTGATTTCTCAGATGAACTTGGCAGCAAAATGAGCACAGGCCAAAGTCCACGATGACCTGAAAATGTTCCTGGGTTCACTGGTCATTCACTGGTCACTGGGAGGCCAATGAACATCACAGAGCTGGTGACCAGTGGCATGGTCAATTCACTGCAACACTTGCCATCTGAGAAGGGACAGCCGCCAGCAAAGTCCAACATCAGCAACTGCCTGCCCTCTGCCTTCTCGTGACTGTCACTTGTTGCCACTAACCTAGCAGACAAAAGTGGTTTCTTGGCAGTTGTTCTTCTCCTTTGTGGATAAATAGCCCAGTGCCCTTCCGTTGTGAAATGTGGGTGATGTCATGATGTGATGATGTCATGATTAATCTCTCAAGGCTGAGGAATAAAAGAGAAATAAGACACACCCTGTGAATCCACACATTTTAGAACTGAGCCTCCGCTGGAACCAAGCCTCTTCTGATAGGAGCACTGAGAGAGCAACCATTTCCAATCCTCAGATCTAAGCAAGGAGGCAAAGGCAGATTCCAAGATGTAGTTGGTGACCTTACAGTGTGCCACTTTATGTAAACGGAGGTGCCTTAGAGTTCCCTTTCCTGCAGAGTGTCAGATAAGGACCACTGACGAGAGAAAGGGTCCTAAATTCTGCAAGGCATGAGAAACACTCTGAAGGGCATTCAAAGGTGGAAGGCAGGTTGACATTTTCCAAGGGCCATCACCTATCCACTGGCTCAGCTCACAGATGAGAGACTTTCCAGCAGGCACAGATCCGGTCCTCATCAGAGAGCTCCCTTGGGCTCCCTAGAGGACCCAGCCAGTCTGTCCTTGGGGGGTCCAGTTTAACCACATGGATCCAATTGGTTTTGTCTTTTCCAGTCTACTACGCCTGGCTTTCCCTCCCAACAGCTAACACTGCAGACCAACCGGACTCCAGAACTCAGCAGCTGTCCCAGCACAGCCTCACACCGAATTCCTTACCAGGCCTCTAGTAGGGTAAGGTAGCCTACTAAGCCCCCTACTAAGCCCTTCATGGCTTTGCTTCTCTGAGCAAAGGCAATTTATGTGGGGAATTTCTTCCTCTCTTGCTTTCCCGCTTAA
The DNA here is from genome assembly GCF_014885135.2 of Alexandromys fortis. NCBI lineage: Eukaryota > Metazoa > Chordata > Mammalia > Rodentia > Cricetidae > Alexandromys > Alexandromys fortis. The sequence continues at coordinate 1,058,014 of NW_026067942.1, read as the reverse complement.
CTTTCCCTGAGAGGAAAGTCACGTGACTCAAGAGTACATGGTCATAGTGACGTGCCCACTCCAAACGCTGGAACTGATGACTGTACCCATGTCAGACAGTCACTGAAACTTCAGCCTGGGATTCCATTGCATCAGACCAAGGGAGACAGTTCTTTGTTTCCTCTAACAGCAAGAAGGACCAGAGAGAGGGGTACCTGGTCACCCTAGGAATTTCTACAGTTTCTGAATCTCTGAATCCCACGTAACCAGAGTTGAAAGTTCTTGAATGTTTTCTCTTTATGGCCCCTTTTCACTCAAGAAATGTTTAAGTAACCTTAGGTTCTCAGAATTATGAAGTCATACCTTTCGCTGATTTTAAAAACATTATAAATTTAATTTAAAACTTTTTTTTTTTTGAGATAGAGTTTCTATATAAGCCCGGCCATCCTGGAACTCATTCTGTAGACCAGGCTGGCCTCAAACTCACAGAGATCCACCTGCCTCTGCCTCCCAAGTGCTGGGATTAAAGACATGCACCACCACCACCTGATTTTAAAACAATTTTTATGTGTATGTAATTCTACTCCTGATCAAAGACAAAAGCATCTCTAAAGAGATTAATGTGGCTATTTTTCACAAAGATTTAAATCCGGGCTGAATATTTGCTACCACAGGATATAAAGGATCTTTGACACTTTTCAAAGTTTCTATCAACTTTGATTTTATAATCAACTATAAAATGCCACTTGGCATGAGTACACATATAAACCCACGGGACGACACCTAGGGCTGTTTCCAAGACTGTCGGATACAAGGTCTCAAGCCTCGCCCCACGCCGAACTTCGCTGAGTGGTTTCTTTTATGTAAAACTTGAGTTAACAACTCAAAGAGCAATTTTAAACCCAAGTATTCCAACACAGTGCAATCAAGATATACTAATTTAATGCTTACATGCTGAGGAATGACAAGAGGAAAATATTAAAAGCCTGTGTTTCCCATAATTAAACCATTATGTTTTCATAAGAGTGGAAAACTTTACACGAGCAGGAAAAGCAGAGCAATTCATAACAGACAATAGTCCTGAACCAGAGCCAAGTGGGGTCAGGCAGCACTCAGTGGGACTACTGGTGTGATGCCCCGTATGCTGCGAAAAGCGTGTGCCGTGTATGCAGAAGGAGGCTTCATGGGAGTCACAGATGCCACAGGGACAGCACTGCCAGAGATACTTCCGGTTCATAACCTGCCTGATTTTAAATGCACTTTTGGTTGTTCCGCATTCCAAAGTTTCCTGTTGCTACCAGATATTTTGTGACTCCCCAGATACGTGGTTACCTGACCCAACGGAGGGTCTGTGATGGCTAATCTTGGTTGTCAACTCGACACAACAGAGAAGAAGAGAACTCACTTGAGAAATTGTCTCCATCATATTGGCCTGTGTTCATGCCCTGGGCATTGTCTTGATTGCGGTTTGACGTAAAAGGGCCCGGCACTCTGTGGGCAGTGCCATCCCTGGCAGGTAAGCCTGGGCTATATCCAAAAGCCAGCTGTGTAAGTAAGTATATCTAAAAGCTAGCCAGTCAGTAAGTAGGATTCTGCTTCAGATTCCCTGAGTGACAGATTGCAACCTCCCTTTGGTCAATGTATTACAACAGCAACAGAAAAGAAACTAGAACAGATTCATGACCCACAGTTTAAGAAACTGGAGGTTTGAGGTTTCGGGAGGTACCTGGGTTTGCTTCATTCCTACTCAGCAGAGAGAAATTACAGAGTTCAAGCCAAGCTCTCCTTATAGGGTAGTTACACTTACCAGGCAACTATTTCTTAAAAATATTATGTATTAATCTTAAAAAAATTACCTCCAAACAAGATACACATTTTCATCTTGATGAAAAATTGACTTAAATCCACTTTTTTTTCTTTTTCATTGTCTTTATTGAGCTATGCACTCTTGTCTGCTCCCCTCTCTTACTCCCCTCTCCCCTTCTACCCTCTCCTGTGACCTCCCCCCTTGCTTTCAATTTACTCAGGAGATCTTGATTTCCCTATTAAACCCACTCTTTGCTGTATAGCATTGCCTAATATTTTAACCCCGCTGGTGTTTCCTGCTCAAGGTTTCTTGTGTGAATTTCAAGTGTCATATTTGCGAAACAGAATCACCAAGAGGCAGCATTTTGAATGTTCCTCTGTACCATTAGCAAGTCACAAAATGTCAAACATCTAGAGTGTGTGGCAATGTTCAGGATACCACTCTGGATCTGTGTCACAGGCAAATGCTTGCAGTGCCTCTGTGTGTGTGTGTGTGTGTGTGTGTGTGTATGTGTGTGTATGTGTGTGTGCATGTTTATGTAGATGCAGATGGATAACAACAGAGAACAACCTCGGGTGTCATTTCTCAGTCACTGTCCACCTTGTTTTGTGAGGCAGGCAGAATCTCTGCCTGGCCTGGAACCTGCCAAGTAGATGAGGCTGGCGGGCCAGCATACCCTAGGACCCGCCTGCCTCTGCTTCCACAGAGCTGAGATTACAGGCACACCACTATGCCAGGCCTTTTGTTAATATGGGTTCTGGGGGCCAAAGTTGCAAGGAAGCACTACCAAGTGAGCTCTCTCTCCCTCTTTTTATTTTATTTTATGGTTTTTCGAGACAGGGTTTCTCTTTAGCTTTGGAGCCTGTCATGGAACTCACTCTGCAGATCAGGCTGGCCTCAAACTCACAGAGATCTGCCTCTGCCTCCCGAGGGCTGGGATTAAAGGCATGTGCCACCTCCGCCTGGCTTCCCCACAGTTTCTTAAGGCACTTTTAAGCTATTGATCATAGAGTAAATTATTTTAAATGTGTACTTGTTTTTACTTTAGAATATAATAATGTCATGAAAAGTTCTGGCAATATTATCAATAATAACCATAATATGTGAAGAGTAGCTTTGACTCTCAGTTTCACTAAATTAATTTTGCAAAACAAAAACGTACCCCCAAAAGCTAAAGCAGCAGGTGTCATATCGGGTAAGTACCTGTGATACAAAATTTTCCAATCTGAAATGTGCCAAACTCTAAAACTCAAGTACTAGCATGACATCCCAAGTGGAAAGTTCCACACCTAACCTGTGTGAGAGGCCACAGCCAAAACACAGGCTCCTAAAGAATACAGACATCACCTCCATCCTGCGTGTATGCCAAACACATAAGGTGTTTAGACTTAGGCCAGGATGCCAGGAAATCTCATGGTAGATTGGAAAATATGCCAAAATCTGGGAAAACAAAAATCTACATCTAAACCACTTCTTTGTCCCAAGCCAACCTATATTTAGAGCAAATAGAATATATACTATGTAAATTTTATGCCTATAACTATATACAAATGTATTAAATCTTTGTATACACACAGGAATATGTTAGACTGAAGTTAACTGTACATTACAGCAAAGAAAAGGACTTTTTAATACTTCTAAAGCTTCATTCTTAATTAATTGAGAAAAATCACATTTTTACTTATTAAACTTTGCTATGGTTTAGATGTTACTTCGGTGTGTCTGCTCAAGAAGTTATGTGGTTGCTCCTCAAAGTAACGGCATCAGGCAATGATGTACACCCTAAGGTACCAGTCCAGTGGGGATTCTCAGGTGCGGAGAGTATGCCCTTTGGTAGTTACTGAAGCACTGCTCACGCGTCCCCTGTGGCCCTGGTTAGTTCTCCTTAGAGAACTGATGCAAATTCCTGAATCTGGCCCCACCCAATCTCTGTGGCTTCACACCAAGAACCCTGTTTCTCTCTACCCCAAGTATTCAACTGTGGCCACCCTCCAGGAGGTAACGACAGAGGAGAAACAGGGAGGACTACCCAAATCTGTATTATTGTGTTTGAACCTCTTTTCTCCTAAGGCTAGTCCACCTCAGGTACTTCATTACAGTAAAAGTGATTGCTAGTACAGCCTCTCCCACAAATAATGTCACATTTAGATATAATTGTCACTCTCAAAGACTATTACCCTTTTTTTTGTAGCATTAGCTTTTAAAGTACTAAAAACATATCGATATATTTACAAGTTTTTCCACCAGATAAATTAAAAATTATAGTGGAAATCATCTTGTGATTAATTTACAGAATTATGCTGGCTTCAGCTTCATTATTTTGATCTTATATTGTGAGCACACACTTTTAAAGGTATGAGAAAAAATCTTTTAAAATTACAGTACTCACGAGGGAAGAAAGTGTTCGATCAAGAAATAAACCAGCTGAAAGACAGGACCATGAGGGGCTCCGCCAAGCTCACGTGTTTGCCAGATCTGTCCCCAGTGCTCTTCACCCTGATTTATGCTGAAGGGAAAAAAAATGACATATTGATTGATTGAAAAGCCAGATGTGATCTTTAATTATGTGATCCCACAAAGTACCCTGTGGACTTCCAAATTGACAGCCACTGGTTAGAAAATGTCATAATGTTGAATCACTTTCTAAACGATTCTATCATAACTGAGCTTTGCTTGTCAAGGTCACCCTTGGAGAGAAACGTAGATGCCCCACGGTCTTCCTAGGAGCCACAGCATAGAAACATTGACAAGCACACCGCTTTTATCCAAGGCAAAACGTGCTTCCTCTGAAAGCCTCTGGCTGAGTGTGGACTGCATTTCTCTGCTTGGAAAAATCCTTGGCCAACTTTAGCTTCTCAATGCTTGCTTGTCCCTTTGCAGTTCTGAGAATCAACCCAGGACCTTAACACTTTCTGAATGACAGCTGTCTGGAAGCAAGCAACAGTCTCCTTTGGTGACATTGCTTTCGAGATCTGAGCCCACAGCTCTGAAACCAGATCCCAGGGCCTTCGAGAAGATGCTAAACTCTTAAGAAAATGGGTCATGCCAACAGTAGGTAGGCAAGGAAGAAAACAGCAAAATGCTACCCTTCGTTTGAACGAGCAGATAAAACAGTCTTTGAATGCTCTTAATTGGCCTTTTTTAGTTGCATATCTAGATTATATTTCTTTATCAGATCAAAAAGATCAAAGAAACGCCTTCAGGCTCTTTTCTTATCATTGATGTTTCAAAAACAGTGAAAACACCTTTGCCAAGTTGCCACGGATCCAGTAACGCTTGGAGGGGAAACTTACAGTACTGCTTTACTCTGTCAACAAACATCCCAAAAGCCCACCCTTGCTCTTTCTTCCTGCGTTGGATTTCCCAATACACTCCTGCTGATCCTCGCCGGTCGCATTTTGCTGATGGCCTGGAACTTTCGTAGATGTATACAGAAACTCCAAGCTGAGTTCTGCCCATATTGTCACAGGCATCACCACTAGCACTGGCAAAAGAAAAAGTTTCTTTCTCGCAGCTGTAAGTTCCTATCTGTTAAAAAAAAAGAAAAGAAGAGGCAGGGCCCTTGATGAGAGTCCTGTCTGCCCCTTAGACATGCTGGCATGGCCCCAAGATATTGATATGGCAAGAGGGATCAGCCCAGCTCTGCAGTATCTGCCTAGTCAACCAAGCGTTTGCAGGAGGAGAGCCTCAAACAATGAAAGGTCTCCCACATAGAGGGCAGCTATGGCCTTGGCCTTGCAGGGCAAGTAACGAAACAGCCCATTCAACAGTAGTATGTTACCCTCCTCCTGAGAAGGTAATGTGCACTGCACACCCCAAGCCATCTGAGCTCCAGCCAGGAACTATGAGGGTGTGAAAGATTTTTGTCTCAGACCAAGAAATCCTTTTTCTTTCTTTTTCCGTCTCTTAAAGTTTCAACTGTGTTAAATATATTCGCTAAGGGCTTTTCATACATGGATATGCTGTAACTTGAGCCGCTCCCTCCCCTGAGTCTCCCTTGATCCTTGTGCTCACTTTTACTTTCATGTCCTAAACATACATCTTTTATTTATATGAAATCTAAAAACAAGAGATGAAAGAAAACATGGTATTTATCTTTCTAAAATCGGCTTCGTTTACGCAATTGTTCAGCCAGTTGGATGCATTTTCCCACAGATGACAAGAGTCCCTCCTTCAGAACGAAAAGGAAATGCTCTGTAGATATGTAACGCATTCTCTTTACCCGTCCTTTTTTGTTGGATGCCTCGGTTGGTTCCCTAACATACCTGCAGAACAGGGATGCGCAAGCGTCTCTCTGATGTGTTGATTTTGAGTCCTTTGGGGAAACGCTCCCCAGTGGAACCGTGAGATCAAGTTTCTGTTCTCCATCTTTCAAGAAGCCTCCATATGATAGTCATGGTGGCTGGACTAACTGACCTTCCCACCAGGGGTGTAGATGGCTCCCTCTATAAACTAACCTCTCTGTTCTTTGCCAGTGTAGTTGCTTTTTTCAAAGTTCACTTGCTCTGTTTCAGAAAAAGTGTCTATGAGGAAGGACAACAGAAGGTGTTGGCATGGGGAGAGGACAAGAAACTGCACTTGCTGGTCTGCCTTCTGCTCATGAGAGTAGGCAGACAGAGAGGTTTGAGGAAGGTGCAGCTTACGAAAACTCCAGGCCTCCTTCTGCTCTGGAGAATTTGGCTTTAGAAAGTTAAGGTTCCCTTATTGACCCAGAATTAGCCCAATTCTGAAACAGTAGCCTTCACAAAGCGTGATGCAGCTACTTCACAAACAGGCAAAGAGCCAAACATTACTGTTTCAGGGGTCTTACGAGGCAAGGTCAAATGCAAACATCTTCTATATTGAATTAGGTAAGCTTGCAATTAAATGAATCTATTGAAAATGTTTAAAGATAACAGACAAGAAAAATTCTTTAGGTTCATTTTCCAGGCAGCTAAGGTCTTGAGGTCCAGCTGTCCACCCTGTGTGTATAACTGTGACGGCAGAAGACAGCACATTACTGTACATCTCTCCTTAGCAGAGACACCACGCCTGGGACCTAAATCTGTGACAACTGGAGGATTTACACCATGCAAACCAGGGAGAGCCAAAAGTCTGAGTCTGATTAATTTGCTTTATCTAGGCTTTTAAGAGGGATGGTGACCCTTAATAATGAAGATTGCAAAAAGATAATGTTGGTAAAAATAACACAGCTTAAAAAAAAATAGTGTAGCCAACGTGTGGCCAAGTTTTCTAAAAAGCACAAGATTTGAACTTTTTTCCATTATTTGAAAATTATTTGATTGCAACAAAGGTGCGACTCTGCAACAAAAGAAAGACATTCTACACACAGAGAACTAAAGCAGAAAATATCTCTGTCCAAAGGTAGGCCACCACCTGTCTACCCCACTCAAGGCCCTGGGCTCAGGCCACAAAAACTGAGGCTCGTACAATAAAAACACATATATACCAATATAAATAAACATTTTACACCACATACATCTAAGTACACAAATTATCAACCATTTCTGTATTTTCTTGAAAAGTCTTATTTCAATTTTAAGGCCATATATGAAATTGTATATATAAATATGTATTTATATGCATACATTCTTTTTGGTGAACTATTCAAAGTTAATTATAGACTTCATATCACCCTGCTGACTGTTGCATGTATATCCTAAAGTAGTTTCATAGAGTACTTAATATAGCCGCCGTGCTCAGAGAACTTACCATTTCTAAAGAGTGTTGCATAGCCCATTTCAAATTCCTCTATTATCCCCAATCATATCCTTCATGGATTTTACTATTACCGGTAATGACAATGGTGGTGCTAGATTAACCCAAAATTCAATCAAGGATTGGCTACATCTTCTTAAGTATCACCCTTGAACTCTGTCAACTCCATGAGTGACCTCCGGTCAGGATCACTATTGACGTCAATGTTACTCCACACCAAGGCCCTTATTCACTTGCTTGGCTGTAGGAAGCATTTCGACTTGGCTGAACACTGCCTTCTCTACTCTCCTTTCTTATTTTCAGGACACCATAAGTGCCTCCCTCCTCTAAGCCAGCCAGTCGGTCCTTATCACCCCCAGTCTCTGCACGGCGCTGTCCTTGACTCTGTCCCTCCACACTCCATTAATAATCTCGGGCAGTCTCCTGGGTTTGCAAGGCGCTGATGGCTCCCACTTCTATATCACTGGCCAATCATTCTCACTCAGACTTCAAACTCACAGATCCAATTATTTTCTGAACATGGGATTTCAATGAGAAATTGAGAAAGGGAAAAACATGGAGACCTTTTTTCCCAAATTTCAATGGGAAGACCTGAACTTCTTACTTTTCATCTCTATTTGTCTTTGTACTGATTCAAGGGGAGAAAACCAGCTTCTCGGGAGCAGGTGATGGCTCCGGGCATCAAGCCTGAAACCCACATAGTAGAAAGAAGGGAACCAACTCCTACAATCTGTTCTCTGACCTTCGCATTCTTGCCTTCGCTTGCTCTCCCGCTTTCTCTCTCTCTCTCTCTCTTTCACACACACACACACAGAGATACAGAGAGACAGAGAGAGAGACAGAGAAATCGGTGTAAAAATTAAAAAGAAAGCTCAATCTTGATCAATAAATTCAATATATATGTAATATGATTTCAATTAGAATCAATGGGTGAGGTTATTTTGAAATTATATATAACTAGTAAAGTTCATATATAAAAAATGAACACCAAAATGACATGAAAATGGAGGTACAGTCTTCCTAGACCACGTTCTCAACTTAAAATCCTAGAAACATTGGGTTCTTGGGCCCTTTTACAGTCAACCCATGTACCCTTCACACCAGTGCCCAGAAGAAACCATGTTAGCCTCTAGGTCACACTTTTGTTCCTCTGGGAACATATGTTGGGACAAAATAAACCTGTTATTCAAACATGTCAGAGAGTCTGTATCCTCTAGAGAACACCTGTCCAGTGTTGGTTACATCTGTGGGTCCTGTGTTTCAGTTCCTGAATACCTCCAGAGTCCAACAGCTGCAGACATTCCCATTCTGGAACATTCTGAGTTGCCACTTCCCACTACTCTGCATGCTAGCCCAGCAGAGCATAGAGAGGTTATACAATAAGTGACCTTCCCAAAGCACCTCTAAACCTCTGGTCAGGGGTATCAGGAAATAACTGAATAATTCACGATCACAATACCGCTACTCCTACCATGACCTAAAGAAAAAATCACTTGAAGCTTTCTACTTATTTTCACTGATCTCTTTTTCATTTTTTCCCAGTTCATGGGCCATTCCCCCGTGTTTCACCTACAGCTCTGTTCCATGTTAAGCAATGATGAGTAAGCCAGATGCTGGGAAGCTTCAGGATGTCATGTAGTGTCCTGGAGCCTGCTGCCTTCCTTCTTCCCAATCCACTCAAGACAGAAGGGGTGGGAGCCTGGGTATCACTGAGGCACCGTGGTAGGTATGCAGCCCACCAAGAATGAGCTTGTTTCCTGTGTTGGAAGAGAGAGGATTTGAAGAGCTCAGTTTCTCAGACGATAGCATTTCATTGTGAGCAGCAAGTCTCTAAGATGACTGATTTTCCTGGAGCAGGATGGTGGCCAAACAAAGAGCTCCACAAACACAGAAGGAACCAACTCATGTGAAAAAGACAAAGGGGTCAGAGGTCAAGAGAGCTGTGCCTGGGCTCCATAGGCTTCCAAAAGGAGGAACTGAGTCACGGCACTAAGTCAAAGAAGAAATGGGCAAATGGCTTCTTTAGTCAGCCTAGATTCTAGCACATCTTAGAACGCACTGGATATGGATGTAGATAGGAATCAGTCTGTCCAGGCCTGAGGTAACTCAGCCATGTAACACCCATACTGCATTTGCACAGGGCACGAGCTTAGTTTCCAGCACCCATGCTAGGTGGAAGCTCACAACAATCTGTAACTTGACTCCAGGGATCGATCCAATGCCTTCTGACCTCCATGGGCACCTGTGGGTCCAGTGGCCAAAGAGGTCTCTTCGGACATAGACACCATCCATCTAACTCCACCCCACTTTGATAAAGGTTATGTCTGATCCCCTAAGATGTTTTGTGTATTCAGATGTTTTTTATCATATCATTGCTCTTGCCATCCTCTTGTGAGGTTGCACTTATTTCACAGATGATAAAGGTGAATCACTTGTCCCCAGTCACAGAGCTTAGGGGAGTTTAATCCAGTACTAAATCAGAAGTTCACCTAGCTCTAAAAGCCATGCTGTTGACTCCTCGCCTCACATCTGGAAGGATGTGTCGGATTTGCAGAAAAATCACATAACAACTGAATGTTTCTCCTCATCCCTCAGGCAGAACTTAAGGGGCCTTCCTCCATTTGGGGAGCCTGCTTATCTACCTCTCCTCCCTCAGGTGTCACATCTGGGTTCTGAGGTTCATAGCCTTATCCTGATTGTACTAAAAATGAGGGGGAATGTTAAAGATGAGACTGAAGACGGAGCTGGAACTGGAACCTAGGATTCTAGCAATTTCCTTCCTCCGTTCCATCTACTCTAGCTATTGTAGACAGGTATTAGGCAGAGAAAAAAATAAATAATTCATATTAAAATGACCTACCCACTACAGACAAGCATGATAATGTTATTGCTGGTATTATTATTATTATTATTTAATAATCTGAGTTGTTAGGCATTAGGCTGAAAAAGACTGAACAGCTTAGCTAAAACAGCCTTGCAAAGAAAAAAAAGCTGGGTCTTCTAATTTTATTTCTGTTCCTGAGATTTTAAAAACGTGACGAAAGTCAACTTGGGGCAAAGGGCATTTGTTAACAGCTCACAATGGTAGATAATAGTCCATCAGAATGGCAGACGCTTGAGGCAGCTGCTCACACCACAATCAAGAGCAGAGAGACATGACTACTCAGTGCTCAGCTTCCTGAAATCTTACATAGTCCATGGTCCCAAACCAGACAATGGGACCTCTCACTTCTGGCTGGGTGTCCACACATCAGTCAGGGCAGCTAAGACAATCCCCCACAGACAGGCCCATCAGCCAACTTGATCTAAATAGTCCATCACTGAAACTCATTGACAATGAAAATTGAACATCACAGGTCTTTCCCTCTAGTTCTAAGCTTGGTCCAGTCTCCTTTCTACTTCCAGTTATGGCTAGATAATCATCAATTTACTGATGTCTCTCCTTGCTGAGAAATAAAAAGTGATATTCTCCAGCTGCCATTTTTTACAGATTAAATAAACTCACACAGTAAAAAAAATATCCTTTTCCTTTCTTCTGCCCAGCATTTCCACTGGAATATTATGCCCTGGTCTCCATGTCTATAAGGACTTACTGCGTCTTTTCCAACCATGAAAGCAGCATTTGGAAAGTTCACATCCATTCTCAGTGGCTACTTAGGAGACATGGGTTACAATAAGCTTTGCCTAACTAACATTACAGTATACAAGCCTCTTTCAGGCAATGCTGTGGTGACCATCACAGATTCATAGGAGACAGCCCCTTCACACCATCAGCCTTCAACACACATCCTGCCCATTCCTTTCCCAATGAAGGACGCAGGCCACTTAGCATCCTGGAACTTTAGCACACCCTGCCATCTTCAGAGTCAACCCAAGCTGTCATGATGCTTCCAGGAATTGTACAGTCCATCAATCAAGGCTTTCGGAACTGATAAAAAGAGTTCTCAGGAACGGTCATTTTCTTTCCCATGGGAGCATGTCATTCAATGGATATCGAGCGGATGCCAGACTTAATCAGGATGCTTCCAACTCCACAGCTGATAAGAGGTGTCTGCAGAATAAAATTCTGTTCTTTCTTCTCTTGGGCACAAACAGCTCATACCGCTCCAGCCAGAAGGAGCTAACATGAGCCTCCGCGGCTTGCTTGCAGGTCACCTAAGCTGTTTCTCCACCATTTCCAATGCCTTAATAGCCCACTTAACCATTCTTCATATCATGGGGAAGGCCTTTGTGGGCATCTGTCTTCCCCCAAAATGCTATGTCAAGGCTTTATATTATTACCTGAGGTAATGAAGTCATATCTGCTCACAGTAGCCTATCCTCCTACCGATGTATCCCACGTTCTCTGCTCAGGATGAGGCAACTATCACCAACTCCAGGCAGTCAGCAGCCATTTCTACTGCCTTTTTCCTGTGGGAGAAAAAAAAACCTACATGAAAAATCCATTTCTCTTTCCTCACTTTTTCACATCCCTTAAATCTTGGTTTGTTTGAGAATGAGCTTTGTCCAGTATCCCTGCTTCTATAGACATCTCTTCCCATGAGCTGACCAAGGGCCCCATTTATTTCATTTCACACATTTCCAACATCAAGTCCAATGTCAGAGATCCAAAATTATTCAAATATATTAATGTTTAATTCGCTAATAATATATCTGACCCTGGGGCTTTATTCTTTTATTTTATTGTGACCAATAAAGTGAAATCTGAAAAACAACTATGTCCTTTAGGTCATGAGTTCATAGTATTGGCATTATCTGAACTTATTAATTCCCCAAGTGCCTGCATCTCATGAGTAGTGGACACAATCGTGGTTCTGGAAAAAAAATGTCATCAGGCAGTGAAAAGCCACTTTAAGTGTTCTAGAGTCCTTGATAAGGTTCCTCCAACTTCTGCTCTGAGACTGGCTGTGGACAAACCCTACTAGGACCCAGGAAAGCCCCCTGTGTTCTCTCCTTTAGCCTAACATAGATGCCCTGAGTCACTGGCTCATGGGAAATCTTTTCCTCCATCAAAATGTGCTGACCACAGCCTGTCTTTTGGCATTGGTGCCTCTCTGTGCTCGACAACCCCTCTTTCCAATAATGACGTTTACTCGTTCCCACTGGTGTCACATGAAGATGATCAATCGTCCCCAGGCTCACTGGGCTATGAAAACTCAGCTTGGCATGGAGAACTCCCCGCTCTTCCAGTTCCCAGTCACAAGCCTCTTTGGCTGCCAAGCCTAACCCTCTGTCCTTTTCTTTATTCATCACTCCCTTCCCATTCTCTCTTCTCTGTGACCCTTTGCAGAGGTTCAGAGTCAGAACCAAGGGAAAAGGATGAAAGAATCCATGCAAGCATTTTATAATCACTCAGAAGCTGACAACTTTGGTCTCTCACCATGTTCTAGAAGGAAATCTTGTCACTTAGTAAAGAGTATGAACTTTAAAGTAATAATAATAATAATAAAAGGGAAAAGAATTTGTAAGTAAAATAAAGCATTGAGATGAAAACATAACAATTTTGATTCTAACAGATCGATTTGCTAGAAATGCCTCAAATGTATAAAAAAAACAAGCTGGTAGTTTCATTTAAAAAAAGAGAGAAATGAAAAAGATTCAGGGAATAGAGATAATTCAAGGTGCCTTGAGTCATAGAAATTATAATGGTATCCTCGTTTCCTCCAGAATACTTGTTAATTCATATGAAAGAGACTTCTAAAGGCTGTTTAGAGAAAGGATGCTGTTTTACTGGTATAATCTTAGACTATACAGAAGAGGACTTCGGGAGACAGTAGAGACAGTTTAGGAAAACACCCAGTTTCAGATCCATCAGAGAGGTACAAAAGTGTAGTACATGGAGATAAAGGTGGTACTTTTACCTCTGATCCATCTCATGTTGGAGAATGTGGCTTACACATGCAGACACAACGAACCATTTATGGTGGAGTCCCTGAAGTGGCATGTAAGTTTGAAAAAAACATAGCCCTCCACGTGTGGGAGCTTACCCTGTAAAACCTGCAGCATGAAGAGCAGGGAATAATGTGTTTCTAAGTGACCAGATCTCCTCTATAGCCTCTACGTACATGCACAGATACACACATGCACAGACACACACACACACACACACACACACACACACACACACACGCAGTGAAGGAGTGGCTGCTTCCTCATCTCGTTCACAAATTTCACTTCCATATCACAAATTTTTTCATCTCAAATTTATGCTTCAGTGTGTTATTTCAAAATGTAGATTTAAGACTACTCATTGAAATCCTTCAAAAGAAAAATACACATCAAAGTCAGGGTAGAATAGTTCCTATGTATACGGGTCTATCACCATTCACCCCATCTGTGCTGACTGCTTCCTTGGGAACAATTTTGTCTTTGGCACTGAAGATAAGTTCAAGAGAGGAAGTCAATACCTGCTGCATGCCTACAAAGTTCAGGGCACTGAGCTACACAGAGCATACATCATTTTGTTCCACCCACTCAATTCTGAGAGAAAAGTACTAGTGTCCCCTCCTTTCCTTTTCACAAGAGAAGAAACTAAGGCTTGGCAGGGCTGTCAGAGGAAGAGAGAGGTTTATCATCGGTTTTAAGGCAGGATAAACACAAATGAAATAATTGTAAGGATGCAGCAATACTGATTGTCCTTACTGGGTGCAAAGTGTGTGGGAGAAAAGTCAGTTCCATAATATGCAAAATGAGGACGCGATGTGAGAGTAAACAGCCACCCAGTCACAAGCAGAGCGGAAGCACTGGGATTACCGTGGAGAATGTGTGCTTAGAGCTGGACATGGGTGTGGGCCACCAACAGTCAGGACGCTCCAAAGATAAGAGAGGAAGTCAAAAGCCTCTGAACCAGTCAAGAGGACTAAACAGCTTTGATAAATAGCGGAAGGCTCTCTAAAGTGCGGGACTGCATTTAGGGCAGGGCATTATCAACAACTGATACTCCCAAGAGGTCTGAGAAGAAAGGAAGCTCCGTGTAAGAAAGAGACAGGGTGGGGCGAGAAGGAAATGGATGTAGATGGGTTCCCCTCTTTGTCTTTATTTCTCTGTAGACTGTGTGTTTATACTTCCCTGTCCTCCACTGCACAGGGCAGCAAGCAGAAGCAGACTATTCCTGCACTGTTTGCATGGCTCAAATGCTCATGCTACACACTTGCTTCCTTGGGACCTAGCAAACTTCCTCTGCAGCCATTCGGAAAGGAACTAGGAGTTCACAGTTATAGAGTGAGTTCTGGACCAACCTAGGATGCAGGAGATAATACATCAAAAATACAGAGAAAGAGAGAGGGAGGAATAGAGAAGGAGAGGAGGGTTGGTGGGAGGAAGGGAGAGAGGGAAGGAACGTGAGGGGGTTGAAAGACAGAAAGGAAGGTGGGGTGGACACTAAAAGTTAAAAGGAAAAACATGGGGTGGGGGGGTCTCCCATTCAAACTGGTATAATCCCAGGAAGGGCTGTCAAAAACCACATGAGAGACTGGGGACCTTTAAGAAGCATCTAATGACTTTGTAGGCTGCAGGGGTCTCTTCCACTCTCCAGGCTCCCAGAGGCAGAGGGAGACTGCAGCAGCCCGCTTTCTCTTCCTTAGTCACCTCATGCCCAGCCCTGTTTAAATCATTCACAGGGTTTAACCGGCTCTCTTACCTCCTCCAAGCTTTCGTTCAGACACCACTGGGTTCGCTGCTAATCAATGTAAAGATACAGTCATTCCCAGCTCCTCTGCAGGTTCCTCTCCACCTTCCACTTCCTCCCGCTACTTAAAAGTCTGATCTATTTCTTTTATCCATATAATTTTCATTTCTTATATAAGGATACATGATTTATCTCTTATTTAGCCTCTTTCTTATCTTCATCAGAAGATAAGCACCTAGAGGAATGAGATTTTTGTACTTTATTGATTAAATATTTAAAAGTGTTTATACTTTCAATGTTTACATGGAAGCTCATACATAGTTAGCACTCAAAAATATTTTCTAAGGGCCAGCAAGATGGTTCTGCAGGTAAAAGCACTTGCCAACAAGCCTGATGACCTGCGTTCAATCTACTGATCCCAAAGAATAGGACAGAATTGAATCCTGCAAGTTGTCCTCTGACCTCCGTGCAAGCATGGCATGGTGCACATGTGCACACACATGCATACACACACATAAATAAATGTAATATGCTTTTTAACCTGTTAAATAACTAAATGGTAACAGAGATATCTTTTCCTGCCTATTAGTCCTATGACTTCTACCCTGAAAATGGTAGGTGAGCTAACGCATGGTAAGGGGTCCTCCACTTGACCACTCAGTGTCTTCCTTCATGTTTGAACAGTCTTAGAAAGGCAGGTGAAGCTCAGGTGTCCTCGTGAGCACACACAGAGGATTTTTTTCATCTGTCCTTTTCTCTCAGAATCATGAACGCTCGTGCACGTGCACACACACACACACACACACACACACACACACGATGCTTGCTTTGCTATCTACAGCACCAACACTTAATGCATCAAGTATATTGACATAGTGATAATGGAAGAGAAAAGGCTAGGAGAATGGAAGAGGGGAGCCTGGGATGAGGGATGCAGAACATCAAGTCAAGTCAGTGAGATTCTGTGAGGACCAATGCCTCTGTGCGGGAGACAGGGAATGAGGTGAGAGCGTGTTCCTCACCCCTCTGCCTGCACCATCTGGGAGGCCAGCCATTTTGCTTGTCAACTACCATCCTTCCCTGAGCCAGCAAAAATAAACACAGCAAAAGTGCATGTTTCCTAAGAGCTTTCACCATGCAGTGTAGCTCCCTCTCCAACCCTTCCTCTAACAGAAAAGGAAATCCGACAAGTAAATTTTCATTCCTGTGTTTAAACTTACAGGACGGCAAAGAAGACAGCTATCGGGCAGCGTGATTGTGGAATCTGGGTTTTCCATTTTCCATTTTCTTCCTTTTATAAATTAAACTTTGTAAAGTGTTTTTAAAAGGTCATAACCGACTCTCAGTGAATTGAAAGCCATAATTAATTTGAAACGTGAGCTAGCACCTGGCTACCTATATAGGGCTTTGTGTTTTTTCAGAGACATTCTAAGTGGATTTACAGCCAGCAAGTGAAGCGAGCCTGACCACTGGCATGAAGGGAAACAGAAGGCGAAGGATCTGCGTGCGTGCTCATGAAACTTCTGTTTCACTCGGAAACGCGACTCTCCCCTGCCCGTGAATGGCTGTCACTAGAAACACACACTCATGTAGCAAAAAACCTGCTTTTAAAAGAGCATTACTCTTGAAGACTGTCCTAGAGGTTTGGGTAGGAAGTCCAGTGATGGGCATACAAAAAGCTGCTAGGAACAATGACGTAGCCAGACTCCAGGAAACCAGGCCCATGTCTACAACTAACCCAATGTCTATACAACAGCAGTGCTGAAACTTTTCCAATGCTGTTTCCAGAAGCAACAAAAACTTGACATTCTTAGGAGCAAATCTCTACATGTCTATTTAAAAAAAAATACCTGAAATCTCCAAAAATTGCAGAGGAAAAAAATCAAATTAATATAATGTGTAAAATGTGTCCACAAACTTCAAGACAGAGTGTTATTATAGTTTTCCATGTTGATCTCTAGATTCCTTTAAAGTATGGATCATATTCCCAGCAACCTATTTTACAGAAACCCATAATCTAAGTCCAGTTCCAGGAAACGCAAAGGATCTAGAACAACAAAAGCATCTTTGAAAAAGAACCAAGCTAGAAGCTCAGTGCTCTCTGGCTTCAATCTTTGTTAAAGCTATGGTCAGGAGAATGGGGTACCAGCATTCATAGAAACAGAGGGACTGCTGGTATTCATGCTGTGTGTGTGTGTGTGTGTGTGTGTGTGTGTGTGTGTGTGTGTGTGTGTGTGTGCTGTATATGTGGTGTATGTGAAATGTGTGCATGTGTGTGGTGTATACATGTGTGTATGGTGTGTGTGCTAGTGCACACATAGGTGGTATATATATATGTGTGCATGTACATATACATACATATATATGATCATAAACATATGTGAATGATTTTTGACAAAAGGCCAAAAACAATTTATAGGACTTGTTTGTTTATATGCAATAAAAGTAATATTTATTCATACCTTTTACTATTTTCAAAAATAGATCAAAGCTGGGCCTGGTACTGCCCAGGAGGTTGAGGCAGAAGAAAAGGAAGTTCAGGGCCAGACTAAATTACATTGAGACCCTGTCTCAAAAACAAAACAAAATTTAAAAAACTCAAATAGATCACAAACCCAAAAGTTCACCTAAAAACTAGCAAAAGCCAAAAAAATGGCAAAACCTCTCTGACCCTGAATTGGATAAAGAGCTCTTCTTAGATACAGGGCCAAGGAAGATTTATAAAAGTTAAAAATATAACTTGGGTGTGAAAAAGTTTAATTCTTCAGTTCAAATCAACTAGCAAAATTTAAACTTCTACTTTTGAAAGATAATGATTAGACAACAAAAAACACAAGCCTGTGTCTGATAAAGGACTAGTGTTACAAATGCATAACAAAATCTTAAAGTTTAATAAGAAAGGAAATGCCTGAATTAGTTTTTAAAAACTGGACAAAGTCTCTGAATAAACATTTACTGAAGAAAATATGTAAGTGACAAAAAGGAGTGAAAATATCTTCATCATCATTATTTGCCAGGAGCGAAGATAAAAACACCACAGCATATCACTGTGTGTGTACTGAAATAGTCAAATTTAAAAGACCGTACCAAATGTCAGTGAAAATATCTGTGAGGTGACAAGGCTATAAAATGGTTCAAACACTTTGGAAAAAAATTTTTCAGTTTTCTAAAAAGCAAAACATTCTCATCATCAGGATATAGCCATTCCAACTCTGGGTATTTACCCAACAGAAGTGAGACCATGTGTTCTTACAAAACCTTGGACTAGAATGGTCAGTGTAGTTAGCATGTTCATGGCAGAGCGTAATGGCCAAGAGTTAGATATCATCCAAATATCTAACAGTTGGACAGACAACCTCACTATGGATTATTGACACAGTTAAAACAAAAGTGGGTATTGCTATAGCTACAACGTGAATGAATCTAATAAAAATGATTTTTAGTGAAAGAAGATAAACCCAAAATAAAGGGCTTGGATTCTACACATACACAGCTCTAGAATATAAAAACTAACCTACAGGTAAGGGTTTCCTAGTGATAGGAGACTCAGAAAAGAAAGGAGGGATCCCATCAGGGCAGAGAGAACTCCAGGAAGTGCTGGCTATATCCATGAAGTGACAGATTCATAAATAAATATAAGTCAAGCTTTAGGAAACGGCATGCTTTAAGGATGTGTAGCTCAGTTTATATTGGTTATACCTCCATAAAACTATTTTCTTGTTTCAAGATCAAAAGATAAAGAATGATCTACTAGGACAACACACTAACCCTGAGACATCCCTCTTACATCTTAACAGCTATGGGGAAATAAGAAGGGAAATACGGATAAACTTTATAATTTTTCTAAAACTGACTCTGCTGAATACATTCCAAACATCCCATGGTTCTATTAGGGAGTTCAAGATAGCTTGTACACTGAATCCACCCAGCGACATTTCCTTCTTAACCAAAAGTATTGCTAAGCCTAGCGCAGAATGGATATTTGTCTCTGAGTTATGTTTCCTCCCAATGTGTGCCCTATGACCTTTTATCTCCCTCCTCTCTCCACTCAGAGCTCTTAAAATGGATTAAATCACTACCAGAAACAAAAGGACAATTGACTGTGTTTCCCATTGCTCACATTAACCTCGCCATACTTCCTGAAGACCAGGAATCCAGTTGCCCTCGGTGTCACTCAGCTTGGCGCCAAGATAGAGAGTCAGGACCCTGGCCTGGGCAGAGGAGGGCTCATCCTCATGCTGTGTCAGCTCTGAAACAACTTATTGTTCCCAATGAAGGAGTTCCTGAGTTTGGATAAGTTCAGCTCCCCAGTGCAAATTAATCAGCAAGTGCCATTTCTCAGCAACGCATGGAGACCACAATGGGGAACGAAGCTGTGAGCTCCTCGTACCTTCAAAGTTGACTTAAGACTCCAGACATTTGCTAATCTACCACATAAGCTCCCAGTACTAATGACTGACTGATACAGCCAAGAGAGGTCAAAGTGTCAAGGATATGGAAGAATCCCTCTAAATTATTTTTATGGAGAAGTTACAGAGTGTAAGGGAGAGTCACGTTTCTAGAGAGGAATCCTCAATCAGTCAGCGGAGTCTGTGTCAAACCCTGCTTCTTCTCAGAGAACATTCAACTCATGGTAAGACTGAAGAAGAGTCCCACTGGGCAGTTGGAACTGGCAAGGTAGCCAGCCAGCAGGCAGAGTGTAGGCAGTTCCCGGCCACACTCGGCTCTGTAGAGGAATGAGAAGAAAGCGTGACCCAGAACTGATGCTTCCTCAGAGCAGTGCCCAGTGTTCCCAACAGAGAACACGGCCCACTGATAATGGAGCTTTGAAGTGTCTGGCCAGGGGCCAGGAGACATTGAAAGTATCCTTTGGAGAATATCTGCTTTAGATTACTCCCCGTGTGGAGGAAACCACACATGCTGACTTTAGCCTTTCTCCTGCCTTCAGAACGCAGGGGCTTCAGGTTGACTGATCTCAAGCCTGCTCTTTTGGCTTAGACCTAAATGTCAGGCTTAGTGAGCCTGGGTGTTTTCGTTGGATTTTTTCCCTCTGGTTCTGCATCTCAGCTCTACTGTGAGCATTCCTTTTCTTCATTATCTCATTGCAAGTGTTTTACTCCTGCTTTCCACAGCTCTGGAAGATTCTATTTCTTGTCTTGGATGTTACTCTAAAGATATAATAGAAGCCTAGGTCTACCTGGTAATCAGATGGCATTCTAAACTGCCTAACTACAGCCCCACTAGTTAAAAGTCATTAGCTCTCTGTTGCTGTGATAAACACCATGACCAAGAGAATTTATGGATGGAAGAATTTATTGGGGCTTATGGTTCCAGAGTGTTGGAGTCCATCATGACAGAGAGACATAGCAGCAGGCACAGGAAGCTTAGAGCTCACGTCTCCCAATGAAAGTATGAAGAGAGAGAGCAAACAAGAAATGGAGAGAGACAATGAATACTCAAAGCCTAACTCTAGTGACAGACTTCCCGGTGACAGACATCCTGGCGACAGACTTCCTGGCGACAGACTTCCTGGCGACAGACTTCCCGGTGACAGACTTCCTGGCGACAGACTTCCTGGCGACAGACTTCCTGGTGATAGACATTCTGGTGACAGACATCCTGGCAACATACTTCCTGGTGACAGACTTCCTGGCGACAGACTTCCTGGCGACAGACTTCCTGGCGATAGACATTCTGGTGACAGATATCCTGGCAACAGACTTCCTGGTGACAGACATTCTAGTGAGACTTCCTAGTATGTCCTAGGAAGTGACACACAAACCTGTACCACCTAAACCTCCTCACATAGCACCACCAACTGGGGACCAAGTGTTCAATGCCCAAGACAGCAGAGAACATTTCTCACTCAAGCTACCGACCACCCTAGTTGATTTATGGCTCAAATGATCTGCCACCCAAAATACTGAAGCATCTTTCCCATATCTTTAAAGGTCAAATTCATTTGATCGTAGGTTCTACCACTCAAGTCATAGACTGCTCAAATTCATGCTGTTGTCAATATTTTTACCAATATATCCAAATATATGTGTGCTTGATTGTCTTCCTTTGTGAAAGGAGATTAGCTGGTTGTCATTTAGAAACTACTCTTTGCCATTCAAAGTGCTGCCCTTGCCATCACCTGACAGGCCATTAAGAAGATGATCAAGCCCTAGCATAGACCAAGAGAATCCAGACTTCATCATAATAAGATCATCAGAGAGCGCTGTGCACAATGAAAGCTTGAGAAGGACTATGTTAAATAGTTACCAGTCCCTTTGGGGGAAAAGGGAAAACCAAGAGTTGCAACACGCTAGCAGACAAAATTCCAGAAAGGAACTTGAGCCAGTATCCTGCCTAGTGCTTTCCAGTGGTTGGCTCTGCATCCATTAGTCCCCACTGAACCTTCACCCCACAGAGCGAAGAATGGTTTTTGGCTAAATGAGTTGGGCTCACTTATTTAGACATCAAAGGTGCTGATCAATCAATGAAGGCTTCTGTCAAGTCTTTCTGGGCTAGAAAATATGTTGGCAGTATTAAAGAATTGGGGTTGATCATGAGCTAAAAGGTCATTCTTGGCTCCATGTGAATGTGGCTATCAGGAAAACAACCTTCTGCATTGTGACCAGGGCTGCTCTCAAGAGTGCTCATCACAAACGCAGTGCATAGATGAGGTTGAACCTCATGAATGACACAGCTGCTCAATGGGACTGTGAGCATGTGGACTCACATCTGGAAGTGGGCAGGCACTCAAAGTGCTCCACTCCCAGCTTCTCCCAATTCTCAGCAGCTGGTAATGAAGACTTCACCTTTTCTGGCTTCTAAATATCCAAGTGGGCACATGGAGGGTATCTCAGGCTCAGACTCAAAAGAGTGTGGATAGAAAATATTAACAGGAAAAACTGCAGCTCTACCTGACTTTCTCCTTTGCCCCTTTTCCCTAACTTATATGGTGTAACTATTTATGCATTTCTAATACTGGCTTTTACAGAAGATGCTTCGACATACTGAAGATATTCAGGCTATATGCAAATGCAATTTTAAGTCACACAAGGGACTTGAGCGTTCAAAACTTCTAGTAATTTTGAAGAGCCCGGGAGCTATCCCATAGACACTGACTGACAACTAACTTGACTTTTGAATGTCCACTACCATGTAGGGGTGAATGGCAACAAAAAGACAAGAAGGACACCTGGAATGTGAAGTCCGGCCCTGTCTATGATGACCAGTAACCTCAGACCAGCCAGGAACCTTCCAATTGGCCACATGAGCTCACTCTCCCCTATCTATACTCAGCCTAGCTCTTGATTTCTGTGTCAGTGTTCTACCTGGCACCAGAGCTCCATCTGGCCTCTTGTCCACCTGCTGGGAATCCCTCTTAGAACCTTGCAGACTCCCTCCAAAAGCCACGACTCATCCTCTGGGCCTTTGGGATTAACATACCCATTATTATACTGTAAGTGTTGCCATTGCTAGGATGCCCCAACTGTTCTGCTCCACTTGAGAAACTCCATTTGTATTCCACTTTATTCTATTCTATGTAAACATATAATATTGCTTATATGTGCTCTATTTGGTTCTTAGTTTTTAATTAGCATGTACTGAAGCAATGGTTTCATTATGACATTCTCACACATGTGTATCATGTGCTCTATTCATATTCATCATTACTCTCGCCTGTTCTCCTGTCCTCTGATCTCCTCCACCCCCAGATACTCCCACTCTGACTTTGACATACACAAATATCAACAGATACATAAGACAGGTAGGTAGATCTAGTAATGGGTGAATAGGAGTGGTTCAGTAGATACTCGGTCAAGTGCTTGCCTAACAAGTATCTGATCCCCAGCACCCATGTAACATGAAGAGTACAATAGTACAGGACTGTAGTCCCAGCACTGGAAGAGATCAGGCACAGAACAAATGTATCCAGAAGGATCCTGGGAATTGGCTAGTCTATCCAGATCAATGTGCTCTGGGTTCAGCAAGAGCTCCTGCCTCAAAAATATAAGGTGGAAAAGGACTGAGGAAGACATCCAACAGTGACTTCTGACCTCTACACTCATGCACACACACACACACACACACACACACACACGCACATATACATGAATACATATGCACACAAATAACAAATATGAGTACCATATGCTGATAAGCCCAACAGATTATATAAATAAACTTAGACAGAAAGACTTCAAGAAAGCATCACACACGGAAACTCTCCAGTTGACCAGCTGAGGGTCCATGAGCTGCAGCCCAGACTGAGAAGACAAGAGTTAGGAAAACACAGAGAGTGAGAAAGCAAGATATTCCAGAAAACAAAAGCAGCCTGAAGTGCCTAACGCTATCAGAGGACTTGTGGAAGAATACTGAAAGGCCAAGTAGATCTGGTAAATGGGGACAAGATTCCAGATGATTCTGAAACAATTGCTCTTGACCTGACTGCAGCGGTTGAATTAAATAAGCACCAAAGATAATAGGTATTTGAACAAGTTTAATAACAAAACCAGACTCACGAAACCAAGGTTCCAGCGGAGTAGCCGGCGGAGACAGGAGAGAGCGCACAGCATCTGCGCACCCTATTTATCAGTAAACATACGCCCGAGGGCTGCCCGCCCCCAAGGGGAGGGCTTATCCCTACACCTGACAATCATACGTTTTTTTTTATCAGAAGTAACTAGATAAACTCATCACCTTATGAAGATTGCACAGGTAAGAGGGTGACTAGAAAAAGCAAGATGAGTCAAAAAAATAATTGCACCAGTCAAGAGGAAAGTCCAAGCCCTAGCCAGCTATAAGCTTACAAAAGAAGCAAAAGAGCCAGGCGGTGGTGACACACATCTTTAATCCCAGCACTTGGGAAGCAGAGGCAGGTGTATCTCTCTCTGTGTGAGTTTGAGGCCAGCCTGTCCTACAGAGCTAGTTCCAGGACAGGCTCCAAAACTACAGAGAAACCCTGTCATTATAAAAAGGGGGAAGGGACAGTGAGATGGATCAGTGGGTAAAAGCCATTGTCACCAGGGCCTAATGCCTTGAGTTCTATCCCTGAAACACAGGATCAACATGATAGAGGGAGAGAATGGATTTCCGCAAGTCCTCCAGCCACCATACAGGAGGTGCTGTTAGAAAGAGAGAGGAAGGGAAAGTTATAGATGTGCTAAGGAAATGAAATCCAGAGTGCCAAGGAGATAATTACTCACAGCAGTGAGAGAGAAGAAAAGACTTGGCTCTGCTCGGCCTGAATCTGGCCTCTGGCCCTGTGGACATGCACACATAATATGAGACAGCACATAGCAAGCGAAGGTCCAAATAAAATCCAACCACAGTGAGGAGCCTTATTAACTAAATAAAGAGCTGCTGATGGAAGAACTTTAACAGGCATCTATTTATAATCTAAACTCCAAAACTTTGGGGAATCAGAGGTCAATTACAATAAAAACCCCAAACATATAGTCAGCAAATGTTTCAAACAAAACTCAGAAAAATGAAAAAGTAATCATGTCTCAAAAGAGAAGCAAAGTTAAATAAGAAATAGAAAGACAGTGATTGCTGCCCGAGGCCATGCAATTGTTCAGAATTCACCAGCAGCAGAGTCAAGTTGAAGCCATCCAGAGGGCCTGCAATAGGAAGCTGGAAGTCGCGTGAGGTGGGGAAGAAGGCCTGGACTTTAGAGTCTGCAGGACCAGGGTTTAAATCCCTGGAGGACTGGGTTGCTCAGGTAACTGTGTGACCTGTGCTCCTGACCCTCGGCTACCTTTCGCAGAAAAGAAGACCGTAACCTATTTACAAAAGATGTGTGAAGCCCTTTGCTCTCCGTGTGCCTTCAAGATATAGTCTGTGGTCTAGTGCTACACGATCCACAACCCCAGCTCTTCAGGAAGCTGAGGCAGGAGGATAACAAATTCAAGCATTCCCTGGGCTACTGAGTGAGTTCAAAGCCAGCCTGGGCAATGTAATGAGATTCTACCTCAAAAATAAAAAAGCAAAACGCCTGTGGAAAGCCACATATAGCCATACACATAAAATGTAACAATGTAAAATGGCCTGTGGAAAGCCACATATAACCATACATGCCTGTTAACCTAACTGGGGCGGGGGGGGGGGGGGACAGAGATGGGCAGATTCATGAAGCTCACAAGGCAGTCAGTCTAGCCAATTAGCAAATACCAGATTCAAAATCCCTGTCTCAAAAAGTAAGCTGGAGAAGAGAGAGAAGGACACAAGACATCAATCTCTGGCCTCCCAAAACTTGCTCATATATTATCATAGTTCCTGGGGCTGTATGCTGGCATGCTCAAGGCACTAGAGTGAAGCCTCGGGACTGCAAAACAGAAGGGAAGAGAGAGGGGATGTGGAGAGAGAAAGGGAGGGGCAGAAGGAGAACACCTTACTGTTACCTTTCCCCCAGAAGATAATTGTTTTGCTGGCATTGAATTCTCAGGGGAGCTGAAACTCAGCATGGACATAGAACACAGAATGCACGACTTTATACACATTAGGTCCCTCAGGCAAATGGCAAAATAGCCTGTGCCCTAACAAGCCAGGAACGGGAGGCTCCTAGAATCTGGAAGATCTCATCTGCTCATCACGGAGGTCTGCAAGTTAGTTTCCAGTTGAGTAAAACCTAGCAGTAGCAATGGCCCCTCAGACAAATGCTGGCTCCTTCCCAGCTTCCACTCCTGTGGGTAACCTTGAGGTGGAGCCTAGCAAAGAAGGCATCCATCCTAGATACCTTCCCTCAGTTTCACTTCGGTCGACAGCCCCAGAAGCTGGCACAGGCTAGGCCAGGAAAGGTTAAAGAAGAAGCAGGGACAAGAAGGGACAAGCAGAGACAAGCAGGGTGAAGGGAAGGAGACACCATTTCCCATGTAAGCCTCTTCTGAAGCTGTTAAGCATTTTCCTATTCAAAACACCACTTCCTGACTAGGAAGATGGGCACACAGTTCACATGTGGCAGATAGAGGCTAAAGATCCTTCTCAATAGTCTACAATGCATCCATTGCCAAATGTCAATCATGCTAAGATTGGCGGACACTCAGGATGGCTGAAGAAAGCAATACCTTTAGACTAAGTTAAGGAAGTAGAAAGATGGCTTTGAAGTAGATGCAGTGAATTCTGCTTTGTTCGCATTGTTTTATGGGCACTAGTGAGGGATCCAATTCAGAATGCTATCAAGCACATGAGAAGCATACGCATCCATAAACTAATCTGTGGATTGGCTGCCGTCATAGAGGAGAACGACCTTGGATTCTAAACCACACCTGAAACCAAAGCTTGGCTCAAAAACTCAGATCTCTCGTGTGCTACAGAAGCATTCTTAGTAAACACACTGAATTCTCTCATCTTTGGCTCCGTCAGCACAGGGAAATTATTGCTATGCAGCAATAGCTGTAACACCCGATTCTGTGTTACCCCCTTGATACAGTTCGCACGCCACTGTACCGTAGGCGAGTCGGGCAAGGGCCTGGAGATTGAAAGAACACACAAAGAGACCCTTGGTCATTCGAAAGGAGATCAGCTGAATGCCGTTTATTTAACCTTGGGGAAATCCTTATATACCTCGCTGCTGCACAAGGATTTCCACCAAGGCAGGTGGGAAATTACCACACCAAAGATGGAGTCAACGATGCCCTACAGCTAATCACCAGGCGGGGCATAGGGAGCACAGAAACTAACACAATATTTAGTTAGCTGTCCAGAAACTGTCCTCAATATGAACCCCAAGAACAAGGGTAGACCCGGGCCCTACAAATAGTGAGTATTAAATGCAATGCATACAAAAATCCAACACAGTGTTCAATTAAGACACTATTTTCCTTAACTGCTTGTGAATGATGTGTGATTTTTCACTATATAAACTTATTACCTAGTATGTCCCGGAGTGGGTTCCCACTAATAAGGAAAGGATGGGGCTACAGCAGGACCTTTGCCCCTGACCAATGACTAAGGAAATTCAACATTCAAATCAAGGAAGCCAAACAAAAAAGAGCTACTTCCTCCGGAGCCCACACCAACAGTTTTCCAATTTAGATCATTCCTAAACCACCCCAAATAAATACCAGGTCATCAAGCTGCCAGGGAGTGAATGAGAAAGAGATAAGGAGGCTTGGTCCACCTTGGGTCAGACAGGTACTGCATGGTGGTAGGGAATTCCGTGAGCCTTTTGTTCTCTGTGTGAACGTCTATTTGAGCTGCTCAATCGAAAGGTCATTTTTCCATAATCCTAGACCCAGAATTAAGTGGAAGTGGGAAGTTTCCTGGATTGCATATAAATATCATTAGTTCCATGCATACCTACAACTGGTATGATCAAGAGAAAATGAATGGGGGATATAACTTGGTGGCTACTCTTCCAGCCCCCGTTCATCCCTGGACATAGGCCTATAAACCCAGAATTTGCAAGGTGGAGTCAGAAGGATCAGAAGTTCGGGGTCACCCTGGGGTCCACAGTAAGCTCTGGGCCAGGCTGAAATGTATAGCTACAGTTATTACTGGAAATGAGTCAAAAACTTGGGAGGAGAGAATGATAATTATAATTCAACATATATTTCTCAGCCTTGGGCCTTGGCTCCTGTTTCCTTACCTTTCTCTGGACTTATAGTATTGTATCAGCCATGAAACAGAGCCAGAAAGATTGAAACGGGACAAAAGGGGGGCTTAGACCAAGGCTAGATTTAAGGAGGGATGACTAGACCAACAGACAAATTACCATGTTGGAGACACTAAATCCCTGTTCCTTCTCTGCCCTGCATTCCACTGCCAGCCTCAACTCCAGCCCTGCCGATGTCTGCAGCGATTCAGGTCTCTGCAGAAGTCTTGTGGCCTCCCCAGTGTACACTTTCTAGTCATCAAACCACCGGACACGTGTTCTGTGCTGTGTCCAGTGGTAAGATAACAAAGCCAAGAACATACATGCCCATCAAAAGTTATCAATGTGAATAATAAAAGATATATACATATCAGGAGGGTGGAGAGGTAGCTCAGCAGTTAAGAGCACTGGCTGATCTTTCGGGGGACCCAGGTTTGGTTCCCAGCACCTACATGGCAGCTTACAAGCATCTGTAACTCAGATTCAGGGAATCTGCTGTTCTCTTGTAGCCTCCAAGGGCGACAAGCACACATGGGGTATGCAGGCATACACACGGGCACATCAAAATAAAATAAATTGAATGGACATATATGTATCTTAGAACATTCCAAAGAAACCCTTGGTGATCTAGATTAGGCTGAGCTTTTTAAGTCAACACATAGGGAATTGAGAAAGAGCGGAGGGAGTGTCTTCCATCTTCTGACTAATACGTCTTTCCTCCCTATATCTCCGGGAGCTCCTTCAACACGCTAGTGTTGAACATACCAAACAATTCTAAGCTCTCAGAGAGCGGACAGCAGAACAGCGACAGCACACATGGTCACTCCCAAGATGCCGACGATGCAAGGCTCTTCCTAGCACCTACATTCTCTGGTCTTTGTATCTCATCCCATACGCTAAAACCTCATCACTGAGTCAGGCTCTGGCTTCGGACCAGTCTCACGCCTAATTGAGACTGAGATCCACCCTGGCATGAGCCCCCTCAGCTCCCACACCAAGAGCCTGTTTAGTTTGGCCAGTCTTCTCCAGTGGCTCAGCAGTTCCAAATCACCTACCGCTCACGGAAGCACTAAGTGCAGGTAATTGTTTTCTCTTCTGAGTCATCTCAGGGGCAGCCAATTCGTGCTATCTCCCCTACCTGCCATGGGCAGCCGCAAGTCCGCTCTTTTACATCTGGTTCCTATTCCTGCCGGAAGAGTATGCTGTGTAGTCTCTGCCAACATATAACCTGCTGATCTTCTGCTTTATTACCAGTTCAAGAAATAATGATGCTTCATCTGGCATCTGACTTTATTACAAAGACTAGCAACTAAGAACTGTGCATGACAAAGGTGTCCATAACAAGACAATTAGCCTTCTCTCCTCTCCCCCTTTAAACTAGCCTAACTTGTGGTTGGCTCACATCATATACAGAATCAAGTCTTAAAAGGTCCATTCTAAAGAGGGGTGGGGCTTAGAATGAGGACAAATTTAAGGAGGTATGACTAGACCAACAGAAAAATTATTATGTAGGAGATACTAAATGCCTTTGATTATATATGTGTGTGTGTTTATTGAACATGTATGTTCAACACATGTATATATGTTCAACAAACATGTGTTGAACATTTAAAATGAGTTCATGTGGCCCACAGAAATAAAGGGGAATATCCCTTTGTTAATAAGAGACACAGGCAGAAAGAATTCCAGCAAAGCTTTAGAGAGGATGTGGGTCTTGGGTTTGACGCTGAAGGAATGAAGCTATGGTCAGAGACCAGACACCCTGAGGGAGTCCTCACCTGGAACGAGACAGAATCACTGCACTGAAGGTTCTAGGAGCCTAGAGTGACAGCAAACAGGGATGCCAAGAGAGAGTTAGAACTGAGAGAAAAGTGGCTATTCAGATGCGGCAGCTGAATTTGGAAAGTTAACCTAGAGCCAAGTCACCAAAGGTTACTTTATTTCCTATCGTTCTGATGTGTGGCCTTTCTTGGGAAGAAGGTATCTGAAGGCATGCTGGCAATTTTATTCCACTCAGATGTAGTTTGGTGAGCCAGTGAGTTTGCTGGGAACGGAAGACTCAAGGCCAGCCAGCTGAAACACTGAAAAGCTCACCCCAGAGTGGGTGACAACCCACAGATCTATCCCCTGGAGCTCCCAGTGCAACTTGAAGGCCACACCACGAGAGGCTCTCCTCCCCAGCAAGTACTTACTGCTTTCAGAGCCTTCAGAGGGGAAGGGGACTCTTGTATTTCTCACCTACTATGCCTCCTTGGTTCCTTGAGCTTCCCAGGCCCTTTAAGTCTCCCTGGCTCCAAGGGTCTGTTGAATCTCTCCCTGATTCCCTGGAGGTGATGTTTCAATTAAGAGAAAATGGCTACACAACATCTACCCTCCCTCCTGCAGCTTCTCCAAGTCCAAGGGGCATCGCCATGTCCTGGTCTCAACGACTAAAGAGAGCAAGTTACTTCGCGAAGTACTCCTGACTTTATGTGTGAGCTCCAGAAACAACAGACAGAGAAGGCATTCAGAGAGTTGATGATCAAATCCAAAGTCCCATTTCTTTTGAACAGCGCATGCTCTTAGTAAAAAGTCTCAGTGGTGTCCTGAGTGGGCTAGGGTCAGGCAATTACCGTAGTTTGCTTTCTGTTGTTGTGATAAAACACTAATCAAAAGCAACTTGACTTATGGGTCATGGTCCATCGTGAATGGAAGCCAGCCAGGGCAAGAGCTCAAGGGAGGAATCTGGAAGCAGAAACTGAAACAGACTCTGAAGGAGGTCAGCTGACTGGCTTGCTCTCCATGGCCTATTCAGCTACCTTCTACACACCCTGGGCCCATCTGCACAGGGCTTCCAGTGGGTTGAACCCCCCACTCCCTAAATAAATTAGCAATTAACACACAGAGAGAGACACCACTGCAGGCCAATCTGATGGAGGAAATTCCTCAACTGAGGTCCCTCCTTCCAAAGTGATTCTAGTTTGTATCAAGTTGGCCAGCACCTGGAGGGGCCTGGTAAGGAGTGTCTTGTCACTCTTAGGTCACAAACAGGAGCACGTGGGCTCTCTGTGTGTACTGCCCACCTCATCTGCTGCCCTTAGAATTCCTAAGAACTATTTGAACTTTAGGGTTGTACCCTGAAGAACCAAAGTTCCTCCATTTTGTCCTCCGCCTCCATCTTGTGCCTTGTGTAAGTTATTTCCCGTAAAATATTCCAGTCCTCAGAAATGGCTAGGGGCAAAAGTAACAGGGTAGCCATCTGGAAAGTATAGTTAACCATAGAATATCCCCAGCTGAAGGTCAGCCAATAAGAAAACTTGACAAGCAACAGGCTAGGTTTGAAAATAAAGATTTGTGAAAAGTCCCTAGACACAAGCCAGTGGACACAAGCCAATCAGGATTGAACCCATCACCCCAAACCCTGCTAATGTAACTTTCCTGGGTTTTGCCTTTAAATAATGCTCTCTATAAGGGTGGGGTACCTCCTCTCCCAAGTCCAGTCTGGCTTGCAATTACGTGCACCATAATAAACCTTGCTTCTGCATTTCAGTGAGTTGGTCTCCCTGGTGGTCTTTTGGAGTCTCCACTGACCGGGCACAACACACCCCACTGCCTTAGTACATGTATCTGCTTCCTTTTTGTGTTCTTTGGCTGTGTCTTCGGTAGCAATACCTTTTGGTACTTTTTATACATCTCCCAGGAGGGTTGGAGGGACATGAAGTCAGTCCTTCCTGCTGTGGCCTAGCAGATGGACTTTTTTCCCCATCGGCTAAAGGATTGAAATTCAGGAAGGCAGCACAGTGCAAAGTGAAAGTTTTAATCAGCAAGGCTTTCCAACTTCTGGAGTAGAGAAAGGGCCTCGGAGCTGGAAAGACCACCAACTCTAAAGGGGTCTGGGTTTTTTTGGGTCTAGGGTGTCACACCTGGTGACTTTTCCATTCCGTTCATTTTTCTATTGGTCAAAAGGTACCTATATACTCCTATGGGAGGTGTTATGGCTCTGTCTCTGTGGTTACTGATTGGCTAGGCAGGAGTGGGTGGGTGCTACAACCTAAGTTCTTTGTGGTTAGAAGGTATGGGGAGACTCACCACACATGGGGGGAAATGGCTTATGTTTCAGAGACACAAGAACTGACTGCTCAGGACAAAAGATTATAAAGAAATGGAAACGTGCTGTCCATGGCGGGTGGGAGGGAGCTGTTTAAAAACTCAACCTGGGACTATTGTGTTCCCCTTCTCTCTTCCTAGGAGCCCACAACCTCCTTCCCTGCTTTGGATAAAGCAAGCGGTGGAGAAAAAGACACAGAACAAGACCTAGGAAGAAGGCAATCTTTGGTGGAAGTCCTAAGTCAGGATGAATCACCTTTATGCTTCTATTTCTGAGCCCAGACATGAGCTCATCTTTATGTAAATTTAACCTGTGGGCTTAAAATCACTTCAATTTCATAACATGAAGAGAGATGACAGTCATCAGGCATCTATCTCTTGGTCCAGTGTAGTGGCATTTCATTTGTATTTTAATAAATAAAGCTTGTCTGAGGATCAGAAAAGTAAAACAGCCACACTGGCCAGCCTCACAGACCAGGCAGCAATGACACACACCTTTAATCCCAGTAGCCACACTAGCTTGCCAGAGAAACTAGGCAGTAGAGGTGCATGCTCTTAATTCAAGAACTAGAAAGGATTATAAGACAGAGGGAGACAGCTCTCAGTCTCAGTCTCATTCTGAGGTTTCCTGGAGGCAGGATCACCATTTTTTAACTAGGTTGAGGTAAGAGCCAGTGGCTGGCTGTTTTGTTTTTCTGGTCTTCAGGTTGAACCCCAGTATCTATCTCTGAGTTTTTATTAATAGTACATCAGTCCAGCTTTTTTACCGACTGATCTCCAGCTATTCCCAAGCATCTTCTGGAGTACTTTAATAAATGAGGAGCCCACATGACAGTGAAGAGCCTGTGACATCTGCCTCCTGTCAGAACACTGGGTTGGAGATTGAGGGAACTTTGCAGGAGACGATGTTGAACCATATTCAACTGGGAGCTCTATAAATCTCCTAGATGACAGGAGTAATCCGCCCTGCCTCCTTCTCCAGCTTCATCCCACATTCCCTGCCTACGCATCCCTCTTGTTCCAGCCTCGGTGTGCTGCTGCGTTCCGTTCCATTAATCTGCTGCACTTTCATGTTGATCCATTCCATTTCACCACTATGCAAAGTGCCAATCCCCAAAGTCCCCTTCTCTGCTGGGCGAAGTCCCTCTTGTCCATCATCTGCAATAATGGAGATGACATTAGCACATGCTTCGGAGCG
Organism: Alexandromys fortis; assembly: GCF_014885135.2. Classification (NCBI taxonomy): domain Eukaryota; kingdom Metazoa; phylum Chordata; class Mammalia; order Rodentia; family Cricetidae; genus Alexandromys; species Alexandromys fortis. The sequence goes on along the minus strand of NW_026067942.1, from coordinate 1,025,010 downwards.
CTCTGGCAAGAATTAGAAAAGACTATCAGTCTTACATTCTCAGATCAGTCTCTGGCGGTGGGCAGCACTCCATATATCTTAGCTATCATCGGTCCACTTCTTTCCAGATTCAATTCCAACGTCATCGCTGGTAGCCTACCATTCATCGGTCCCTTCTGCCGTATCAGTGGCCTGTGCTTTTGGGGGCACACTGAATGGCTCTCTCACAATAGCAATCATAAGGATGGTTTGTTGACCCCTTTGCAAAGCCTCTCCTCTCTTTCTTATACAGAAACCTCACATTGGCAGTGTGAAGCATCTATCCTAAAACTGCTGTTTTGGAAATGAGAAAGCAGATAGAGTACGCTAGTTTTACCAAGATGGCGGAATCAATGCTCAACCTAGAATGCACAGCTTTGCAAATCCATGTTTTCCACTCAGCACACTGAGCATCTGCTGCTTCTGTAGGCTTTTATCTCAAGGTGTTGTTGCTCCTGCTGCTGCTTTAACTCGTCTCTTTATAGATTTGGGTGTCTTTATTTGATGAGGATGGGTGTTGTTTTGCTTTGTATGCATGCCAATGCCCCATGTGCACGCAGTGCCCACAGAGGCCAGAAGAAGGTATAGGATCCCCTACAGCTAGAGGCACAGATGATTGTGAGCCACCGTGTGGGTGCTGGAAACTGAACCTGGGTCCTCTGCAAGAGGAGCCAGAGCTATTAACAGCTGAGCCATCTCTCTAGTCCCTTGGTTTTGCTCTTGTGGTATATTATTGGCACTTGCTTAAAATGTTTGATGAATTAATAAATATTTCAATTTCCTCCATACCAATAAAACATGAAGACTAGAAAGTTGAAAAAAGAGTTGACCTAGGAGAGCTAAAAGACTGTCCTCTGTCTTTCTGCCTGGTTTATGGTTCTCGACTAATTCTGGGTCAGGGGTTTTGCCTGACTGAAAATTAGTGCAAAAAATGGGCTTAGAACACTCATAAACAGAGTCCTAGCATGGTCTCTGGATGTTCTGACCCAGCATAGGAGAGCGGCTGCACAGAACTGGCTCTTCCTGTGAGAAATCTGTTAATAAGGAAGTCAACCAGAAATTGACTCTTGGCCGGATTGTCTCACCTCTCCTGCCGACCCATATTCATCACACCCTGAACTCCAAATTCCCCTTCCAGAATCCCCCGACTCAATATACCTACGTGAGGACATGAGCTATCTCCACAGTCCTGTGCGCTAGTTAGACCATGTTAGGGCTAGAAACGTGGCTCACCCAAGAGTAGAACTCTTGCCCAGCTGCCCACTACCCTACACATGTTAGTAGCTCACACGATAGTCCCAATCTAGTGTGTTCCATGACCACAGCTTGTTTCCTGGGTTAGATTAAAAACAATGAAGCTCGGTTTCCTTGCCTGGCATCTGACAGACCCTCAGTGCATACTGGGTGAACAGAAGAGTGAGTGTATGGACGACTGTGTGAGAACAAAGGGCTAGAACTGACCCATGAACCCCCTCTTGGTGTGCCTGCCCTACACGACACACCAGCCCACCATCAATGACCTCACCATATTGGGGCACAGCACCATCCAAGGAGCATTTATCACTCGGGTAGGATTGCACAGTAGGCAGTGAAGCAAGCATAAGTACATCTCACTCTTTCTGTACATAGCAGGTAGCATAGAGCCTGGTTTGTGACATATACTGAATCAAAGTTAAATACATTCATTCATCATTCAAACAATAGTCATTGTTTCAAGTTTTGTGTTCGTATAACACCTAAATTTTCACGTGCTACCCTGACGCCTTGAACTTCATAGATGCCCAAAAGCCTGGCCACTTATTTCCCTACCATCGACAATTATTACCCCTGCTGAACAAGAAAGGGTCTCTGCTCCATTCATTCCCATCAGTCAGACCATTTGTACCCCACCCAGTCTTCAACCTAAAGGGCTTTGCCCCCTGACAGGCATTAAATCATCCAAATAGACCTATTGCTTTCTTATAAAGGAGCCACAAGTGCAAAACCTGCCTGGCATACTGGCATAGCCCTGATGCCTCTCTGCTGTGAGTGCTGTGGCCTCAGATGGCATGCCATGTCTGCCTCCTCTAGTTGGCATCTGACTGACTTATTTGCTGCTGCTAATTCTCTTATCTACCCGGAGTCAAGTGTCTTGTGCTGTTTATAGAGGGGGATCTCTTCTTTATTGCTGGACTAAGATGTATATCATTAGAGCAAATACCGGGGGATGACTTGATGGCTCAGGGAGAAAAGACACTTGCCAGCAAGCCTGAAAACCCAGATCCCATATGGTAGATGGGGAAAATAGACTCTTAGGAAACACACACACACACACACATGCATGCACACACAAAAATGCACACTCAAGATAATAGACAGAAAGACAGACAGACAGACAGACAGACGGACTGACAGATGGACGGACGGACAGAGGAATGAGTGGGTTGGTGGGTGAGTGGGTAGATGGAGAGCAGGGGTTGTTTATTTAGTATTAAGCAGAATAAACCAGCCCTCCTTCATTAAAAGCTAGGCTCCTATGCTGACCAAATGCCAAGGTTAACAGCTTCCTTTCCTGATGCAAACAGAGAATTCATGAGATGGAAGCTATCAGTTTGGAAAAAAAGGTAAAGGGAGAAAGTTGTAGTGAGGAGGCAGGGTCTGGGGGGCAGGAGAAGGCAGCTCCAACCAAGCCCTGCTGTGGCCTCTAAGGCTGGAGTGGTGCACAAGACAGATGCAGTTCTGGGCTCCAGGAGGCCACGTTCTAAGGCGGGAGGGAAACACCCCAAGATGGATGTGAGCTCATGCTGTCAAGATAAAAAATGATAACACGAATGGTAATGTAGTAGAACAGGAATCAGGAAGTTACAGGCTCTGGACCACATCCAGTCCTGACGTGGTGCAAACATTGTCAATGATTTTTCAAAATCAAAATGTGACTAACATCTCGTAACACATAAATTAAGCAAATTTCAAATCACAGCACTCTTAAATAAAGTTTTATTGGAACAGAGCCACATACATTCACTTTCAAACCATCATGGCCCCACACCCAAGCACAAATGAGCAGCACTGATTGTACTCAATGAGTTACTAAAATAGAGAGAAGGCAAACACAAAGTTGCGAGGGGAATGTGGGAGGGGGTCCTGGGAGGAGGTGGAAGGGAAGGGTTGGAGTGGCTGTGCTCAACATAAATTGCATACATGTCCTAAATTTTCAAAAAATAAACTAAGGACATATCTAAGCAAAGGAAAGTTCCCCACAGCGGAGAGCTGGGTGAGGACACGGAAGAGGCCACTCAGACCTGGCAGGGATGTTTAAGATGCTGTTGGGAGTCAGGGCAGTGAACTCAGCACACAGCTCGCTTCCTAGGCCAACGCTACACCAGGCCTGGCTCTGGTACTGGGGACGAGACGGTAGAAACACACTGACAATATGGAGCCTGAGCTCTAAGCTACAGGGTCTGGTTTTCCTTCTGTGCACTTAGTTTTAAAACCCCCTGCTGCTCGGAAGGTTGAAGGAATGGCTCCATCGGGCAGGTGCCTGGACAATCTGCGTTTGATCTGCAACACCCAGGTGAGAATGCAGGTGTGGCGTGCTCCTGTACAGGTAGGAACAGGAGGATCCCTGGGACTCGCCAGCCATCCATCCTACTTAGTTAGTCCCAGATCATAAACAGACCCTCTCACAAACACAAAGGCGGACAGCACCTGAGACAAGACGCCCAAGGCTGTCTGTCCTCTGGCTTCCATGTGCACATATGCATGTGTACCTGTAGACACACATGAGCACACACACAAAAAAAAATAGGCGGAAGGAGGGTTGGAAAAGGTATGAAAATAGTATAAAATTCTCAAAACTATTAAAATTTAAAATTTTAATTTGAAAATTATTTAGCTCTTACTTACCCCCACCTAAGCAATCGGCATCTTTTCCTTTTTGTATACAGCAGCTAACACAGAGCCTAGTACCTAAGAGAGAAAAATAACCACTACACAAAACCATCTGTCCTTGTAGCACACATTCCTGTCCTGTGCTCTGAGCCAGTCAGTCCAGAGTGTTCTAAGAACTGTACTTCCTAAGTGTTACTTTCCAGTGTGAGCAAACTTTAAAATGAACAAGGTTTGCTTCTCCCTTAGACTTAGGGACAGAAAATTCTCTCAGTAAAGAGCCAGATCAAAAAAGCACCAGCCATGGTGGCCTGTAGAATCTGTCATGCTGTCCAGCTCTGCCTCTCTCATACAGAAGTGGTACTAGACTATGGGACATACACGAGCACTGGCTACGCTAAGATAGAACTATAATTATGAATATAGAAATATGAATTCTATTGGATTCATTTTCTCATATTATTAAATGCTAGTCTTCTTTTAATTTGTTTTATTCTATAAATAAAACTGTAAAACTCACGTCAGTGAGATGGCTCAGTGGGTAGAAGAGCATGGTGCCAAACCAGACGACTGGAGCTGGATCCTTGTGATATACATGATGGAAGGAGAGAACTGACTACCACAAGTTATCCTGAGAACCACATACGACCTGTATCATGTGTGTGTATCACACACACACACACACACACACACACACACACACACAAATAAATAAATAAATAAATAAATAAATAAATAAATGTCATCAATGGGATAAAATAAAAATAAAATTGTCCACAGGGAGGTTCACTACCTCCTCAGACACCAAGCACACATACAGGGCACAGATGTAAACAAATAAAATAATAAAAATAAATCTTAAAAATAAAATCATATGATTCATTCTCTGCCTGTAGCTACAAATCACAAACACACACCTGACGGCAGGCTGTACTTGGTCCATGGTCAAAGCACAGGTCAAAACGGAGTAAACTGTTAAGGGCTGAGACTGCAGCTCAGCTGGGAGAGCATTGCCTAAGATTTGTTTATTTTACTGTGTGTGTATGAATGCTCTGTCTGCACCATGCATGGATGAAGCCCTGGGTTCAGTTCCTAGCACTGCCTAGAGTAGATGTGGTGGCACATACCTACAGACCCAGCACTCAAGAGGTCGAGCTGTCCTCAGCTATATCCTTAAGGCCAGCCTGGGCGAGATCAGACCCTATCTCAAGAAAGCAAGCAGAGGAGCTGGAGAGATGATTCCGTGGTTAAGAGAACTTGTTGCTTTTGCTGAGGACTGAGGTTTAATTCCCAGCTCCTACCTGCAGGTTCACAGCTGGTTCACTAATTCCAGTCCGAGGGTATCCAATGAGCTCTTCTGACCTCCAAGAGCACCAGGTACAAATATTACCCATGAATGATGCAGACAATGCGTTCACACACATGCAATAAAATAAACAATTCTTAGGAAGAAAAGGAGGGACGGAGGGAGGGAGGGACGGAGGGACGGAGGGACGGAGGGACAGAGGGACAGAGGGACGGAGGGAGGGAAGAGAGGGAGATAAGGACGAAGGGGAAATGCATAGCAAATGAGATCAAGTGTGTTCCTTTCCCTTCCCATCATCCATTAGCTGTGCACCTGATATGTACATGGCTGTGGTGCCCACGGTTGCTGAATTGTGCTGATATACGACATATTTACTGAGTAAAAATTCCTGAGTAGATCCCCACACTGAGTCAGATAAGCATCTGCCATGAAGTGCCCAGGCCCCTGAAAATGATCGGCTCTACACTGCAGAGCGTATTTCAAAGGCAAAGGAACACAGCCACTGTGCCTGCTCCTTGCGGCGTTTCTAAACATCCAAAACTTTGTTATTTCCAAACAAAATGTCTCAGACAAGGCAGAGCACACATTCCTCGCTTGGCGTTACGTACCCACGGTGCCAAGTCTGAAATAACCAAAGCTGCTTTTGAGTAATCTAAAGACAAAAAAGAAAGTATTTGAAAAATTTCTGAGCTGCAGGGGGGGAAATGGTGGGTTTTTCCACCTTTAGATAATTCTGAAATGGGTAAGAGGAGTTACATTTTCTTTTCAAAATAAAGCCATTTTAGACTGAGGGAGACAAGAGCCATGGCGATCCTGCATGGGTTCCATTAATAGCTCAGGAGACCAGGAATTTGGGGGCTGGAATCAGAAAACTTGTGTTTCCAGCAGGACAATGTCCCAGTTTAAAAAAAAAAAAAAGTGGCACACACCTTTAATCCTTTAATCCTAGCATTCTGGAGGCAGAGCTAGGCAGATCTCTATGAGTTAGAGACCAGCCTGGTCTGATGTGGGATTCCCTCTGTATGCTATGAATACCATTGGTTAATAAAGAAGCTGCTTTGGGCCTATTGCAGTGCAGAATAGGGCAAGGCAGGAATTCCAAGTAGATAGAGGAGGAGAGAGTAGGCAGAGTCAAGAAGAAGCCATGTAGCCATTGCAGGAGACAGATGCCAGACACCAGACAGAACCTTACCAGTAGGCCACAACCACGTGGCAATACACAGATTAATAGAAATGGGTTAATTTAAGATATAAGAGATATAAAAAAGAGTGGGCTAATAGGCCAAGCAGTGTTGTAATAATGCAGTTTCTATGTAATTATTTCGGGTCTGGGAGGCCAGAAAACAAATGAGCTGCCTCCATCTACACTGGTCTACAAAAGGTAGTTCCAGGACAGGCTCCAAAGCTACACAGAGAAACCCTGTCTCAAACAAGCATACAAACAAAGCAAATACTCAGCGGGCTATGGAATATCACCACCACATTGAATGAAGTCTTTCCTACTGAGTGTCCCCATCAACCTGCACTAGGAAGTCAGCAAGCAGAGGTACCCCACCTAGAAGGAAATCAGGTGGCAAGGTCTATGTTGAGGCTGGGTGTCAGGACTCAAGCAGAGTGAGGAAGGAGCAGCCACCACGGGAGGTCAAGGGTGACCAGGGCTCTGATGTAAGAAAAAAGTCAGGAAGGATTTGTAAGCATGCAAATAGAAACAACAGATACCTGTGTTGTGAAATTAGAACTGGGGGCATCCATGTACCTCATGGCTGTCAACACATAACAGATGAGATTCAAGTATAGATATGCTTTGCTGTCGAGAGAATTTGTGCTGAAATGCAGTCCCAGTGTGGAAGGGATAAAGTGAGACAGCATCTGGGCTTGATCACCCCAGTTATCATTCCCAACCACCGACGTTAGCCACAGGCACGGAACCAGGTAGAACACAAAGCAAATAACAGGGAATCCTGACCCTTGCCTGGCCCCATGTCCATGGGAAGGACCACCTATGTTCCTGGGAGGTCTGCCTTCCGCAGCTAACCCTCTCTGGAAACACCTCACAGACATTCCCAGAAGTGTGTTTCCTAGTGGATCCTAAATCCAGTCAAATTAAAAATGAAGACTGTTATTCATTTCATTCAGCAGAGTTCATTCTCCAACCCAACTTCTCCACATCGAGAAAAGGGGGTGGAAAGACCGTAAGAGGCAAAGGAGCAGGAAATCTGCATATAGAGCGTGTCCCCTAGAAATGACAGGGAAATCTAATTCATGTTAACCCCACCCACATTGACTGCCTGAACAAGACCTGAACAAGGACAACACCAATAGACATTCTAACACAGAAGGGGGGAGTTTCCTGGGACCCCACCCCTAGGTAAAGGCAATAAGGAATGTTAAGAACAGGAGAAACAGTTTTCCCCAGGGATGAACCCTCTAATTGGTTATCCAATACCAGTTGGTCAGCCCTGAAATCATGTACATACAAGTAACACTAAATGGACTGAGCAAGTTGCATGCATGTACTTATGCATGGGGAGGCATGCACACATGTGTATGTGTTTGCATGTGTGTGTGTTGCCGTGTACATGGGGAAGTTGGAGAAAACCTTGCAGGTATCAGTTCTCTCCTTCCATCTTGAGGTTCCTGGGAATAGAACACCGGGCATCAGGCTTGGCAGTAAGTGGCTTTACCCATTGAGCCATCTCACCAGCCCTGTTTTAGCTAATACTAGTGAGCAGAAGTGACATAATCATTTTGCCTTTAGAGAAGTCTGATTTGAGCAAAAGATGGATTTCCATCTCCTTTTCAAAATAAACCAAGCTGAGGCTGAAACTTGGAAAAAGGGGGCCCCAGAAATCCCTCCCAGAGCGCATTTAACATTTAAAAGTCAGGTATGTAATTCACTACTGCTCCTCTTTTGGTTTTTGAGTTTTTGCTGCCGTGCTGTGTTGTATTGCTTTGCTTTGCTGAGGGGCTGGCGGTTCAACCCTGTCTTGGATAAACTATAAGCTTAGATGGATCCTATGTGGCGTTGGATCTACCCTGTCTCCTTTAGACACATGACATTACAGAAAAATACATTCTTGCAGAGTTAATCCATTGTCCTGATGGTTTTGATTAACATGGAATCGTGCAGTTTATCATAAATAGTTTGTCAGCTGATGAACTGATCTCTTTTTTTTTTTTTTTTTTTTTGGTTTTTGGTTTTGGTTTTTCAAGACAGAATTTTGCTGTAGTTTTGAAGCCTGTCCTGGAACTAGTTCTAGACCAGGCTGGTCTCAAACTCACAGAGATCCACCTGTCTCTGCCTCCTGAGCTCTGGGATTAAAGGCGTGCGCCACCACCGCCCAGCTGATGGACTGATCTTATTTCCAGGTCTGTTTCCTCAATAGCAAAACTTCATCAAGGATAGAAGGATAACAATTTCTTATTCTCCAAAAAGTTGTTCTTCCTGCTTCCTTGCCCAGCAGATAAGTACCAGCATCACCCTCTCAGTTCCTTTCCTTCATTCTCTTTTCCATGCTGGGAATCAGCCCTACCACGCACGCACATGCGCACACACACGAGCACACACACACACACACACACACACACACACACACACTAGGTCTCTCACCATTCATGATCTGACCTTATCCATCACACCTTCTTAGTGTTTCTGAACTGTCCCATTTATCTCCAGCCTGCCATGTCCCCTAAATCCAGAACAGCAGCATCACCTTCGTACAATGTCTTTCACAGCCCTTTGCTTCCTGACTGCCCCCTCCCACACTGCTACTAGAATGGAATTTCTAGGGCACAAATCAGTGCCTCACTAGACAACTTTGAGCCTGTCAAAGGCTCTTTATTGCCTTTAGATTAAGATCGAGCCCTGCTGTGTCCCACAAGACACATTCTGAGCTGGTCTGGAGAAGCTCTGTAAATGTCAAGGGGTTTCTATTCTCTTCATGGCTGTGTCTCTGGCATTGACAGAGTCCAGACCATCACGGGCACCCAAGACTCAGTGGCTTAACCCACAGTTAAGGTAAGACTTAACCACTTATATCTCCAGGCTTGTGCAACCTGCTCTCCTGCTCATGCTCACCCTGGTCTTCCCATGTTTCTGTCTTGCTCCTCCCTCCCCAGTGTCCTCACAACCCACCCACCTGAAATGCGCTACCCTGGCTTTGCCCACTGCTAGTTTATCTCCTTCAGATCCCAACTCAAAGGTTACCTCCTCGTAGTAGGAAATCTCTGCCTAGCTGACTTAAAGTAACCCCACCCAACTCTTTATCACACCTGCTTTGACTTTCCTACACCTTCCATTCTTTGTCATTGCCAGCTCTTTTCTGATTGGCTGGAAGATCTTGGTTGCTTAGGGCCAGACTTGGGGTTTGCTCTTTCCTGGCTTTTATTCAACTACTCCTGTGAGATGAAAGGAAGACAGGGAGACCCAGCCTCATCCCCATAGCAAGATCTGTGCTGGGGCAGCTTCCCTAAGAAGGATCTGTGAACACCAGGCACCATAGGTTCCATGTTCAATACTTAGCACTGTTGTGTCTGTTTAATATTTTGACAACTGCATTGTGTTATGATTGGTTCCCTTCATCATCACCGCGTGTGTCTGAGTAGATGCCACTACAATCATCAATCCGACAAGCCTTCTGCAGGCTTCCCCGTACTGCTATGGACCTGTGCTATGAATGAGGGAGCAGTCCTGCACTGAGCCCAGATCTCCTGAGGACACGGATTGGGTCTCATTCCTGAGCCTTTAGCCCTGAGAGGTCGGAAACATCTGTGGAGCTCGTGAGGATTTACATCCCTGGCTGCTGACATATGCCTGGCCCGTGAGAAGGTTCTCTATGGAAGCTTCTAAAGAAATAACTCAACTACTGCAGTCCCAACTGGCTGGCCCAAAGCCTGGCTCTTCAATCTCATCGAGCTGACTTCACATTCCAACCGACTGAAGCAAGGAATCGTTTGTCAAGCAGGCTGGTACACTATCAACAACCAATCTCTACAGCAATGCAAACTCTGCCGTCACTCATAAATTGCTTCAAGATAAACACCAAGTCTTGAAGTGAAGTGCAGCCTGATTAATGAACAGTTCTAGAGTCCGACAAGCAGCCGCTAACACAGGGGGTCGTCCTCTAAGGGGAGTTCTTCAGGGCTGGGGATGAGCCATCCGTGTTCCAGGCTTCCCGCACGGCACATTTTCACAAGCCGGCTATGGAGAGTCCGTGAGGTAATCTGAGAACGCGGGAAGACTGACCCTGTGGGCCAAGGTCACGGGCTCATATGGAAATGCCATCTGCTGGCTTGCTTCCCAGAGCCCCACACCCTAACCAGCTGAGCTAATCATCTGGACCACTCACATAAAAAACAAGGCCTCCCAGATACAGAAGAAGGGCAAAGTTCAAAAGAAGTAGATGGGAAGCCATGGTGACCCAGAACTAAGCAGATGGGGGAGTCTTGAATAAATCCTTGAGGCTTCACTTCCTGCCCTTGATAATGGCAAGAAGCTTCAAAGTTACCCTCCTTCCTCACTCCACCCAAGCAGTCCTGACCCTGACTACCCGACAGCGAAGAGCAATGAAGGCCATGTCCTCATGGATCTTACCAGATTGCTGGCAGCGATATCAAGAACTAATCCAGATTTTTTTTTTTGCTACAATATATTTTGAGTTTTCTTTTGCCAACTCTGAATGAGCTTTGCTTTTGATCCACCCAGAATATAGGAAGGCCACAATTTACACCCTCCTCTCCTTCCCAATAAAGTCCTTCCTGACTAGCCCCGGGACTCTCTGGGCACTCACGTGCTCCAAGGGAGGGGACTGAAGAAAGGACTAAGCGTGAATAGACAACAATACAGGGACAGTTTCACATCTGATGCTTAATGTAACTCAGGGAGATGGGTACTGAGCAACAACTGTGAGCACCCTCACCCTACCAACCATTCAGCACGAGCTCTTGAACATTAAAGAAAATTACCAAGCAATGGCCACCACTGAGTACTCATCATATGCGTGTTGGATAGACAACAGCGAGGAACGGGAGCTCCGAGGGGAAACAGCGTTGGCGTAGCTCTCACCCAGGCTAATCTCTTGTAACTTTTGCCATGCGTTAAGAAAATAGTCAGTGAGATGCTATGATATTTAGATATTCATGCCAAGAAGCATAATAGATTTTTGAAGCTGACGTGTGAAAAGGAACCATACCACCAGTGAGATGTCATCACATAAAGTGACAAGCGGGCATGAAGTAGAGTGACCACCCTTTCCAGCCTGACCCAGAACTATCCAGTTTTTCCACAGAGTCTCCTGGCGTACCCACCGTGCCCCCAAGTTTATAGGCTCAAAGTTCAGAAAACTCAGTATTCTGTTCTCTGCAAAGTGCTCCGCGGGACTGACACAATGCCCTTCAAAATTCCAGAAGAATATTTTATAGAAACTGTTCAATTAATTCTCAAATGCGTGTGGTGATGCAAAAAAAAAAAAAAAACAAGAAGCTGAAATGACTTTGAAGGAAAACAAAGGTGAACTTGGAAGGCAGGCACCACGTGACTCAGAACCAGTACAACACCATACCATGTACATAAAGCATAAGCCCAAGAAAATCAAAGGAAGAGAACACAAAGACACACACACACATGGACTGCTGATTTTAGACTAAGTGTGAAGTCTGGGGTAACCAAGGTGGCTGATTAAAGTTTAGCTTCTCAGTGACTTGGAGTCAAAACCAACCAGAAAACAGGTTCTCATACAGGTGTGTGACTGAGGGGACGCACCGACAGACAGCTCCTTAGAGAGACCAACAGTTCCTGGTTATCAATACAGACTGCTAAAAGCAGCATGTGGTCCCTGAGCCCACAGCAGAGAGAGGTGCGAGAATTAGCCTAGAAGAGGCTAGATAGAAATGGGCCAAGCAGTTTTTAAATGAATACAGTTTGTGTGTTGTTATTTCGGGCATAAGCTAGCCAAGCGGCCGGGGTGCTGGGGACGCAGCCCCGTCACCGCTCTTATTTCAACATAACTGGAGAGAGAAATGGGGGAATCTGAATACCCCCTGAGCCTTTCCTGTCTCTCAGGGATACACAGCCCAAGAGGACCCAGACAGACATGTAGATTATGTAGATTGACAGAAGTAATGAGCTACATCTCAAATTCATAATCCTCCCACCTCCATTCCTTTTTTAAGATATATTTTTA
>NW_026067942.1:981992-1011334 GCF_014885135.2 Alexandromys fortis | reverse complement strand
CTGCTCTTCCAAAGGTCCTGAGTTCAATTCCCGGCAACCACATGGTGGCTCACAACCATCTGGAATGAGGTCTGGTGCCCTCTTCTGGCCTGCAGACATACATACAGACAGAATATTGTATACATAATAAATAAATAAATATTAAAAAAAAAAAAAAGAAATAGAGCCCAAGAGGAAAGGGGAGTAACTCACTCATGTTCAAAGCAGCCCTCAGATCAAAATCAGTCAGAGATGAATAAGGTCACTGCATTTGGGCAAAGGCACAATCGCATCGAGAACCCATAAATGACATAGTGCCATTGTATTCCTGGGTCAGGAACTTAGTACAACAATATATCTGGGTAGGAAGAAAATAGGACATAGCATGAGGGGAGGGGAAGAATGAGAGCAGAGGACTTTAACTGGGAAGGGGAGGGAAGGTAGTATAGGAGAATGATGAGAACACTAAGGATGTGCGGAAAAGCCATGGAAGAATAACAGAAAAAAATCCTGTTTTTATAAGCTTACTTTAAAATATATACATATAACATACATATGTGCATATGTACATACACATAGCTCAAATAAAGTTACACTACACAGGGTGATAATGCTGCCCTCAAGAGCCATATGGCTTCCTAACAAAAACCCTAGTTCTCAGCCTGGGAAACCTACCTTTGAGATGCTGGCCAAGGTGTCCACGAGATCTCCAAAACAATACAAACTATTGCCATTTCCCTTGGTCACCTTCCAGAACTTAAACTATTGTTGAAGACACCACATACTTGACACCTGGGACTTGGAAGAACTGAGCTTGAATTGACCTAGAAGTCTCTTCCCTAGGCTAGCTCTCACAGAAACAGTAAGCTGTCAAGGGGGGAAAAAGCAATCAATACTCCCATCCAACTGTAAAACTTATGAATAAAATGATGGCAGACCCAATGGCACAATGGTGGCACTTCTGTCTCGGGGGTAACCAACAGCTGTCCAGTTGGACCTAAAGCCCAACCAATAGGAGGAAATGCGTATCTGGTATGACTGGTAAAGTCACAGACTCGAGAGGAGAGTCTACTATGCCATTTTCCTAACCAATATAATTTTTAACTATATCCTAGATGCTATCCTCATCCTTATGGGCAAGTGGCTCTCACCCTTATCAAAGAAGCTTCTTTTACAGCAGATGGGGTCCATTAGAGATCCACAATTGGTTAAAATTCAGAATAAGGAACCATGAGGTGCCCAGCTCCTACCCCTAAGTCTCAGGGAATATCACAGGAGGAGTGGAAAGATTTTCAAGAGCCGAAGGATCAGGACACCGATTTTATAGTCTTTTCTAGACATGACAGAAAGCTACACCCATGAAATTTCAACAAATGGTTGCCTACACAATACCTACATAATGGCAATACCAGTAGACGTGTTGATTTCAATGGTGAAATTTCACAAGGCCCCACCCTTAGATCAAAGCTACTGGCAATCATGGGCACTTGGAAGGGGGAAATCAGTTTTCTCCAGAGATGAGAACCCCCTCCCACTGGTTACCTAATCCCAAGAGGTCAGCTCTAAGTACATGTACATACAAGCAATACTAAATAGACTCAGTAGGCTATATGTGTGAGTGTGTGTGTGTATGCACTCACATAGATATATCTATATATTCATATATAGAGATATATATCTATACATGTGTGCATATATAGCAATAGTAATTAAAAATAAGAGGTCATGAATTTGAGGGGAAGACTTGTAGGTAGGAATGACGTAGATGTAGAACTCATGCATGAAATTCTCAAAAAAAAATAAATTTAAAAAAGTAAAGAGGGTAACCATGGTCTAAGTGCATTAAATAGCTATAGGATGATGTCATAATAAAACCCATTACTTTATATAGATATTTTAAAAGTCTGTTTTTAAAAGGATATAACTCTACGCATATTTCACAGCTCTAGAGGCAGTAGGACCTGGAGAACAGAGTCAACAAATGAGACGGACTAAAGGCTTATACAATAACCAGATTTACATCAGTTCATATAGCATTCTACAGCATAACACATCTTAGACCATAAATCAAATCTCAGAGCGGAAGAACTGGGGCTGGAGAGATGGATTAGATGGTAAGAGGCACTTGTTGATCTTTCAGGGTACCCAGGATTGCTTCCCAACACCCAGCTCACCTAGCTCACAGCCATCTATGTTATCTTTCTGATATGTTTTCTGACCTTTGGTATCAGGCATAGACACACATGCAGGCAAAACATCCACACACATAAAATAAAAATAAATTTTAAACTTTTTTCTAATTGAAGTAATGTCTTGCATCTTATGATATTACAATGGAATGAAACCAAAAATCAATGCCAAGAGGAACCCTCCAAACAATAAAGCCACAAGGACATTGAACAATGCATTTTCAGATAAGTGAGTCACTGAAGAAACGGACGAGGGAAAATTCATTTAATCAAATGAAAATGCAATATAGCAAAGACAGTTCTAAGAAAAAATGTATAACTATAATTGTAAAACGTAGGGGTTGTGAGAAGGCTCACTGGGAAAGAGTACTGGCTTGCTGCTAAGCCTGACACCCTGAGTTCAATCCCCAGGACCCATATGTGGAAAGAGAACAGATTCCTGGAAGTTGTTTTCTAACTACCATCCATAGATCACATATGCATGTGCACACACACACACACACATACACACACACACTCACAAGCACGTGAACATTAAATAAATCTAAGAATATAATAATCACAGAGATCTTAAATGAGCAAAATAATGATGTTATAGGTTTTAGAAAGGCAAGACAAATCCAAAATAAAGAAAAATATAAGAGCTGAGAATCTAAAAGAACAGTGCAAAGGGCCCGCAAGACAAAGCTAGTTCCCAGAAGACAAAGCAAGGTGGGCTTGGTGTGCACACCTTTAATTCCTGAACTTGAGGGGCAGGGGCAGGCTGGTCTCTGTGAGCCTAAGGCTAGCCTGTTCTATATAGTGAGTTTCAGGTCAGCCAATGATACATAGTAAGATGCTGTCTCAAAAAAAAAAAAATAACAAGAAGAAGAAGAAAAAAAATAAACAAGATTGATACAGACTTAGCCAAATCAACCAAAAGAAAGTGAAATACAATCTAAATCAACAGAATCAGAGGAAATTAAAACAGAAGTCTCTGTAGTATAGAGGGTTCATTTTGATATCTTACCCTCCAATAATAAAACCTAAAAAAATTATAGATTTCTAGACATAAATAACTTAATAAAATTGATCTAAAAATACACCTCAAAAAAGGCAAATAGATAAATAACAAGTTATGATGTGGTAACATAAAATGTTTTCCCAATAAAGAAAAACCCAGGATTGGTGGGACTGACTGATGAATTTTTCTCAAATAATAAAGAATAGCTAACACAATAGTTCCTGAAACTATTCCATAAAAGAGAAAGAGAGGAAAGTTTCCAAACACATCCTTCCTTGTAAACCAGTATTGCCCTAATCCCAAAGCCAGATATAGGTACAACCAGATCAAGTCCTCTGATGAACATAGATACAAAAGTTCTCAACAAAATATTTGAAAGCTGAACTCAATGATACATTTAAAAGATCATAATCAAGTTGGCATCATTCCTGGAATGCAGGAACGGGTTAGCCTATATAGCTCAATAAATGTAATACAGCCTATAAACAGAATCACATGGTCATCTCAACTGATGCAGAAAGAGCACTGGCAAAATTAAATATCCTGCCATTTAAAAGGCCCTAAGGAAATCAGACAACGCACTTCGATATAATAAAGGCTGTATAAGACAAACTCGCTGTCAACATCAAACTAAAGAGTAAACCCTGCAAGAATTTCCTCTAAAATTGAGAACAAGATAAGGACGTACACTCTTGGGGCTCTTATTCAACATAAAACTCCAATATCATATTTCAGCCTTATTACTTACTCAACAGAAAGAAAGCAAAATGGGGAAATAATTCCAATTCTCCCTATTGGCTGACAATACAATCCTATGTTAACTAGACAGTAACTACCAGGAGAGTCTTAGGTCTGATACCTTCAGTCAGGTGTGTGGGGTATGACATAATATGTAGGAATTGTCAGTTCCCTGGGACTTGGCAACAAAATTGCTAAGACAACAAGAAAACCAATACATTCGTGACTGTATCAATAAGAGAAAACTCTAGGGAGAAAACCTAAAAGAAAGAAGTGAGACACTTACACAGAGAAATGGAAGACGACTAGAAGATGGAGATACTGCCCACACACATGGGTTGTGAGAATTAAGTCTCTGCAAGTAGCTGTATTATCTAAAGCAATGACCTATACACTCAGTACAATCCTCGTCAAAATCCCTCTGACATTCCTAAGAGAATTAGAAAACCTATCTACAATTTACATGGAAGCATCAAGAATCTTGACTAGCCAAGGCAATGACTAGAACATTATGGCTAAGGAGCAATGCTGGGGTTATTACTGATTCAAATTATACTACGGAGCCATCGTAGCATGATACTGGCACAAAAATACATATGTAGACAGAAACCCACACAGCTAAATACATTTTTTTCAAAAAGTGGTACTGAGACAGATGGGTATGCATTTGCAAAGAAAGATATGAGAGAGGGAAGGGAGGAGAAAAAAAGCAAAAATATACTACATCCCTGCTTCCTTGATCCAAGCTACAATAGAGTAGAGGCAGCCACCCCTGTGTGAAGTGTTCTCTCTCTCTCTCTCTCTCTCTCTCTCTCTCTCTCTCTCTCTCTCTCTCTCTCTCAACCTACCTAAGCATTGACGAGTTGGTATGCACCTCTTTTACCCTCTCTTCTCACATCCCAGGAACTCCAAAGATTCATCTTCCAGATAAGATAACTGCAGAACACAACTAGACTGGATCAGTAAGGCACCCTGAGAAAAGAAGCTGGATTAGAAAAACTGCAAGATCATGGCTGTCTTTGTGCAAAGAGAAACAAACCTGAATTTGCTAGAAGTGAAGATTTCCTGGCTTGTTACTGCAGCAAAGGTTTACCTAGCCTGACTCCTGTAGACAAGATCTTTTGTCTTGATTCCAATTTCATGGATTCCTTAAACAGTTACTTATAGCATACTATATCTCATGTAATATTTTTATGTAGGCTATAAAACAGTGAAAAAAAAGTCTGTATGGACCATAATACATACTAGTGGGAAACGATGTACCTGCCATAAAAGAAAGGCCGGAACTCTAAGAGGTTGATTTACCCTAGAAGTGGGTCACATGGTATATGTAAGGTAGGGCTATGAGGACGGGAAAGGGCAAGCTTGGGAACGAGGAAGTGAGTCTGCACTTGGCACCCAAATGTGAAGACCAGAGTTCAGAGCCCCAGAACCCATCTGAATGCCAGGTGGTCCAACTAGAATTCCAGCCCCAGCAGGTGCAGACGGGATCCTCAGAGCAAGCTGGACAGCAAGACTAACCATACAGGAGGATCTGGGTTTTCTCGTAAGAGCCTGCCTCATTGCAAGACCAACAGAGCATGACCCTCAGCTTCAATTCTGGACCTCAACATTCATGTGCATGCACACAGACACACAGACACACACAAACACATGTACTCACACACAAGTGGACCACACATATGCAAAAACGTGCATATGCACACGTAGGCACATCACACACAGACTTACACCACAAAAAAATAATCTGGAAAAAGGAAAGTCTAGCTTCTCTTGAGTTCCTCGGTAGCCTCCCAAGTCCTGAACTCCAGCTAGTGGCTCTGTTTTGGAAAATTGTGGAACCTTTAGGATTCAGATGCTCACTGGATGAAGTGGGTCCTTGGGGAAGCAGGTCTCAAGGTTTTATTTCCTGGCCCTACGTCCTGCCTGCTGTGCTTGTTGTCAGCACACAGTGTGATCGGCCACCTCGTGCTTCTGCCACAATCCTTTCTTTTGCAATGGGCTGTGTCACCCAAACTATAAGCTAAGATAAACACTCGCCTCCCCTGGGGCTTCTTGTCGGGTATTTGGCCATAGCAATGAGAAAATACCTAAACACCCATGATGAGCCAGGGCATCTGTTAGGTCCAGAGGTTGGGAAATAATTAGCAATATTTCAGACCTGGGCCAGCTGAGCTCAAATCAAGGGGAGATAGTTGTTAACCAAATAAAAACTCCTTAGTGGCTGCTAAATGTCTTATTAAACCTTAAACTCAGCTTGACCAGGGGAAGATGCCCAATAAGTGTCTACAAAATATACTAGGAGCCGCACTTCATCATTGCCCTTCACTTGCCAGGAAAGCCAAGAGACCAGCTCACATGTCCATACAGCCCTGCTCTCTCCGTCTCAGCCCTCGCTTAGCGAGGCCTGGCCTCTGACTTCCTGCAGCAATCCCAGAACATGGGGCTCCCCCCCCCAAGCCACCAATGAAAGAGTGTTCTCTTGTAGTGTGGGCATCAAAGCCCAAGCTGGGGCTGAACCTGCATGCCAGGTCGAACAACTCACGAAGGGCAGGGCTAGCGGCCCTAGGGTTAAAACGCAGTTGGCAGCCTCCATTGGAAACACAGCCAGTCTACAGTGTTCATCACAAGTCCCTGTAGCTTGTTGCAAGGAGGCCTGAGGACTCGACTTTAAGGCCTCTAGCGCTGTCTTCACCCTGGAGGGATGACACTGAACTGGACACACCTGGAAGGGAGGTCACGCCAACGCATCTGTTAAGGGTTGCTATTTCCTGTGGCTGCACCCTCACCTTAGCGCTCCTGTGCCAGTCTCACCGTGACCCTTGGCACTGTTCCACCAACCCTGATGCCTCTCCCCTGCTGGGACTCTTGGTTTCCGGTGGAGCAGAACCTACAGAGAGTGGCTGGCAAATCCTACTGTTAGGAACTAAGAAATGGAGTTGAGATGACAGCTAGCTTACCAGCACAGCCTAGAGTGAGGCTGACCCTCCACACACACACACACACACACACACACACCCAGCACCCAGCACCCATGGCCTCCAACGTTCCTAGGTAGTGTAGGAAGCTCTGGGTGTGTTCTAGCCCCAAAATTGTCCATCCTGAGATCTGTTGGGGAGATAGAGCTCTGACTTCCCCCATTATACTATGCGTCTACTACTAATTGATCTTTAGAGCCTTCTCCCCACACGCCCTTGCAGTCACTGCTCTGCCTCCATTTCTCGTTGGCTCGGCAGTAGCCAATTAAAATAGATTCCAGGGGTCTGGAGAGATGGGTCAGTGGTTAAGAGCACTGGCTGCTCTTCCAGAGGACTTGCGCTGGATTCCCAACATCCACATGTGCAGACACTGCACAAATGTGATATATAGACATACATTCAGACAAAACACTTGTACACATTAAATAAATAAATAAGTGCCAAGCATTGCATGGTGGTGCCCTCCTATAATCCCAGCACTCTGGGTGCAGGAGGGTCAGAAGTTCAAAGTCATTTTTGGAATTCAAGACCAGTTTATTTCTTTTTAAAGGTTTTAAAATGCAATAGATGGTACTCAGCTGGGCATGGTGATACATGTCTGCTGTCACATCAACTGGGAGATTGTGGCAGGAACATGACAAGTTCAAGACCCGCCTGGACTCTGTAGTGAGTATGCGCACACATGCAAACACACATGCATGTGTATTTAAAATGACCACTGTAAGCTACCAGACACACACACACACACACACACACACACACACACACACCCTTATCCTTGGGCAAATTCTTTTTACTTAGCTAATAGCTTTGGCCAGAAAACAGCCGTATGAAACCTAACACAAGGCACCACGAGGTATAGCGATCTTTGTCTGTTAGATGTATAGCTTGCCCCGTTCCTCACCCCAGCAGTTGGAAGTGGGTATTAACTGACCCTCAGATAAGCATCAGGAACCAGTTGCTTCTCACCACTAATCTATTTTTGGAGCTAACTGCAAAAGAAACACGGGCTCAGTCATGACTCCCTTTAAAACAACATCTGTGGGGCCTCCATCTCCACCACCCCCATCCCTTGCTCGCTTCTTTCTTGCTCACCAACTCCCACCCTGCCTTTCACTTTAGCCCTAAAAAGAAACCGGCTTGTTTTTCTTTTCTTCATCCCTTCCCCACCCCAAATCGTAGCACAACAAACCGCATCTTACCTATGTGGAAAGCTCAGGAATGTTTTCCTTTTGATATTAAAACGTCCTCCCCCCAATTAAGTAAACACTAGCCATGCCACAGAGCCCGTTTGTTATTATAGAGCCCAGAGGAGCACAAACCCAAGGTATTTCCAGATTGTTTCACAAAGGAACCCCAGGCTCTGGCTCCACACCAGGAAGAGATGTAAACACAGTTGGGTGTGCCAGGATGCGAACCATGGCGGCACGCTTACTGGGCAGCCGCGGCATGGCAAGGTTTCATGAAACTGCAGATCTTTCCACAAGTGGCCATGGGATTTTCCCTCTTCGCCTCCCCCACAGGACCCGAGATCAAACATGGTGTTGCTAACAGTTCTAGCCACAACAGACAGGCTTTTGAAGTTGCCTCAACAAGGGCACGAAATTACAATGGTGAAAGGGCCGTTCACCTGAATACACACCTCACCCATGTTCTTCAAGAGCTGTGACATTCTCTGGCTCAGCTCCACAACAAGGCAGAAATAGGGACAATACACACGATTGCTTTCAGATGCATTTCTTTTCCTTGATATGTGTGGGTGTTCCCATGCGAATGCATTCAGCTGCACACACAGGTGCACATGAGTGCAGCTGCACATAGCCAGATGCAGCCTCGAGCATCCTTCTGCAGGAGCCAACTACCCTGTTTTCTAAAGCAGGGTCCCTCTTTTGCCTAGAGCCCTTAGTGCTGGAAGCTTGCTGGTCTGTGAGCCCCAGAGTCATGCCTGTCTCTACCTCCTCGGAACTGGGATGACAAGCATGCACCTCCGTGTCCGACTTTTTTCCATGGGCTCGAGGAGTCAAGCTTGAGCCCTCCATGTCTGTATTACTGACTGCGGTTTCTTCCCAACTCCCATCCAGGTTTCAATAGACAGGTGATATGATGCTCCAAGATGCACCTGCAGCCTGCAGAACATGCATCCTTGAGTGAAGGCATTTCGTTTTTGTTTTCAGATGGGTCAAAAGCAATATGCATGCGGTACTACTGTGTGTGTGATTTGTTTAATGGCAAAGGGAGAGCTCTTTCAGTTCTTTCTCCATTCCCCCTAGAAAGAGAGAGAAAAAGAGAGGGGGAGAAAGAGAGAGAGAGAAATTTTCTTAATTCTTTAAGAGTATCCAAGAGGACTAAGAATCAAGAAGGTCCCCCTGGGAGAGTCCCCTGTGGTACCCATCATGATGTAGTCAATCACTAATGAAAACAACAGAAACTCCCCCAAGGCTTCCATCCTTCCCTGGGTTCTGAGTTACTTCTGTCCATGGCATCCAGGGGCAAGTTAATTTTATTAAGAACATTTTTAGAAAGCTAGAATGTCAGAACCTGACATTACTCCCTTTCCCGTCCTCTATTCTTGGTAACATCATTAAATACTGGCCGGGCCCAAAGGCAGGTTGCATCTTTTTTCAATCTAACAGCCATCCCGTGGATAGCATTTGTTTTTCATTGCTGCCAAGGAGGCAATCTGGCTCTCGTTTCCTTTGAAGAAGAGCCCGTTAGGATGAGTCAGGTCTACATGGGGAATAATTAGGTCAAATAAATGAGCCCTTCCAGCTGCCTACGGCATCACTCAACACCCCCACGGTGAGATGAAGGAGCCGATGCTGGAGCAAACACATAGCTTATCTACTGTGAGGTATTCTCAACATGTTCTCAAGACTGTTGCAGCCCCTCTCTCTACATCTGGAAAAGTGAAAACCGATCCATAAAAATCTTGAGGCATTCCCATCGCCTCCCCATGCTATAAGAGAAAGTTTCTCTCTCTTGAGGAAATACAAACCGGTTGACAGACCTAGGGCAGCCTTCTGCCTTCTGCACCCTGGTCTCCATGGATTCCCAGATGCCTTAACCTGAACTGTCATGTCCACTGGCAACAGAAAAAGGAAATTTGAGGATGTCGTGGTTGCATGTCAGCTCTCATCGGTATTCCACTCGATCTGATGGCTGTAGCTCATTGCTCAGGCCAGCATCTGCCCTGGTGCTACTCAGGGAGTCCCAGACTCTCAGGGAGCTCACCAGACCACTGTCACCCAGATTAAAAAATTAAAGACCTCCCCTTCCCAGACGCGGGGAAGAGGAAATGGAAAGACCATTTCATTCACTTGTATATTCTCTCTCTCTCTCTCTCTCTCTCTCTCTCTCTCTCTCTCTCTCTCTCCTCCCCCTCAAAATTCTGCATGGTATTATGCAGTATGTGTGTTCGCTGGAATTAGAAGGTGTTTTAGGACAAGTCTTCAAAATAACACACACACCCCATACCTGGGGCCCATGTCCCTCCACGGGCTTCAGGCTGGAGTGACTAATACTGTTAGCAGCTCCCCCACCCACGCCCCCACCATTTGTACCCTCTAACGCTTCTTTACCCGACAACTGACGTATAAATTTTCTTTTGTAAGATAAGAATACTTGACCTTTTCCCTCCTAAATCTACCCTTGGTCAAGAAAAAAAAGGGGGGGAGTGACATCTCTGTGCCTTTGCAACATGGGAAAATAGTATCTAAGTTTGAGAACTGCCCTCCGACTGCTTTGAAAATCACTCAGCATGTGCTGGTCCACCCCAAACAGATAGACAAGTTGCACCACAATGGGAATGCCTTTCCTCAGTCTTTGACCAGACACAGAAGTGATTCCCCTCGTAAATGTATTCATGCTGCTTGTCCTGCTCCTGAGCAGTTTCCAAAGAATTGTCCAGTGAGCTCAGTTGCCTAGGAGAATGTATCGTGTGCATTCAGATAGATAGTTGCACCCTTGCAAACCATTAGGTAAACTTAAAGAACAAATTAGACCCCATAGCCCACTCCCACACCCGTCTCCTATGCACCACTGCAGCCATGGGATTTTTCCCAGTGGGCTTGAAGCCCGGCTTTCAGAGCAGAGCCCCACTGCCACCACCAAGGCCTGGGTGTATAACTCATAAGAACAATCAGTGACGGTTTGTTTTTCAGTTACTTGCATCTGGTGGCTACCTTGTGAATGCCGAGCCAGCAGCAGGAAGGGTGAGGGTCCGGGTAAGTCCATGGGGGATGGGAACTAAGATGAAAGAGCTGATGGGGCAAGAGGAATCAAAGGCCTCCCGGGAGCTGGGTGCCAGGCAAGGGCTGGGAATCTCTAAGCAACTACTGTCTGTCCGTCTGTCTGTGTGATGCCTCTCTCTCTCTCTCTCTCTCTCTCTCTCTCTCTCTCTCTCTCTCCATTTCTGCTCCTCTCAGAACTTTGCAAATGCTGATAGCTTTTAAACAGTCCCCTTCTTATCAGAATCAGAGCAAATTCTCCTTGACTTCAATTTTTTCCATTGGGCATTAGATTTAGAGCAAAATTGAGAAGTAAATTTATTTCCCATTTGCTCTGGGCTCTTAAACATGAGCCTCTCGCACTATCACTGTGCTGTGGGTGAGTCTACACTGATGCTTCATTGTCACCCAGGGTTCATAGACCAGAGTTCACTCTTGCTGCTGTGTAGTCTATGGGTTCCTAAGCATTTGTTTTCCCAGTCCTGGGGATTTAATTCCTTTCCATACGTTAGGTAAACTCTCTACCTCTCAACCACATCCCAAGCCCCCATTTTTGTGGGACTTGACAAATGTAGGATGATATATAGGTGCTGCTGTGTCCTGGAGAATTTTCACCAGCCGAAACTTGCTGGGGTGTGTTTGGCATTATACAGACTTTAACATCCTAGCAGCATAATACAGTGGAGCCGGCAGCGAGAATCACCTAGGTCAGTAGGTCAGTCACCCTTTGAGTTTCTTTTTTCCCCTCTGTCAAGCCTGGATAATTGCACTTATCTCAGATAACTTGAGTATGCACAATGTTTTTAGAAAGGAGACAGCAAAAG
Organism: Alexandromys fortis; assembly: GCF_014885135.2. Taxonomy (NCBI): domain Eukaryota; kingdom Metazoa; phylum Chordata; class Mammalia; order Rodentia; family Cricetidae; genus Alexandromys; species Alexandromys fortis. The sequence continues at coordinate 999,397 of NW_026067942.1, read as the reverse complement.
TTAGCACAGTGGGCAGAGTATCTGTCACAATAAACACCAGCTTGTTTCCTCCATCCTTGATGTATATACAGTCATAAGATCAATACATCTTGAACTGGTCAAGATATCACTACTAATCTTACTGTGTGTGTGTGTGTGTGTGTGTGTGTGTGTGTGTGTGTGTGTGTGCATGCACACACAGACACAACACATGAGCAGTACATGTGGAGGTCAGAGGTCAAAAACGAGATCCTTCCCCTATCGCTTCCCACCTTATCTTTTTTTTTAAATTATTTATTTATTTATTATGTATACAATATTCTGTCTGTGTGTATGTCTGCTGGCCAGAAGAGGGCACCAGACCTCTTTACAGGTGGTTGTGAGCCACCATGTGGTTGCCGGGAATTGAACTCAGGACCTTTGGAAGAGCAGGCAATGCTCTTAACCACTGAGCCATCTCTCCAGCCCCCACCTTATCTTTTTAAAACAGATTTTTCTCACTGAACTTGGAGCTGACTCAGCCGCACTGGCCAAGGGATCCTTCTGTCCCTACTCCCCAAGGCTGGGGTAACAAATGCAGGCCACCTTGCCCAGCTCTTATGGGGGTGCTGGAGATTAAGTTCATTTCCTCATTGTAGTGATATTTCCTTTGTATTTTAATAAATAAAGCTTGCCTGAAGATCACAGAGTAAAAGTCTTACAGACCAGGCAGTGGTAACACGTGCTTTTAATCCCAGTAGCCACACTAGTTTGCCATGGAAACCAGCGGTAGTAGTGCTCACCTTTAGTCCCAGTACTGAAGAGGAACATAAGAAGTGAGGAGACAGCTCTCAGACACAGACTCGTTCTGAGATTCCTGGAGGCAGGATCACCATTTGCAACTGAGGTAGAAGTAAGAGCCAGCGGGTGGCTGGTTTGCTTTTCTGACCTTCAGGTTGAACCCCAATATCTACCTCTGGGTTTCTAATTAATTGTGCTACACTTCATACTTGCACACCAAACACTCTTCTGACTGAGCCATCTCCCCGTCTCTGTCTTGTGTTATTTATCTAGACATGTTAAACAATACCAACTACAAGCCCAGCTACTCACAAGTATATTTAAACACCAAACACCAAAGCAATAATATGTCAATTATAAAGATAAGTATTCCATCAAAATAGGAGAAAGAATTGCTGGATATAGAAAAGTAAATAAACAGCTTTAACGGTATATTCTCTGAAAAGAGAGCACTTACATGTTGTAAATTTATGCTAAAATTATTTGAGGAATATAATTTATATAAACATATTATATTGAACTACAGAATTTCAACCATCGTAAGATCAAATCCTTGCATGACCATTAAACTGTTTTTGGTTTGTCTGTTTGTTTACTTCTTGTTTACTCTGCAGAGCACAGGAAAGATCTGACTCTGAGGAATCCCTGAGGTAAAGTGATCACGACCCAAGTTTAGGAGGTTACTAGGGGAACATAACAATGTGATGATTTCTAATGGCATATTGCTATACTCTTAGATCAGTGCCTCACTCAACCCTCGCCACAGAAGCTTCTTCTTGCAGTTGAAGAGAATTAACACAGAGGCCCACAACTGAAGGTGGGTGAGAGACTTTGAAATACTCTTCCTAAATGGGACGTCTTTATCACCCCCCCATCTCCTCAGGGCTCAATACTCATCCTACATGAGATGTCTTTATCACACACACCCCAGCTCCTCAGGGCTCAGCGATCTATGAGAAAGAAAAGGCAGAAATATTTTAAGAGACAGAGGTGGTGGCTCCGAAGAAAACATTGTCTTCCAACATGAGAGGACTTATGCACGTATGAAATCACCCAAGACCAGCACAGATTCAAGTCAGACGAGGTCCCAGCACTGAGACAAGGAAGCAGATACGGGCTCCCATCCCTAACTAAGAAGTTATCTGTAATTGATGCCTGCTGGCAAAAGGAAATCGGTTTTCTCCAGTGGAATGTCACTGGGTATATATCAACCCACTCCAGGGCAGGCCCCATGCCCAGGAGAAGTTAGCCAACACAAATGAACTTTATGGGCTGTTTTAGGTTTTGGTTGTTATTGTTGGGGTGGCAGGGGGACTTCGGAGGGCCTTTTAGCTTTTTTGTCTTACTGGTCTTTTGTTTTTTTGATTTTGTGTTTCAGGGTTGGTTTTGTTGTTGTTGCTTGATTCTTTGTTTTAGAAACAGAGAAAGATAAAGAACCAAGTTGAGTGTGCAGTGGGGTGGGAAGAAGCTAGAAGAACCTGGGGAAGGAGAAACCCTGATCAAAATATATTGCAGAAAGAAAAATTTTAGATAAAACAAAAATATGGAACATTAGAAATGATGGAGGGAGGTTTTCCCTAGAGAACCTTCCCCATTCGTATGCAAATGCCAGCTAGTTCCCTCCATCCTTGTGGGGGTCTCTGTGGGGTCTACAGTCTATGGTAACCCTTCAAAAGAGATGAGTTGGAAGTAATTTACAAATCCAAATCTAAGAGTTGCTCAGTAGTAGACCAAGGCAGCTAAGGAGTGATGTCATCATAAAAGGACAAAGCACCGCCAGTCCCTCAGGTCCAGCATTCCCCAGTGTGGCCCATTCCACAGTCAGCAGTATCCAAATCCTCACCGAATGGGTAGTTCTGGTGTAGATATCAAAAATGCAGACCCTTAGACTCCATCCCAGAAGTTTGTTTTGATTTTTTTTTCTTATTGTTTTTGAGACAAGGTCTCACCGTGTATCCCATACTGTCTTTTGACTTGCTTATGTTTCCCAATCTACCCTCAAATTCAAAATCAACCTCCTTCATCCTCAAGTGCCAGGTATGTTGGCATATACCACACCCAGATCATCCAAGAGCTTCCAGAAGAAATCTTTGAAGATGGCCTTTAAAATAGCATCTTCACATCCTATCTTAAAGAAGATGGAACTAGCAAGATGGCCCAGTGGTTAAGAGCACTTGCCACACAACCATAAATACCTGAGTCTGGATCCTAGGACATTCATGGTAACAAGCCAGGTTTTAGCTCACAAAAGTAACCTCAGTGCTGCAGGGAGTAGAGACAAGCTGGTGATTGCTGGCTGCCAACCATTCTGAGAAACATGAGCTCCAGGTACAGGAAGAGACCCTGCCTCAGAGACATAAGGTGGAGAGTACTAAAGACACCAGATGCCCTACTCTGACTTCCACATGTGTGCACTTTTACACACACATGTGCCTATATCACACGCATTCACACACAAAAGAGGAATTGAGCCTGGCAGAGCTGTGGAAGAGAGACAGAAATAGGAACAAAGTATCTATCAACATGCGACAATGAAATCTTTATTTTTCTGGGTTAAAAAGTGAACTTATAAAACTATGAAAATCAAACAGCATTTTTGTCACCACAAATATACACCTTAACAGATTTGTAGAACCAGAATTATAAAGTAAAATGAAGTTTAAAAGAAAAAGACAAAGCAGTATATCCTTCATTAAAAAGAGACAAGACAGATAATGTGTTAATGGGGATGGGTGGCAGAAGAAAGGGAGGAAGGGATGGAAAGAAGACAGATTTCATGAAAAAGATTTTTGAAAGTGTTCTGACAAAAAAGTATGAAGTTTTATAAAAAAAAATGACCAACAAAGGATATTCAAAAAAAAAGAAAAAGCAAATAGAATTTGAAGGGTGAAAATGCAGCCGTCCCTTGATGGGTGTGTGCCTCCACGTTTCCCCGGTGTTCATGTGTCTCCTGCTGCCCCTTCTGGCCTCCTTCAGTCTTCCCTGATCTGTGACTTCCACACAAATCTCTTTCCTGTTAGCCAAATTTGTGTCCACAGTCGCTTTTCTCATTGTTGAAGCCTTCAGAGAGCTCCCATTTACCACTCTTTGTCTTAGACTCTTTACTTAGTAGTTGAATGTAGCCTAGGAACATGATGGACCCCTGTGCCCACCTGAATCCTCACTCCCAAGTCAGCGTTCCAAGCTGTGATCTCAGTGTTTGGTTACAGGATGGTCCTCCATGCAGATCCATGCAGGTTACGTGACAAGCAAAGACTTAAGTAACAAGTGAGGAACCAATTGAAAAAAAAGAAATAAAAGAACAAATCACAAATGGCCTTTCAGAGCTCAGTGCCACAGGATGGTAGAGCAAGCTACATGAATCTGAAAATCTTGGAGGCAAAAAATGGAGCAAAGTATAAAAATAACCAATGTAGAAAGTTCTCTAGGAGAAACCAGATGGTAAATGACAGGGCAGTTTCTAAGGGACTTGAGGTGGCCACAAACAGTGTTTGGCAATTGTGACAGAAGAAGGTGGTAGTAGTGGCAGCTTTGTATATTACAGGAGACTGTAAGGAAGGGGACTTAGTCCTTGGGTCCCCTGCCCAAAAGTTGCACTAAAAATAAAAGATGTTCATTCAGAACCAAGGAAAGTAAAGAATAAGTCAAGGCTCCTTACCAAGCCACAAATCTTCAAAGCATTTATGAGAATCCCTTTGAACAGAAACTTAATTCAGCAAATTTTCGGGAAGGAGAGAAAAATATTAATTAAATATAAACTTATTTGTTCGTTTGTTTGTTCCCCCAAAGTGTCCCACAAAGAATCTAAGGCATCCACAAAGCATTGCAGGCTCTGGATAAAGGCCACCACATCACAGAATGTGAGCTGGACCGCCTTAGCCACCAGGCCAAGGACCCAAGCAATTAGATGGTAAACAAAGGCGTGCAGCACCAGGCTCTTACACAGAAGGAGTAAAACCATGGAGGACCGTGATGAGAAGGGCAGGTCCCGCAGGTGTACCTGCATACCCAACTGCTTCCCACCACATCAAAAGCCACGGGCACAGTCCCCTTCCAACCGCTGAAACATTTTAACATCTGGGAATTAAAATAAGCTGTCAGCCAACTCAAAAAGATTTTTTAATTCAAAATAAATCAAGCTAACAACCTGCAGATGTTTGGAAAGAAACTGTCTCGGTGACGCGTTCTCAAGAGCCAATTCCCTAGCGTTGCCGGTTCGGGGATGGGGGTGGTTGCTGCCTGCTCTTCTGTTTCAGATCAGAAGACAAGCTGTGTTGCTGGCTCGCTGGCTCTCTCGCTCAGACAGGTCCTCTGTGTCGTCGAAGGATCGTAGACTCTATCCAGCAATGTGAACTAAACTTAGGCATCAAAAGCAGAATGTGAAGGGCTGGGGAGTTGGCTCCCTCAGTGAAGTTTTATCCCCGCAAACGTGATGGCCGGAGTTCGGATTCCCAGCATCCATGTTGAAAACCGGATGCTGCAGCGTGCCCCTGTAATGCCAGCACTGAGGAGGCAGAGACAGGAAGATTTCTGGGATTCACTGGGGAGGGAGCCTGTCTTGCCAAATCAGTGTGCTCCAAAGACATTGAGAGACTCTGCTTCAAAAAGAGAAGGTAGAGAGCAATTGAGCAAGACACCCGACATGGTCCTCTTAGGCATATACAGAAAGAGCAAAATCACACTGGGTGATTACTCAGAGAGGGAGAGAACCAAACTCACTCAGGGACCTTCATATAGGTTTGCACTGATCCTTACACACATCCTAGAGATGATCTCAGCTTGCGCTTAAACAATAGGCCAGAAACACGGTGAGGATCAAGAGAAAGACAACACCGCAGGGAGAATGAGTCACATCCCAAGTTCAAGGTGACAGCCAAAGACAGATTAGTACCAGAGTGCCTAGACCCAGGACAAGCATGGGAGGTGCATGCATTTTGGCCGATGAACACCAGCCGAAGAAAAGGCAGGGCAGCAGCTCCTCCTCCTGAGATCCATCTCCGCCAATTAGGATGTGGGCTCTTGCAGCTGGCATATCTGAAACGGGTCATAACACTCCAGGCAGTGCTGACTCCGGCTGTGAAAGCTGGAGAACTGCTGGGTGACCAAAGTGATGCTATGGAGAACTGAGAGTACGCTGGTGGGGGAGGCAGCTTACTTGTCCCTTCTCACCAGCAGATGTCCATACACCTCCTGGGAGGCAGTCCCTTCCTCATCGCCATCGTCCCCCAGAAGCCAGCTGAGGCCTCCGTTTTCTGCTTCTTTAAGCATCCAAGACTTTTCTATCCCCCTACCCCTGCCAGGGTCTCAAATACAGCAAATACAAAAGTAATTTGCACACAAGTCTGTCTCCACGACTCCTCCTTGTGAGAGCTGTCTCACCATCCTGGGTCCTCGGCACACAACTCAAGTTCAGGCTTCTCAGTGAATATTAGTAGCTGTTTGCTGACTGAGTTTGTTAAGGAGAACATCGCTGTTTGTGTGCGCCCACTGGTATGCGTGTGTGTATATAAAAGGTGTACACAGATGTGTTTGGTGCATGTGCGCCTGAGTGCATATCATAGCATGGCGGTCAGAGGTCAGAGGTCAGGATCCCGTGGCCTCCTCTACAGCCCTCTGAGTTAATAATGTTTTCCTGTCGCTATGATAGAATGGCAATTTAAGGAAGAAAGGGTTTATTTTGGCTTACACTTCCAGAGGGTTAAAGTTCATAATGGTGGGGAAGGCATAGGAGCAGGCACAGGAATCTGGCTGGTCACATTTTGATCAGCACACAGGAAGCAGACAGAGCAGGAAGTGAGGCAAGGTTATAGACCTTCAGAGTCTGTCCCCAGCGACATACATCCCTCCAGCAAGGTTTCACCTTCTAAAGTTTCCATAACTTCCCCAAATACTACCGACAACTGAGAACAAAATGTTCCATTACATGAGTGTTGTGACATTTCTCAATCAAACCACAACAGCATCCACTGAGCTTTCGAGACCACTTGCCAAACCTAGAGCTGGCCAGTTGACTGTACTGGCCTAGAGCTGGCCAGTTGGCTGTACAAATGCCCAAGCTGCACCCAGCCACCCCTTCCATTCTGGGGTCCCAGGTATGCTCTGCCAAACCAAACTTTTCCGTGGATTCTGGGGGGTGTGACCTCTGGCCCTCACATCTCGCAGGAAGCAAGTGTGCACTGAGCCATCTCCCCATTCCTTGTTTTCTCTAAGGGAGTAAAATTCCCTTTAAAACCCAAAGATCTCAAAAGTTCTCTAGAAAGAAAGTTAACACCTCAAAATTTTCATGAGCTTCCCTTGATCAAGGTGACTGTTGTTCTCTTTTTAAATTGTTGCTGACTTTATTATTTTATTTTTATTTATTTTTATTTAGCTCTACAATTTTCTCTGCTCCCCTCCCTGCCTCTCCCCTCCCCTTCAACTCTCTCCCAAGGTCCCCTTGCTCCCAATTTACTCAGGAGATCTTGTCTTTTTCTACTTCCCATGTAGATTAGATCTATGCATGTCTCTCTTAATGTCCTCATTGTTGTCTAAGTTCTCTGGGATTGTGATTTGTGAGCTGGTTTTCTTTGCTTTATGTTTAAAAACCACTTATAAGTGAGTACATGTGATAATTATCTTTCTTCGTCTGAGTTACCTCACTCAAAATGTTTTCTAGCTCCATCCATTTTCCTGCAAAATTCAAGATGTCATTCACTTACACAATGGAGTACTACACAGAAGAAAAAAATAACATCTTGTTGCTGACGTTTAATCCACAACTGTCCAAATCAGCAGCTGCAACTCCACTGCTATCAGCAGTGGTTAGGCCTCAAAACCACAGCCTGAGGGAATTCTGGTCCCTCAGGCACCAACTCTTACAACAGCAAGCAGCTCACCTCCTCAGTCTCCCAAGGAATACTACTACTGCTTTGCCTCACCCTCCTCAAAAACCCTACCTGGCTCCTCCCTACCACTTCCTGTCAGCTAGTTGCTTACTCAACCTCCTGACTGCAGGCGAATTTTATTTAATCAAACACATCTTTGCATCATTAAATAAATGTTCCAGAGCATAAACAGAAGTAACACACCTTAAAATAATCTTCTACAAGTGACTTTTAAGACCAGAAACTAAAATAAAACAGAATATGTTTGACTGGAAGTCTCCTCACCTGACTTGGGGGCAGCCAACCACAAGCCCAGGGGCTTGGAATTCCCCAAACCTAATTAACTCACACTAAAGACTCTTTGCTTTTGCCTTGGATACGATCTCATGGTGATGTTTTAGGGATGTGGACTTTGGGCATAATAATCTGCCGTCAACTAGCCCATCTCATGAGAATCAACAGATCTGATGGAGAAGAATCACTTGACTATGGAGACTGCTTCCCTTCCCTGCAAGGAGCAGTTGGTGTGAACTGAACTCGAGGCTCTCCTGTATGGTACCTGTAAACTCCCTTTGCTTTTTATTCCTTCAAACCCTGATAATCGAAATCAAGCATCTTTGTGCTTGGCTCCATCGCCTACTGGTCATGTCACTCTGAGGAAGTCCTATCATTTTTATCAGTAAGTAAAAATCACATATGTCCTTCATGTGTGCCAGGCACCATTCCAGACACTGGTAATACATCTGGGTGGATGGACAAACCCAGTCTGGCTTCCCCAGCCTTAACTCCCCTTTCTGGTAAATGGGCTTCTTGTACAAGGGGTTCTAATTAGGAATAAATGAAATAATAGATGTCAGATATTAAACACGGTACCTGCTAAATAATAGGGTTCGTTACATAAGAGACAATCTGAGTTTTGTTTGTTTGTTTTGACACAGAATCTCACCCTGTAACCCAGTCTGACCTAGAACTCATTCTGTAGTCCAAGCTGGCCTCAAACTCACAGAGATCTTCTTGCTCCATCCTTCCAAGTTTTGGGATTATAAACATAAGCCAGTTCATCTGCATAAAAGATGTCATTCTAATGATTAATCAAGTGTACTTTTTGAAGTACAAATTGGACTCGGTGGATTTGTTGTTGTTATTGGTGGTGGTGGTGTGTGCGTGCGTGCCTACGTGTGTGCGTGTGCATACGTGGGGGGGGGGGAGGCAGTGAGGAAGAGAGAAAGCTCACAAGAGAGGAAGCTTCAGCTTTCCTTTCGTTGTCCTAACCAGAATCACTGAAGAGAAGATGGTATCTGTCAGACACCTTGGGTTGGTCATCCCTGCCGTCTGTCGAAGGCAACAGTCCTTGCCACTCTTGGGGTAGCTCTGCCCTGTGCCATGTTGGCCAGGTGAACAGTTTTGGAAGTCTTCCCACCCTCTGCTTTCAGGATCAGGCCCATTGTTTGGTTAATAAAACACAAGATACCACAAGGTACCAACAGAGTCCCCCAACCTTGTTTGGTTTTGTTTCATATTGGATAAATTATTTGATCTACTTAGGGGTAATTCTCCTCATCTGTGAGCCAGACCTCCATAATGTCACCTGATGAACAGCATTAATTGTCAACTTGACCGAAGCTGGAATCATCTCGGAGATGGGCCTCCGAGCACGCCAGTGAGGGGTGACCCTGGTCAGTTGAGCTTTGTGGGAAGACCCACTGTAACTGTGGGCGGGCTCATTATTTGAGGACCCCTGACCATATGAAGTGGAGAGCGCAGGCGAGCAGCCTCAGCACACATCCGCCCACGCCCCTGTCTCTGGATTCTGGTTATGCTCTGTGTGACCAGCTTCTCCGAGTTCCTCCTGTTCTGATATCCCCACCAGGATAGTCTGTAGCCTGAAACGGTGAACCAGAAAAAAACCCTTTCTCCATTAAGTTGCTTCTGTCTGAGTTTCTGCTCACAGCCATGGGAGAGCAAACAAAGATGTAGGTTTGAGAATAGAAGGAGTTAATGCTTGAAAAATATTTGGCAGATGAAAAATATTGGACACACAGAGATCTCAGCTACGGTTTCTTGATCAAGTCACAGGCTCTACTTCTAATCCCCCCCATCACTTTTTTTTTTTTTTGGTCTCGCTATTTGTCCTAGGTTTCTAGATTCGTGCGATTGTCTTGCTTAGTCTGTGAGTACCTGGGTCTACAGGCATGCACCACGCCTAGTTTCAGCTTCAGCTTCATAAATTATAAAGTGACAGGTACAATTGTATAAGCTGCTTGCCAAAGTTTCTGGCAGCCTTCAAAACTTGAAAATGTGTATACTGTGCCTACAATGTCTGTGTGATATAAACAGACTATGTATATATGTGTGTGTATGTGTATGTATGTATGTACATATATATCATATATAACCAAATGTCTGTTTAGCTAATTAATTAGTGATGTTGGGAATTGGAACCAGGGCCCCACACATGCCAACCACATGCTCTACCTCAGAGCTGGCCCTCTGTTGGTTTTCTGTCACTCACAGAGTCTCACACATGGCCATGCGTACAACAGTTAATCATGCGCTTGTTAAATGCTCGTTGAATTCTTGATAGATCGTAACATCATTGTCTGTGTGTCTAGCATGATTTATTTTGCATGTAAGAAGTCGATGAGGGTAATATATTCTGGTTTTCCTCTCCTATTCCCTCACTTAAAAATAATCTTTTAAATAATGAACATTTATGGGCTATTACTGCACCCTGGGAATTGAGCTTAAGGTCAGTAAGGGGAGAAAGCTGGTGTGCACCCTGGTTCTGGTTCCCAATGGTGAGGAGAGAGACAAATGGCAGACGGCACCACAGCACCATGGTGGCCTGTCTCCATGAGGCAAAGGGGGTGGGCTTGTCCTTCTGACCGCTGCATGTCATGTGGTGCAGCTGGGTTCAGGGAGGACCTGTAGGGACCGATAGGGAGTCCGCGTGCTTAAACATATTTTCTAGAATCTAGACGATGCATAGCCAGGCTTGGCAGTACACCTTGAACCTAAGGCAGGATGGTCAGAGGTGATAAGGTTCGGAACCCAAGTCCGAACAACCACATTCTGGTTCTTATGTATATAACATTCTGCTTTCAATGGCAGGGGCTGTGACCTTCGGCAGCTAGCAAGGGGTGACCAACCCAAGGTGACCAACCCAGGGTGACCAATAGATACCGTCTTCTCTTCAGTGATTCTGGTTAAGTCAATAAAAGGAAAGCTGAAGCTTCCTCTCTTGTGAGCTTTCTCTCTTTCTCACTTCAACACACACACACACACACACACACACACATTCTTTCTTGGAAACAAAAGTAAAGGTAGAAAGAAGTTGGATGGCAGGCGCCTTAGACTCTTCCCAAGCCCCATAATCAGTCAGTTCACCACAGCAGGACATCCGCATCGATGGGTCCATTGTCGGTACCTGACATCACTCTCCCTAAGTCCCTGCCCCCAGAAGTCGTAAAAGTCCAAGATCAAAACCTAAATTTCTCTACCAGTCACTTCCACCTCCTAATGCGAAGCAACCTAGACAGACCAATCTGGATTGTGCCAGTTACTTCTATACTGCAGGGATAAAACACCATGACCCATGCAACTACAGAAGGAACTTCGGGTTCCAGAGGGCTATGGAGTGGAATCACGGAAGCAGGCAGCATTGTGCTGGCAGAAATACCTGAATGTTCACTCTTTGAATGGCAAGCAGGAATCAGGGAGAGCAAACTAGGCATGGCACAAGTCTTTAAACTCTCAAAGCCTGCCCTCGGTGCCATATTTCCTCCAACACGGCCATACCTAAGTATTATCCCTAAACAGTACCACCAGCTAGAGACCAACATCTAAGTCTATAGGGGAGACTCTATTCAAATCACCGCAGGTCGATAGAAGGAAAACAAATTAACCTGAAAATTACAAACCATTTTCAATCAAACCCCAAACTATTTTATAAACTACAAAACAATAGCGCATTCATGGGTCAAGGGCAGCAAATTAAGGCCTTGATTATGAGCCCTGCCAAAGATTTTTGGGGGTGAAAGAATGTACCCTTGCATACATTCCGCCCTTGTTTTAGATCAGAATCACACGTATCAATGATGAAAACATTTCTTAAACTCGGTTACCGTTCCAGTGAGATGTTTACATCTGCTATGAAGCCCTTCCTCCTCTCAGACCCCAGTGCGGAAAAGGCTCACCTGAGACACCAGGGAGGTCTTTATTCAGTTCCCAGCTGCTTTTGTCATTGTTACTGCTGTCAGCGTTGCTGTGGTAACAGAGTATCATTTGATCATGTTTTCAGAAACGTTCTGACAATCAACACCCGTGCCATGTGATGGCCCGGCTCATACCTCTCACTGCAGGCTGGAGACATATGCCGTGGTTGTAAGGAATTGACCCACACGGAGGCCTGAGAAGATCATAAGTACCAGCTCTCTGGTTATATGGCTTTACTCCAAGGGAGCGGGACCAAGACAAGACGCATGAACAGAAAAGAGAATTCAGACCTTTGATTTCTGGAAGACTTTGGCCTAAGGATGTGCTGCAGTTCCAAAGACTTGTTTTCTTCAACAACCAACCAGGAAAGGGGTGAAGTAAAGTTCTCTAGTGGAAATTAAACAGCCACACAAGCCCTGTACTATTGTGAATCAAATATATATATATTATATTTATTATATAAATTTATATTTTTATATATTTAAATTTATAGTATATATTTATTGTATATTATATATATTCCATGTATGTAAGTATGTATATATACATATTCTATATTTACACATGTGCATGTTCTATGTGTGTGGCTAGCAGAGTAACTCTTACATACAAGCCCAATTGAGAAGGTAAATTCAGAGAGATTTCAAGCAGAGAGGAATTAGGCACAGTCTGAAAATGGATGCCTGTAATTCCAGCATTTGAGAGACTGAGGCAGGAAACTAAGTTCTAGGCCAGCCTGGGCCATATCAGAAGACCCAGAAGAGAGAGAGGGAAGGAGGGAATGGAAGAGAAGAAAGGGGGAAGGGAGGGACTGGAGAGGGTAAAAAACAGGGCTGAGGCAATAGTTCAGTCGGTGAAGGCTTTGCTGGGCAAGCATGAAGGCCAGGTTTGAGTCATAGAATCCATATTTCAAAGGTCAGGTGTGGTGGCTGGGCCTGGTACTCCCCGTGCTGAGGAGGCAGAGACAAGCACATCCTGAGACTAACGCCTGTCATTGTAGCTTAATCACTGACAAACTCCAGGCCGGTGAGACCCAGTCTCTGAAAGCAAGGTCGATACCTTCCTGAGGAATGACACCCAAGGTTGACCTTGGTCTCCATATGCACACACACACACACACACACACACATGTTCACACAAGTAAATATACACAGAAAAAAATTAATTGCAGCTGACTATACCCCAACACCTGCTCCCCAAATGCACACAGGCACATGCCTACAAGTAGAATATCTTGCAATCGTCATTCCTCAAACTCTCTAACGCAGGAGCAAGAGCGTTGGGGAGGAGAGCATCCAGAAAGCAGGGGGCAGTGTGATTAGACTCACAAGCTGGCATATTGAATGACCGTGGGGGTGGGGGGCCAGCATGAGAAATGCCTCTTCAGGCCCAGCAAGGGAACGCAGTTACATCATAGGAGGGAAAACCACTTCAAAGCCGAGATATTGGCAGCCTGAATCCCACAAAGGACTGAGCTGAAACACTACCTAGTTCACCAGGCCTGGAGCTGAGAGCTAAACAACTTAATTCTTCCACTGAGCCCCAGTTAACGATCCCGGCCTGGATATCCCAGCCCACCCGGCGCAGGCCGTCTTTGTGTGCAGGTCTCGTGCTTTGGAAAGCTGTATGAGATGATGGAAAGGCACAAATTAAAGGCATGTTTTTATAGGAGAAAAAAGGGGGCATAATTTTTCTTTTTTTTTTTTTTCAGTCCTGCCACCTGCAAAGCCCTCGCGGAACCCTCAACTGGTGGAGAACTGTTAGATGGGAAAGAGGGGAGAAGCAGGGCTGCCCTGTAGGACCAGGAATGTTCTGAGGATTCACCTCTAGACACAGAGACCTCAAGTGGCCATCGCTTTTCAGAGGAAAGTTGTATGTGTGTGTATTCATGTGTGCATGTGTTGGAGGAGGCAGATTGTTTGTTCCCGGCTGCTCAGCCCCAAAATAATCACCCAGACACTGTATTAACTAAATCACTGCCTGGCCCATTAGCTCTACCTTCTTATTGGCTAGCTCTTACATCTTAATTTAACCCGTCTCCATTAATCTGTTCATCACCACGAGGCTGTGGCCTACCAGCAAAATTTCAGCACGTCTGTCTCTGGCGGCAGCTTCATGGCTTGCCCTCACTCCTGCTCTTTTTTCTCCCAGCATTCAGTTTAGTTTTTCCCTCCTACCTTATATTCCCTGTGCAGGCCCAAGACAGTTTCTTTATTAGCCAGTGGTATTCACAGCATACAGAGGGAAATCTCACATCATGCATGTGTGCTATGTGATGTGTGCAGGTGCACATATATGGTGTGGGGGTGTACATGTGTAGTATGAATGTAGAGGCCAGAGGACAACCTTAGGTGTCATTCCTCAGATCCTGTTTGTATCTGCATATATGTATGTATGTATACATATATATGTTATATGTACATACATATATATGCATTTATGTGCATATATGTGAGATAGAGTCTCTCACTGGCCTGAAAGTGATCACATAGGCTTATCTGAAAAACCAGTGAGCCTCACAGACCCCCCCTGCATCTGCCTCTCAGGGACTGGGATTGCAAGCACACGCAACTACACCTGGCTTTTTTCCTACATGAGTTCTGGGAACTCAAACTCGTGCCCTCATACTTCAAAGGCATCTGCTTTACCAGCTGAGCCATTGCTCCAGTGTTCACACAAGAGTTGTTTTTAAATATTCTTACTGTATCCCGACGGTTTAAGATGGAGACTGCCGAAGATCTCCAAAACTCTAGACCCGCAGCTTGTCGTAAAAGAATCTAAAGTATTAAGTTTTAATTTGAAGGCTAAAAGCAAACAGAAGTTATCACTATGTCCAATGCCTAAAAAAGATGCATCTTAAAAACATGCCGAAGTCCCCACTGTGCTGAAGTGCTTACAGCAGCAGCAGCTGCATGGATGCGTGGAGACGGACAAATGGGGGTCCGTCCTTTCTGCTCAACATGCTAAAAGCCTGTTTAAAAAAAAAAATTAAGTCTGTCTTTTAAGTTTTAAAAAGGCATGACAATCTTCCTGTGTGTCTCTAGTATTCCTATCCCTCCTGTCTCTCTGTTTTCATCTCTCTATTCTTTGTGGCCTTTTATACCTTCTGTGTTACTATTATTTCCAGCTTTAGAATGTGGTTCCTTTAGCCTGCCTACTTGGAAAAGCCCACTTGCATGCCTAACACCTATGAGATTAAAAAAGAAAACTCTGCAAGTTGCATCGGTTGCTCAGGCCGTTTTCCAAAGGCCTGCTGTGTTTGTAGACATCTGTCGTGGACCAGAGGCCTAGCGGCTCATGTATTGATTCTACTTCCAAGAAAACAGCTCTTTAAGAGTTTACTTATTATATTCTAGGTCCCCACCAGCAGCTAGTTAGTGAGATGGCATAGTAGATACTGCATGGCCATTTAAGGGTTGACTTCAAGTTGTACATAAACTGCAGTTTAAATCTGAACTTGACTTTCTACCCCAGAGGTCCCAAGACATAGCCAGGGTGGGTTGTGCATAGAAAAATATGTCCCCTTCCTCCTTACAAAAAAATCTAGAGTAACCACCAGCAACCAAGTACAGCACAGTTCCCAATCGTGTGGGAACTTCAGCCTCAAAGGTTTCACAGAGGTGAGTGTCACACCCACGTCAAGAAGCCCACGGTGACACTTCTACCTGGCTTCTTTCATGCCAAGAAAGCCAGTGAGCCTCACAGGACATGTGTACCACACAAAGGACCATGAGACTAGCCTTCTGAGGTTCACCTTGACCCTCACAAACCTCTAAACTTTTGCCATCCTAAGCAAAGACCCTTGCAAAGTCTTGAACGCACAGTGAGCAATGGCGGTGGTTACTTTTACAAGCCAGCCCACTGTGTTGCCAAACACAGAGGGTGACTGCTGCCTGCTGCCTCCCCGTCTCTTGTGATCCTACAGTCATCAGGAAAGCAGGAAGCAGTCTCACAGGCTCTTCGCCCCCTCTGATAAATAAATTGAAAGGTTGTACTCTCACAGTGAAATTGGGAATTTGTCAACTGTTTGTTCTGGATGTTGTGAAACAGGGTCCTGCTATGCAACTCAGGCTAGCCTTGAACTCTCCACCCTGCAGCCTCAGCCCCCTGAGTACAGATGTCACAGGAGAGCATTCCACCACACACAGCTTCTTAGGAGTTTGTAACCAAAGTTTGGCTGTGAGGAGGGCAGCATGAGACCTCCAGAGCAAGAAAGCTGGAGCGCTCTGTGACTCTATTCTCACTCTCGGACTGGAAAAGCTACCACTGCACTGGGCTCAGAGGTATAGCTGCAAGTGCCCGACATAAATAGTGTCGCCATTTTGCCAGAGAATCTGTCACCATTCCTGAGATTGTTGGGCCTCTCTTCTACAGTTCACCCTCACTATGGGATGTTAGTAAAGGAGAAAGAACACACACACACATGGCATTATCTCAGGGAAGATTACTGTATCCCTGAGTATCCTTACAAACCAGTCATTGTCCTTTCCCTTTGCCCAACCATCTGCATGCCATCTGTGTATAACACATGTGAACCTGATTGATGCCTGAGGAGGCCATTAGATGGCATCAGATCCCCTACAGCTGGAGTTACAAACAGCTGTGAGCTGGCATGGGGGCACTGGGAATTGAACCTGTAGAAGAGCAATCAGTGTTTTTAACCACTGAACCATCTTTCTATGTCAGTGAGAGGTCTATTTTTTAATTCCCCCTACACCATGTACCGCTTGTCTGATTTTGCAAGTATGATTATTTATCAGATGACTCTCATGTGTGTTGACACCACCATGTATGGGGGTGGGGAGTGGTTGCCCGGTTAAGACAGGTTCTGTTGCCCAGCTGGCCTGGAACTCCACGGTTCAAGCCAGTAGCTGGGCCTATGGGTGTGTGTTATCACATCCAACTCATGCTACAAGTTTAACCAAAACATGACTTAATCTGTAAACTCAAGCAAACAGGGGCCATGCCCCTCCCCCATGTCTACACCCATGCTTGGCTCAAGAACCTCTACAAACAAAGGGAAGTATGGCTTTTGATTCCTCCTCTGCCTGGACTCCAGGGCAGAGATACCCAGGGACCGTCCTCTGAAAGTGCCTGTCCAGTGTAGGTTATGTACAGGGAAACATAAGAACACAGCAATCAGAGGCTCTCAGAGGTGGCGGGAGGCAGAGAAGGAGACCCAGGTCCACTAAGAGGAATCTCTGTCCACAGCAAGAGAGGGGTGAAGCCGGGCAGCAAAACCAAGCACAGGGGACTCTGGACACGGGGCAGGTGTTATTCTGTCGAAGCCCCCCAGTATGCTTAGGTGATGGAGCCCACTTTTACAGACAGAAAGCCCCGATTTGGAGATGCGAACAGACTTGCCAGGGATCACAGCTTGTAAATCTTGGCCTCAGAAGTCCGCTGCCTTCCTGGG
The DNA here is from genome assembly GCF_014885135.2 of Alexandromys fortis. Lineage (NCBI taxonomy): Eukaryota > Metazoa > Chordata > Mammalia > Rodentia > Cricetidae > Alexandromys > Alexandromys fortis. The sequence continues at coordinate 982,144 of NW_026067942.1, read as the reverse complement.
CAGTCTGGCTACCCGGAGCCACTTTACCCACAACACGCCTCTATTGTTCTAGAGGGTCTGCACATCACGCTGATGGCTTGGCCTCCAGCGAACAAAGAGCAGTTTGTTTTCCTGGCTGATCCAGTAGAGGTTTGGGGGGGGGGGGGGGGGGG
>NW_026067942.1:888674-981956 GCF_014885135.2 Alexandromys fortis | reverse complement strand
TTTAGTGTATAGTTGTTGTAATCATTCTTTAGACTCTCCTGCCCTCTAGTGGTTTTCTAGTGCTTACCACAAGGGCAATTTTCCTACATCAGACTAAAATGCTGATTGCTGACTGCTAGGTTAAAGAGTCTGACTCCTTCCTTACAATAAAAATAAATAAAATTAAAAAGTATACACACATACACACAATAAAAACAGATAAATATCTTTAGAATAAAAATACCTCTTAGTCTAAGAGTACTTTTCAAAGCTACTTGTCAAAACTTAGCTCACCTCATATATTTATCCAGCTCCAGTAGGAAGAAGACTAAAGGAGGAGTTTGAGTGTGCCAACCTCTATCGTATACATCGAGGTCAAAGTGCACGTGCAAGGGACTGGGATGTCAACACAGGTCCTAAAGCGTAAGGCAGAGGACAGACCGTAAAGGAGCCCTGGATAAAGCCACTGCTTAGCTGTGGCCCCTATAAGCTGTCCGCCTGGCTACAGTCTTGCTGGGTGGGATCAATGTCTCATCCAGTCACAAAACACACACTTGACTGTCTCCTGAGGGGACATCTGAGTGAAGGCTACAGGCACGTGGGTCCCAGACCTCAACCTTGGTCTCAAAGCAAGTATTTGAGCAATGGCGACATACAGCGGTAACTATGACCATTGCGTTTCATCCTTCAGAGTCCTAACTTCAGATGATGGCATATGAGAAGTGTGTGTGTGTGTGTCCACTGCAGCAGAGGAAAAGAACTACGAGCAACAAAGGACTACTTGCTGCCAGGGAAACAAGCCAACGCTCATCACTCTAAGCGGAGATGGGAGAAAACTGAGATGCACATGTCCTGAGTGGAAACAGAAGGCAAGGGAGAAACTTTATGGGGAGCTGATGTCCACGCTTGTGTTGCAAAAGAAAATTCAAGTTAGAATCTAGAAGGCCAGATTGAGTTCCTTCTGTGTGCTAAGCTAGCAGTGTGATCTTGAGACGATCTCATTGTCAGGCAAGAGCCCAGTGCCCTCAACTGCAGAGTACCACACTCAGTTTCTAGCTGGATGCTGTCCTTTGGGTAGAAAGCATCTCAAACTGTTTCTGTCCGCTTGGACGTGGCAAAATAAGATGACCTCTTCAGGTGGTCCTTCCCTCTCAGGTTTGAGAACAGTTTGGGGTCTTCCACCAACTTGCCTGTCCTTTCATGCATTTCTCTGATGTCAGAAAATTCAGTTGCAAAATAAACTACACAACATTTCAAAACCTCGTCGTTCAAATGCTCTCTGCAGGTCTAGCTACCTTCTCTCCCACTCGGTACCTACTAACCATAACCCCAAGTCCTAATCTCGGGGTTCAAGAGAATGCATCTAACACCTCGTTAGTGTAAAGGCTTTTCAAATATTGAAAAGCATTTGTTGATTCCTGGGCATCCAGTATTCACAGCTGCCTTCAGGCCAGGCTTGTCCAGTTTGGGTTTTGTGACTTTCACCAGCCAGAGAATTCTCTTCTGTCGCAACCTCGTGTGTGTGTGTGTGTGTGTGTGTGTGTGTGTGTGTGTGTGTGAACAGAGCAATTAGAGGAAACAGTCAAGGGTATAGATGCTGAGGTCAGACCACTTACATTTAAATCTGAACACTCCTTGTTAGAATTGCATGACTTTGAACAAATGATGTCACCTTGGACAGGAACTCATAGCTTCTTCCTTCTCTCATCATCAAATTTGGATTAACTGAGTTAATGATAAATTTAAAACGTATTAAAATAGCATCGAGTCCAATGAAAGTGTTCATGGAATTATAGCTATCATTAGGATGGCTGTAATACAGCTTTGCAAAAATATAGCAAGGCCGTCGCCTCCCTCATCCTCAACATTCTGTGTCTGTTAATGCACTATGAGTGTCCAGTTTGTGTTTCTATGGTGTCCGTGATGCATGAACGGAAACTCAATAAACTTCCATGGACTGGATCAACCACTGGCTCAAATTCTCAAGTTGTTTTTATCTCTCCAACTTCTAAATCCACTTCTTTCATATTGTATTTACATGGGCTGACCCAAGCTTATATTCAGATGTATTCTCTTTCTTTATCAAAAACATGCCCTTCCCACCGGTTAAGATGGCTTACAGTTTTTGTGATCTCACACATTTGACACTGCTTCCAGTTTCGAGGCACCTGCAAATTCCATAGCCTTGTGGAGTAGCCGAGTCCCGATGAGCCAGCAAAGCTGAGTAATTTGAAGAAAATAGAAACCCGACAGGGAAGTAAGACGCCAAAAACAATGTCTGATATTCTCAGAGAAAGGAAAAACATTGCCTCTCTGAAAGAGGAGCTGTGCCCTTTAAATGAAGAAAACGTGGAGAAAAATAGGGAAAGGATTCTCAGAAGCTGACCTAGGGTAGCTGAGGTGATACGTGAAGAATGAGGAAAGAAGTTCATGGTCGGAGCAATGGCTCAGTAGTTAAGAGGACTCGCTGCTCTTTCAGAAGACCCAGACTCAGCACCCAGCGCCCAGTATCCATGGCTCCAGGATCAAATGCCCTCTTCTGAGCTCCACGGACACCAGGCACATATGTGGTACACATCCACACATGCAAGTTAAACTCTCACACAAATAAAAGTAAATTGCTTTTTAATTGTTTTTTTTTTTTTTCAAAAGAAGCTAGAGCTCTTCCAGAGGAAATAGGTCCAAAAGCCAGAGCCAAGGAAAAGAGAGAAAAATACAATGGAAACCTTGAAATCCCATCAGAGGGCTTTGGTATCCAAACAAAGTCAATTCAGAGAGGACACAGAAAACAGAGGGCAAGCCATAGTCACCTGAACAAAAAGGCAAGAGGCCGCCACATTAGAAGAAAAGCATTTCAGACTCAAAATGCCATTTCCATCAGGTGTCCTTAACAAGAGAGGACAAGCTCGCCAAACCTAGGCACATCTGTGTGAAATTTCAAAATACTAAATATTAAAACATGTCCTTAAGGCCTTCAAAGGCGAGAAGATACATGTAAAAACCCAAGAATCTTAAGATCTTAGAATCCCATTAGTCGCACCGGAGGCCAGAAGGTAATGGAATAATGCATCTACGCTTCTAAAGGAAAAGTGATCTTCATTGCAGGATTTTCTACCCAGCCAAACTATCAACTGACAAGGCAGAGTCTTAAGTGACTTTTTCTAGAAAATAAGATGCCATAAAGCTTAGGTGGCTTTAAAAAATTATAATTTCTCTACATTCCAAGGATCAACTAAGTGGCTCTGCTAGTCTGATCTGGTTTGTCAAACTCTATAGTCAGGTAATCTTGGGCTAAGTGGCATAGGCCAACCCCACACACACTCCAGAAGGCAGGTTAGTCTAATATGGAAAAGGGGTGGCCCTGTATTATTATCACTTGTCTCTGTTCCACGTGGTCTCTTATTTACCATCAAACTAACCTTTCTCCTGTGGTGTTTGGGCCTTTCCAAAAGCAGCATGAAACGGTGCGCCTTGGTGGGTAAGCATTTTCAGATACTATTTCTTTTATGTTTAATGTATTGCTATTAGCCATAATAAGTCACTATGGTTAAGAACCACATAATGGAAAAAAAGTAGTGCAACTATTTCGTGAACAAACTACAAATAAATCAAAAACATATTTAGAATTTATGACCTTGAAAATAAGCAGCCCAAGCCAGGTGGTGGTGGCGCATGCCTTTAATCCCAGCACTTGGGAGGCAGAGGCAGGTAGATCTCTGTGAGTTTGAGGCCAGCCTAGTCTACAAGAGCTAGTTCCAGGACAGGCTCCAAAGCCAGAGTGAAACCCTGTCTCAAAAAACCAAAAAGGAGGGAAGGAAGGAAAGAAGGAAGGAAGGAAGGAAGGAAGGAAGGAAGGAAGGAAGGAAGGAACGAAGGAAGGAAGGAACGAAGGAAGGAACGAAGGAAGGAACGAAGGAACGAAGGAATGAAGGAAGGAAGGGAAAGAAAGAAAGACCCATTTTCAATCTTTTCCAGAAAGTTCTGTAAAAAGTGCCCCACCAAAACAAGATAGTAAAGCAGGGGTGGGGTAAGACCTAGATCTAGAACCTAAAGAACAGGGAATCCATCACAAAGGGGAGTTTCCAGAAATAAAATTTTTGGAGCAAACAAAAGATGATGGCTACTCAGAAGCAAGCAGTTCAAACCCGAGCTGGCTAGAGAAAGTCAACGGAGACTTCTCCAACAAGGTCCTGCAGCGGACAGGAAGGAGAGATTTTGGACATCTGGGGATAAACGGTTGTGGTTGCATTAGTAAGACATAAATAGAAACTCAAGCAAACCAACATTTAGACGATTTCATTAAGTCTAGGAAAAACAAAGCATTGTGTAAGAAAGGAGAAGCATTCAAATGTGCTACCATGCCAGGTCCAGTCATTCTGGTTTGCATTTCCCGCTGTGCTGGGGAATTAGAATTTCAAATCAGTGAGAAACAAACTTTTTTAAATTATTGTTTTCATTCCGTCTGTCAGACCTTCCTCTCTGCCCAGTAGTAAATCCTTTTGCACCCTGGGTCAACACCCCTACTTTCCCATTGTCAGTTAATGAGACTCGGACTCAGTCTCTAATAGCCCCAGGCTCACACCAGACTCCAAACTCATTCTCTCACTCCTGCTTGTTTCACTCTCTGTGCTCACAAGGCCTATGGCCTATGTTCTAGGACTTGGAACAGAAAGGAAAACACATTTCCATTGCAACATTACTCTTTCCCATTGTCTTGGGTTCTGATGCCTTAGGAGTAGGAATAAGAAAGGGAAATGAAGGTATTGATGGACAGTAACCATTTCTATATTTAACTGGAGTTGTTGTAATGCTTTTTCTAGACAACTGTGAATGGCCACAAAGGTAAGGTGTGTTGCCAGTGTTCAGCGGTGACCTTTGACTCATGAGCGTTGACGATTCATGAGCATGGTACCTAGAGTATATGACAAAGTCCTACTCAACACATTCAGTTGATGTAAGAAGTCCTACCCTGGTTATAGCTCTTCATATTTCCATCACATATTGCTCATCCCTTATAACCTCTTGGTAATAGAGGGCCCCTCACCCTGTAGGCAACCCTGTAGTTCATGTATGGCCTATCCCTCTTAACCTCTTTGTAGTGGTATTTCATTTATATTTTAATAAATAAAGCTGACATGAAGATCAGAGTGTAAAACAGCCACACTGATCAGTCTTACAGAGAAGGCAGTGGTTACACATATCTTTAATCCCAGTAGTCACACTAGTTTGCCATAGAAACCAGGCAGTAATGGTGCGCACTTTTAATCCCAGCCCCAGAGAGGACTATAAAATGGGAGGAGACAGCTCTCAGTCACAGTCTTATTCTGAGGATTCCTGGAGGCAGGATGACCATTTATGATTGAGGTAGAATAAGAGCCAGTGGCTGGCTGTTTTGATTTTCTCACCTTCAGGTTGAACCCCAATTTCTGTCTCTGGATTTTTATTAATCATGCTACACCTCCTGATGATGGAGAGTCCTTCACCTGGTAGGCAGTTCTCTAGGTCACAGATGGTTCATCCCTCTTAACCTCTTGATGATGGAGAGCCCCTCATCCTGCAGGCAGCTCTCTAGGTGAAGAATCGACCAAAGGTTGAGCCCAGTGGCCTTCTTCGGGTTATGGACTACTCAGTAGAGACTCTCTGATCCTTCAGACTAACTGGTTATCTCACAGGGCTTCTTTGGACCCTGAGGTTTCCCTCTCATCCCTCTCCCTTTCTCAGGTTCGGGGAGATCAACAAACCCAATCCCTAGGGATTAAGTTATTCTTTTTACCCAGTGGGTATACCAAGTCTGCACAGTTGACTGTCTGGGGGATCCCTTTGTTTGGTGTCATGGAAGCAAAAAGATACTTCTACATCTAGGGAGACTGGACAGACTCTTCTTGCCATGTGCTCTGCCCTCCCACAGGACAGTAACTCAAAACCTTCCCCATGTCCCCTTCTCATTCCACAAACGTCTGACATAGATTATTGCCACTCTCCCTTCTGCCTTTCCATCGCATGTTGGTGTGGCAGCAGGTAGCAACAGGGGGCCTCCCTCTCCTATACTGCCCTGGGTAAAAGCATCTGGCTCCCGTTGGCCTTATCTTAATGCAAGATTCTTTGAACTTCTTTCCTTTAGCCTCATACTTTTGCGGCTTTATACCGCTACATAGTATATAAAACAGACAGACAGATATAGATGATAGATAGATAGATAGATAGATAGATAGATAGATAGATAGATTAGATAGATAGACAGGTGATAGATAGATAGATAGATAGATAGATAGATAGATAGATAGATAGATAGATAGATAGATAGATAGATAATAGACAGTAGATAGATAGATAGATAGATAGATAGATAGATAGATAGATAGATAGATAGATGATAGATCATGCATACATACATACATACATATATACACGGACAGATTTTCCAGCTTCCACTGATATTTATAAAGAACCACAGGTTGGTCTTCTGTGTTCACTGTAATCTAAGACACCTAGGGCAAAACACTAAGTTTCCCTGAGAAGCCACTGTAAAACTACTTTATGCTTTGTTTCAGAAAAACTCTATCATTCTTTACCTTTCTCGTTTTCTTCAGATTCACTGACTTCAGAAGCAATAGCACTTGCATTATTATACTGAGAAAAAGAAATAAATAAGATTTAGTAGTGCAATGGAGACTGCAGTTTAGTTTCCCAGCTACACAGACCTGATTAATCACACAAAACTATATCAATTACAACACTGTTTTGGCCAGTGGCTCAGGCATATTCCTAGCTACCTCTTACATCTTAAATTAACCCATTTCTATTAATCTGTGTATCACCACAAGGCTGTGGCCTACCGGTAAGGTTCCAGTGTCTTTCTCCTTTGGCAGCTACATGGCATCTGCCTAACTCCATCTTCTTTCTCCCTGCATTTAATTTAGTTTTCCCCCTAATTCTATTCTGCCCTGCAATAGGCCAAAGCAGTTTCTTTATTAACCAATGGTAATAAAACATATCCACAGCATACAGAGGGGAATCCCACATCATCTCCCCTTTTCTGTCTAAATAAAAAAGGAAGGTTTTGACTTTAACATAGTAAAATTACATATAACAAAATAGGTATCAAGCAAGAATTACAGTTACAATATTTAGTCTATTTGTTTTAGGCAAAAATTAAAGAAAATATTTTATTATCTATCTTATCTTTGTGAGTCTAAAGTTTTGTATCTAATTTATCTTTTGTTATAACTATGAAAACTATAACTATCTGTCTTCAACTCCATCAAAGACCTGAGAAGGGAAATATTACCTGGGTAAACAGGAAGTGCAATCAAGCAACTTCCAAAAACCTGCAAGAAATGGCAGAGACAACCATGTCAGGTGGCTCACAGCCTCTTGTAACTCCAGCTCCAGAGGATCCAGTGCCCTCTCAGGCCTCTGTAAACTCCTACACTGGTGTGTCCATTCCCACACACAAAGTAAAAGCCAGGTGGACTTGTGCACATCTTTAACCCTAGCCCTTGGGACACAAAAGCAGGCAGGTCTCTGTGCGTTCCGAGCCAGCGTGGTCTACACAGTGAGTTCCAGGTCAGTAAGAGATACATAGTAAAACTGTTTTAAAAAAATTAAATAGAAAGTAAAATAAAATCTTTATTTTTAAAACATCTATTTCTGGAAGCTTGAAGCCAATTTCAGGGCTATCTGGTGAGACCCTGTCCAAAAAAAAAAAATGGTTAGGTTTTTTGTTTTGTTTTGTTTTGTTTTATTTGTATACTTGATACAAGCATGAGTCATTTGAGAAGTAGGAACCACAACTGAAAAAATGTCCCCATCAAATAGGCCTGTGGGCAAACCTGTGATGCATTTTCTTGATTGCTGGTTGATGTGGAGGACCGAGAACATGATAGATGGTACCAACCCTGGTCATGTAGTCCTGGATGCTATAAAAAAGCAGGCTGAGCAAACTGTGAGGAACACGCCGGCATGTGTGTGCTCACACTGAAAACCACAAACACTCCCAACACATCACGTGCACATACATAAAACACTTCCTAAGAGGTACATTGGTTATACATAAATAGCTTCCTGGGTATTCTCTTTTCTTATTATTTATTCTCCAAAACTACTGATACTAACACCACTCTGTAATTAGCCTTTATATTAGGCAGTTATAATTAAGTTGTTTAAGGGAAAGAACATAATGTTTGCTTTTGGTTTTAACGTTTTCCAGCTCTTTGCCTCTTTTTTTTTCCACTCCTTTATACACCTTAATAAAAAGAATTTTTAAAAAATGAAGGGAGAGGGGAGGCTGGTTGTGTCATATTGGCAGCCTCCAGGTTTCTCTCATTAAGAAACTCTTAACTTTTTACTACAACTTCTTCTGACCAAAGAATGAGACCTCGGCAAATCTATGACCTGACGTCATTCCCTCCCGAGCAGTGTTTGCTCCTCACAGATGATGCCTGTGTCCTGGACATGGCGCTGAGTGCCAGCCCTTGCTTTTCAAACTCTGGGCCACGACCCTCTGGTGCATTATAAAGCTAACGCAGTGGGTCATGACCAGAGCGCTTTTAATGTGAAAGAAAACTGGACCAAACACATCACCGCATACCACACATAATAAGCGGGGTTTCGTAAAATGTTTATTGAAGCTATACGTGCCTCTGTGTGGATGTTAAGTAGCAATGGAAATAATATTTTTATTGCAGATTATGGTTTTTCAAAAGAAAGCAGGTGCTTGGGGTACTTAGACTGCTTTGCTTTTCTGATTTTCGGGTTGAACCCCAACTTCTGTCTCAGGGTTTTTATGGCTCATGCTGCAGTACCTTGCTTCAATCCGTCTTCACTTGGTGAGACAGACCTAGGCTGAGATACAGGCACCCAAATGCCTGTAAAATCATAGACCTGGGGTTCCGATCTCAGTCTGTTGTCTCTGGTCTCTGCTCTGAGCAACACTGTTTCTCCTTCACGAAACTGAGGAACAAGAGAGCATATTCAACACCATCTCTTCGCGTTTTGAAAAATGCTCCCATACAAGGAAAATGTGAATTCTCTGGCTTAGAATCTTGTCTTCATGGACCAGTGTACTTCCTATCCACTCCAAAGCACATAACACACAATCATGATTAGGACAAAAGCTAGATGGAAATGTTGATTTTTCTGTTATCTTTTGGCTCCAAATCCTTAACGGGTAGCTGGGGCTGAAGTTTGGTTGGCACAGTAGTCACCTAGAATACACCAAGCCCCACAGTCCCCGGTGTCATGTAAACGTGGCATCATGGTGAACACCTGTAATCCTAAGACCTGGAAGGATCACAAGTTCAAGGTCATCTTTGGCTACATAGCAAGTTTGAGGCTAGCCTAAACTATAAGAGACTCTGGACCACAGACCACAACCACCAACAAAAGGCTTTAGCTGAACTTGGATATTCAGAAATAATACCAAAGTCAATCATTTTCCCATCATCTCCCCATGCTCTCCACGGAGTTAATGCCCAGATCAACAAGTAGTTGGGCTTTTCCATCAACCGACACTTCATCTACCCAACACTGATTTCCTCAGACCCTACGTTCCCCCCAGGTCACTGCTCCAACCCAGCTGAAGGCAGCTCAGCAGCCTTCGTCACCACACAGCTGTCTTCCAGCGGTCAGCCACCAGCGTTCACAGACCCCACTCCGCTCAGGCACACACACAGCAGTGCAAAGAGAGAGGCAACTATCTAAAAGCCTTGGCGCTAGACTGTGCATTTTACAGACAGCCTCAGACATGGCAGGAGGTTCTCTGCTATTCTTCTCTGTGTCCAAGTGTCCGAGCCCTAATTTGTTTCCAGCAAGCTGAGTTCTGAGGACACTGGGGAGCAAATCCTACATGCGGGATGAATCGCCGCATCATTTTGGTTCTTCCCCATCACTTATACCACCAGTATTAGAAACTTTGCTAGAGGCCTAGGGAGCTGAACCAGTCAGTAAAGGGTTTGCCTTGGAACCACACAGATGAGAGTTTGAGTCTCAGAACCCGTACGGGAAAAAAATCAGGCATGGAGACACAGGCTCAGAATTGCTGCACCATAGCCTCACTTGGCAAGTTCCAGGCCAATGAGAGACCCTGTGACAAAAAATTAAAAAAGGTAGATGGTGCCAAAGGAATGGCATTGAAGACTGCCTCCACACACACACACACACATACACAGACACACACACACACACATACACACACACACAGACATTTGTACATGAGCATCATGCAAGGCCACACATGTGCATACACATGCAAAACAAACATGTAGAGAAAAGACTTTAAAGGAAGGCACTGTGTTCTCTATGGTATTATTTTCCTTCCTATTCTTTTTCTAGAAACGGGAGCCTTATCACAAAGAAACTTCTGAGAACAGATTGAAATTTTCTAGTCTCAACTGACGCATTAGAGGATGTTTTTCCCCTCCTGTAGTAACCCCGGATCTTCTCACGCCATGTGGCACGGTGTGCTTAGCTTTTCAAGTGATTGTGCAGATCTGACAAAATCACATCAATGAGGATAAAAATATCCGGTCCCCTCCCACAGCAACACTTGACTCCTGCCACCTTGCAGCAATTTAAGAAACACCAAAATCTCACCTAAAATTCAACTGTGACTTGCAATTAAGGTGAGGCTACTCCACCCCGACAGTGATGTCTGTTGAAAACCTGCACGATAAGAAATTTAAGGCTTTTCATTTAGGAAGCTGAGTTCTATGCATGGCTAAACTAGAAAGTGTATTTCTTTAATTATACGTTTAATTATACGATGCTAAATAAGGCCTTGATTCCTCTGAACCTTCCCCAGGGGGCAACATAGGACGAGCAAACTCCCTTGGGATAAATGAAAAGTCTTTGCTCTTAGCTAGAGACAGACTGCACTCCACTGTGCAGCCTCACCTGCTTGCTGGTCCTGTCAGCCAACACGAACATCAGAGTCCCTCAGCTCCGCGGCATCCCTCACCTCCCTATTCCTCCTGAGTTTCAGGGGTGCTTTGAGCTGTTCACCTTAATAAAGCACTAGAAGCCCCAGAGGCTCCCTTCTTGAGCAGAGTAAACTCACCAGCAAGCCCCAAGAGTGCCACCCCGGTGAGGGTGGAGGACAGGATTTTCTGGGGCTCTGAGTTTTCAACCAAAGTCCCTCAGTGATGTCAACCAAAATCCCTCCGTGGCTCTGTGATGGCCAGTGATGCCTTCCAATAGAAACTTTCAATCATTTTGACTGCTTTGCCAATTAGGAACCAACCAGCTCTGATTGGTATTCAGTTTGGAGAGTAAGCACAACCAAACCACTTGGTGGCAGCCACACCTCCTTGGTAAAATTCTGAATAACAACTTTTCCTGATACAGAACGAGGGCCAGACATTCACAGATGGCGAAGCACTTGCCACAGAAGCATGGGGACTTACACTGGATGCCCAGACCTCACATAAAAAGTCAGGTGCAGCAGGGTACACCTGGAATTCCAGTAGCGGGAGAGGCGGAGACAGTAAAGACCCTAGAGTCCATGGCCCAGCCTATCTAGTTGGATCAGTGGGCTTCAAGTTCAGTGAGAGACCCTACTTCAAAAATTGAGGAGAGCAGCTGAGGACTACTCCTGATGTTAACCTCTGACCTCTACACAGACACAAACCCTACCAGGATGTTTCTGGGCATCAGTGTCCATAACCACCAATCTCAGAAGAATGGTGGTTTCAGCTGCCACAGCCAGGGGATCCCACATTTCAAAAAACTATCACCCCCCAAAGTACTGGCTGTGCTCTGACCTCACCCTTAAGCAGTCTGGGCTGTTCTGCCCGTTAAAAATACCCCAGAACTGTCTGGATTTCGGAAACAGCAGCATAGTTGTAGCCAATGTTGATGTCATAGAAGCAGCCAACAAATCAGGCAACACGGATTCCAGTCCAGCAAGCCAGCTAACTAGAAGAGCCTTGAGCCTCCTAAGAGACTGGGGGACATGCTCACAGGCCTCAGGGGAACCACCCAACAGCTTTGCAACATCAGAAATCACCCTACCAACTGTGTCTGTGCATCTCTGTGGTCACGTGATGTGTGCATGCAAACAAGAGACCACCCTTTCCTAAAGGCAGGACTAACGCTCCAGCCTTACCCAGCACCCATCAGAGCTCCAGGGCTCCAACCCTCCCAGCAATAAGGCACGAGAGTTGAGTCTCCCCAGCAGACAACCTTGGCAACATGGGAAAGTTTGGCTTTCCCACTGATCCGATCGCCACTATTTGAATAATTACCTGAGCTAATCACCACAAGCAAAATTCCCCTTCATAATGGATGCCCTCCCATCCCTAGCTTTAGTGTGATTCCCCTTCTTCCAAGTAAATATTATTTCCCAATGCCTGGCAAGTTCCAACTTTGCTCAAAATTTATATATAACTTTTCCATTATCTCAGGGCAGCAATAATAATAACAATAACGGTTATAACATCTTCCTTCTAGAAGAGTCCTGGCTGCTTCTTACACTTCTCTGGTTTAGAATTCTCTGATGGGCTTTTTTTTTTTCTCCTTCGTTGTCCTCCTTCTCCTTAGTGGAAAATGTTACTTCTAACCGCTGGATTTAATTTAATTTAATTTAATTACAGCATTTTCCACACATGCCCACGGGCTCTTGGTAATAGTTGCATTTTTAATAAATCTAATATATAATAATGACTTTGTTTTTAATTTTCCACTGAGAGTTGGATCCTGAGCTGAATACAAAGCTCCAGACAGGGGCGTCTGGTTCACTCCATACGACTTGGTTTCAGAAAAACCAACAGGCTGCTAATTGGGAAATGGCTACACTCTCGCCCTCTGTCCCCACACACCTGTGTTTAATGTCCTGAGCCAGCATTCCATGGGGCATGAAATGACCAGTTGTTCCAATCGGAAGGATCAAGGTGATTGTCCAGGCTCCTAGGGTTGGACCCTGAGAGCTCAAGGAAGGTGCTGCGAGGTCAGGTGACAGCATTGTCACACAAAGAGACTTGTGGCAACCCTCCTTGGTCATGATCTGTACCCAGTGACCCATCACTCTGACCTATAGCCACAAGGCAGTGGATCAACTCTGACCTGAATCTTCATGGCTGCTCTCTTTCTTCTGTGAAGACCACTGTCAACGTTCTTTGGCATTCTACTTTATGATCACGTGTCCATTAGCAGCCTGAATAGGCCTAATATGTGCCCATCTGATGCCCAGCAACCATGAGAAATTCAGGTAAGACAGATCAGGGCCCTCAGAATAAAAGAAGAGAGAGAGAGAGAGAGAGGAGACTCATGCTCACACAGAGGCCATGCAGGCAAAAGCTTGAACAAGGATCTTCTAAGTCCTCATGGATCTCTTATGACTCTCCCAGAAACTGAGAGAAAAGGAACTTTGCCAGGAACACGATAAAGCCTACTCCTGGCAACTAGGTGACTATCAATGTCTCCATCACTTCCAGGGTTCTGATAAGGGATACGGCACCTTGTCTGCCCTATTCAAAGCAAAGATGCAGACTATAAACCCACCGAGCTGCAGTTTAGAAGTGAGTCCTCTACAGGGGACTCCCAGCCCTCTGTGTAATCTTTATTGTTCTTTCTGGTTATGTGGGCTACAGACCTCAGCAGAGAAGTGCTTGGGTGCTTGGCTAGTTTTCTTTTTTCTTTTGGAACTCAGTTCTGTAGCCCAGGCTGACCTTGAACTCACAGAGATTTATCTACCTCTGCCTCCCTAGTGCTAGAATTAAAGGCCTGTGCTACCACCACCTTGCTAGGCTGGTTTTGTTTTGCTGTTCATGTAAGGAGTAAGGGTCTGACTCTAAGAGTGGAGTGTCCCACTTTCCTAGCTGAATTAGTCAAGTCTTGGCCTTCCACTGTGCCTTGTGAGCTTTTTGACAAACTGTCCTGTAGAGCTGGTCACCTCCTCAAACAGTACAATAAAAATCAACCAAAAAATGCTTTAATAACAGCTATCTCAGTGCAACTGACAGTGTAAGACCGTGCAAACGGATACAAAAAAAAGTGTGTGCATATGTGTGTGTGCATGTGTATGTGAGACACACACATGCACACACACATACACACACGGGTTATATCAAAAGAATCTGGCTGAGGAAGTAGCTCACTTGGCAGAGCGCTTGCATAGTGGGTTTGAGGCCCATGTTTAATCTCCAGCACCACATAAACTATTTATGGTGTTACACACCTACGATCCCAGTGCTGGGGGTGGGGGAGTGGGCAGAGAAAAAAGAATCAGAAGTTCTCGGTCGTTCTTGGCTGCACAGCAAGTTCAAGGATGGTCTGGGCTACAAGAGACCCTGTCTTCAAAAGAAACAGAAAGCACCCAGGAGAGAACCAGAACAGTCACTAACAGGAGTGTCTCCCTCTCGTTAAGCAAGCTATTGGCAATTTCAGAAAATAAATGCAAATGCATTCCACTTAACAAAATTAATATTTATTGCCTATAAACAAATCCAACAGAATTCTCGGTGGACACATGTTTCCACATCTGAATTTACAATGAAGCATGAGTTCTGCATTTCAAAATCGGTGGGAATCCAAATGTAGAGATGTGTTTGTGGATGGATCCCATTTACTCATCAGATCCACACAAGCCAGAACGAGAAAAAGAGCACAGGGAATTCCCAGTTCCATGGAAGGGCTTGAGAAAGGACCATTCCAGTCACCAAACACACTGATGGCCAATGTTCAGCTACTTGTGGTCAAGAAATACATGGACAAGGAGTAACACTAACTATGCCACAGCTCATTTTAAACTAATTTTCATGGCTCAAGAATCACAAAGCAAAGGAAAATGCATAGTTAATAAAGAATCTAGCTATCACAAAATGCTGGGAATATAAGAAATGTAGCAGAGGCCGTCTCACCCTCGAGCCCCAGATGTTCACGGACCATACGCAAAAACAGAACAGAATAACAGCCGTAAGGATAAGGGGAGAAACCAGTGGGGTATCATATTGTCAGGGGCAGGTAGAGAGCGTCTGTCTAAGGGTCACATTTCCACTCGAATAGTGCGGGAAGTGTCTTTCCCCTTCGCCAGCTAGACCCGCGGCTATAAATCCCAGCTGTAATTAGTTCCAGGAACATCATACACAAAGGAGAAATAAAAACCACCTCCTTCTGCAAACCATAAATGTCTTTGAACTGCCCCAGTCTCGATGGGATGGACACACACACACACACACACACACACACACACACCACTGCAAAAACATCAGCCTTCCCAGCTGGGTGCTAAAGCCCTTTGTTGAAGATGATGTCATATATGAACTAGTCTTCAGTATATTCTTTAAAGTGTCTTTCCTACATGTCTTTCCTCTTAAAAACATAGAGTCTCTACTCTGTACTCATCAGAAAGACTTCCCATGGGGGAATCTGAATGAAGAAGGCCAGAGTGGTAGAAACAAGCAGGCAGATGCAGGTGCCTTAATAGTAGCCCCCAACTTGAGAGGCACACTGGCAGCCCTTAACAAACATCTCCCTTCATTCTTACAAGTATACACTTTATTACTTCCATTTGGCAATTAAGAAGCTGAGGTCTGGGCTGGAGAGATAGCTCAGTGGTTCAGAGTTCATATTGCTCTTGCAGAGGACTGGAATTCCATTCCCAGCACCCGTGAGGAGTCTCACAATTCCCTGTAACTGCAGTTCCAGATGCTCTGACATCTGCTTCATTGTGGATGCTGAACTCACCCATTCAAGCCCACACTCAGGCACATACATACACACAATTTTTTTAAAAGAAATTTGTTTTTTTAAAGAAGACAAGGCTTAAGCCATGGGGTCAATGGTATGAAATCAGAGCACTTCCTGCAGCTTCACAGAAGAAGAGCAGAAAGAATGTAAGAGTCACTAGATGAGCTGGGAAGATTCACCCTGTATTATTGGCACTATCCATGGATAGAGTAAAAAGAAAGCGAGCAGGGATTTGGTTTCTGCTTTGTGGAGGGTCTTTCCCTGTGTGTTGTATGTGTGCTTCCTTCAAGCTAATGAAAGCATTTCTTTAGAAGATAAGGTAGCAAGCAAGCTGAGTTCTTTTTTTATTCTTCTCTGCTTCCTGACTGTGGATGATCAGCTGCAGCACAGTCATTTGGCTGCGCCTTCCCCATCATGACAGACAGCACCCTTGAACTGTGAGTCAGGATAACCCCTTTCTTATCTAAGTTGTTTATATCATGGTTTGTTACAGCAACAGGTAGCTAAGACAAGTCTGCTGTCACATGGGCCTCCTGGTGCTAGGGCTCTCTCCTTCCCAGGGCAGTAAGAGCATCACAGGCTTGGCAAAGTGTTTCTAAAGGAGCTGTGTTGGTCAAATATTATACAAACTCACCTCATTTTTCAAATGGAAAAGCTGAGGCTTTTTGTCCCAACACCTTGTTGAAAATTGCAGAAGACAGAGTACACCAAAAGGAAAATAATAAAGTGAGCAGAACAAGTCAATGGCAGCAATAATAAAAATCTCAGACTGTGGAGATGGCTGAGGGGTAAGGCACTTACTACACAAGCCTGAGGCTATGAGTTTGGATCCCCAGAACCCACATACAATGGGATATAATTGAGTATATCTGTAAGCCCAGCACTCTGTAGAGAGATGGGAGATGGAGACAGGACATTCCCTGGAAACTCACAGGCCAACTAGCCTGGCATATACAGCAGTAATCAATAAGAAATCCCATCTCAAACAAGATAGAAGGTGAGGACCAATACTTGAGGATATCCTCTGACTTCCACACACTTACCATGACACGTGTTCCTTCACGCGTGCACACACACACACACACACACACACACACAGATTTTTAAAAAAAAATCTTACTAGCAGTTGGCTCTATGTATCAAGATAGAAGCCAGCGCTACTGAGCAGAGTCTTACTGTGCACACATTTTTATGATTCTGTACTGTCATTGCTGGCTTATTCTCTGTCTTTACCTTGGGCCACAGAGCCACTTGAGGACAAGTTCTACATTGGCTTTAGCAGCCTATCAAAAATTATTAAGCACATCACATATTTAAAAAAAAACTCTGGAATAAACATAAATAAAATATGCCCCTGCCCTCAAAGAGTTTACAAAGTAATTTTAGCAGGTGGATAAGAGAAAACATGAAACAAACAGAATTTCTCAAAATACAAGAGCAAAAGTAGCAATAGTAGCATGTCCAAGGTCATATGAAAAATCTAAGAGACAGCCAAGCAGGTAGGGGTACTTTGCAGAAAAGTTTGACCTTTCTCTTAAAAGACTTTTTTTTAGGTATTTCCTGTGAATTTAAACATTCCCTTCCAAATTTTTTCTTCATCGTAGGAATCAAAAATCAAATGAAACTCACAAGTCTCAGGAAGTTCCTGAAACTTATAAAATTCATGGGGTACCTCCCCAAGGTTATCTAAGTAGTAACATTTTTGAGAAGAATCCCACTGACATGGCTGTAGACAACCCCAATAGGAAGCTCCATGGATGCGGTTTTCTTGAGCCACCCATCAGACATGCTGAGGTAAGCTTCTCAGTGATGCAGCCTTTGAGTAATTTTTGCTCCTAGAAGTTACCCCCAGTGAACTCACTAGTTTACTGAGATAGACCTAGATGGAACTGTTTCTTTGGCCTGTTCCCTGGTGACTATCAGGAATGAATCAGTTCTTGTATCTCCCCAGGAAAAGTGACAAAAATAAAGGAAAATAAACAGTCCACAGATAACAGGAGAGAGAAAAAAGGTCAGAGGATGCCAAAGATAAGGCCTACACCAAGCACATAGCCAGGCTCCCAGAACTGTCAATCACTAGATAAGCCTAGAGGGTCAAGTTCAAGTCAAGAATCAAAGGGCCCTAGGCTGAAAAGGAAATCTATGGTTAGGTTGATCACATTGAAGGGCTTCAACCTACGTACACTGTGGTGAGTAGGGATATGAAACTGTCTTAGTCACTGTTCTATACCACAACCAAGGCAACTCTTATAAAAGGTACCATTTAATTGAGGTCTTGCTTACAGTTTCAGAGGATGAATCCATTATAGTGGAGAGCATGGTGGCAAGATTGGTGCTGGAGAAGTTGCTGAGAGCTACATCCTGATCCGCAGGCAGAGAGAGAGAGAGAGAGAGAGAGAGAGAGAGAGAGAAACAGGGCCTGACGTAGGCTTTTGATACCCCAAAGCTCATCCCCAGTGACACTTCCATCAAGGCCATGTCTCCTCATCCTTCTAATCCTTTCAAAGCGTTCCACTCCCTGATGACTAAACATTCAAATACCACCATGGATACTGCTGTAATTAGGGTCTCTGTTCCTGTGACAAACACCATGACAAAAGCAGCCTGGTGAGGAAAGTGTTTATTTTAACTAACAGTTCCACATCATAGCTCATCACTGAAGGAAGTCAGGGCAGGAACCTGGAGGCAGAAGCCATGGTACAATACTGTTTACATACTTTTCATGGCTAGCCGAGCCAACCTTCTTCTAGCACCCAGGACCACCGGCCCAATGGTGGTAGCACCCACGGTGAGCTGCACCCTCACACGGCAATCAGCCATCAAGAAAATGTGTCACTGGCTTGTCCACAGGCCAATCTCTCAATTTCAATTGTGCCCTCTTCTGAAATGATGTTGGCTTATGTCAAGTTGACATAAAACTAACCTGCACAAATACAGAAAGGTATCCATGTGCTCAGGAAGGAACAAGAGCTGGGTAGAGGGTCTAAGGAAAGTGCTAATGATGGACCATGCATGTCCTGGCAGTCTGTGGCAAGTTAAATTCCAAATCTTCACCCCAGTTAACTCCACAAATTCTCACATGTGCTAAACTGAATTCAGGGTGGGATTCAGTCCTAAATCAAGATGGTCTTTTTTTTTAAGGAAAAAAAAAGTGTTGAGGGGTATTAAAAGATTTTAAGCATGGGCATTAAAGGAGACAAAGAAGGGAGCACAGAGCATATGAAGGAGGGGGAGACTGACTTTAGGAACAGGACAGTGGGGGCCGATGAGATGGCTCAGTGGGTAAAAGACTGGAAGTTCTGACAACCAGAGATCGAACCCCAGGACCCAGATGGTGTAAGTTGATTCCTCAAGTGTCCTCCCAGCTCCACGACAGGGTCATGACACTCTGCCATTTTTAAATAAAGCGGACACAAGGGTAGGCCACGCTTCTTAAGAGTGCTGTGCTTAAGTATAACGATGACCAACTCATTGCCCCAGCAATGTCTCATATGTTAGAATTATTATTCTTTCTTTAGTAATTTGTTTAATTTTATTTTATGTGCGTTGGTGTTTTACCTGCATTTATATGTATATGAGAGTATCAGATCCTCTGGAACTGGAGTTACAGACCGTTGTAGCTGCCAGGAGGGTGCTGGGAATGGGACCCCAGTCTTCTGGAAGAGCAGTCAGTGCTCTTATGTACTGAGCCATCTCTCCAGCCTGAGATTATTCTTACTATTAGCTGTAGACCAAAACAGAACCAAGAAGGCAAGCTCATTACTGGACCTAGAACATGGAAGATCCTTTCTGTACCATATAATAAAAACAAAATTATTTTAGTTACTTGCTAAGTACTATCTCTCCCTTCTCAACACATAACAATTAGCTAAGACACGGATCAGCAGAGGCAGAGGCGCCATCGATGCATGGGATGGGTGGATAATGAAAAGTTGGCTGCTACGTGATGTGGCATCACTCAGTCATAAAGAAAAGTAAAATCCTACCGTCTATAGCAAAGAGAATGAAAGTGAAAAGCAAAACAAGCTGGGCAAGCATCACATATTCATACTCATATAAAAACTCAGAACTAAAACAAAAAAGTTTGCCTAAAAGAAAGGTGAGCAAAAGAGGGGGATCATAGAGAATTGGAAGGACACAGGAAGGCTCAGGGGGGTGGGCTGGGGTAGACTTGTAGATAGACATGTTTAGTGTAGGCTTTGAAATGTCGCAGTGAGTCATTTAACTTTTATAATTCAGGTGCTAATAATAATCATCATAAATGGAAAATATAAGAGGACCAGCAAGACGGCTCAGCCAATAAAGCTGCCTGTTGCCAAGCCTGATAGCCTATACGGTAGAAGAAAACAACTGCCCCCTACTAGTGATGTCCTTGACCCCACACTCATGCCTTGCACACATACACCCACTCACATGCGTGCACATGCACACACACATAAATTAAATGTAATTTTAAAATACATATGTTATATAGAACATACACACAGGCACACAAATAAAGTTTATGTATATATCGTATATAAGACACACTGATTTAATTCAAAAAGCTCTATCTAGTTGACATTTATTTCATCATATTTCATAAGAACGGATTTAAGTCATAATTTTACTCAGTGGTACAAAAAAGAACTATTTTTAAGTGCGCAAGTCCAAAAACTCCAACCCCAGAGCCAACGGGCCATTGTTTTATAGCGTGCACATGTCTTAGCAGGAGTCTCTGTGGGGAGCGCTCCCCTCTCTCACTTTGAATTGGTCCTTGGGCACTTTTAAACTTCAAATCAGAAGTTTCCTTTTAGTAAAGGTCAGCCCTGGAAAATCTCTCCTTACTCTGCAAAACAAACTCCCTTTCGGGATTCCTAAACTGAAGCTAATTTCCTGAGTTTACGAAACGCCCTTTCCCATTACGGCTTCACGTGTCTAACTGAGGGAAGGCCCCTTCTCAGCCGCCTAACTGCTCCCAGTAGGATCCCAGCACTGCTGTGTGAGAAGCATGCCAGGAGAGTTACTGCTGCGTGTTCCAGAATGTTCTTATTCCTGTCAGCTGAGGTGGGGGACTTCGCCATCATCATCCTCTCCCTCTCCCATATTTACTTATCCCCAGGACACAGCAGGGGCCAACAGCAATAAGTGATCTGCTGAGGAGCTCAGTTCCTGCAATTGACTTATCACTTCTCATTGGTGGAAAGTTCCACTTCCATGGGGCTCCCTCTGTCTTTGGGAGCATTATAGGAGGACCGGAAGCAGCCACAGCCATCCGCGTGTTAAAGAGATCAGAGCTTCTCCACAATATTTCCATCATCACAAGACTGTTGTGATCTTAGCCTATCTCTACAGCAAACTCTGTGCTTAGAAACCCAAAGAAAAGCCCCCCGGGGGGAATAAAATAACTTATCTAGAGCCAATGAAAAGGTTCAGTGGGGTAAAGGCACTCTTCTGCCACGCCTGAGGATTTGAGTTCGATTCCTTCGACCTATGTTTTAAGAGGTCAAGAACCAGCTCCTCAGGGTCTTCTCTCACCTTCATACTCATGCTGTGGTGTGCAGGCACACACAAAATAAATGTGATAAAAAAATTAAATAACAAAATGCATTCAAGACCATAAAGCAAGAAAGAGCAAACTATGAATCTAGTTTTCTGGTCTCGAGGACCCTGGCCCGACATCCAGGGCCCTTCCTCAGAGATGAGGAAGTCAAAACCTGAGAGTAGATGCATGATTACACAAAGTACAGGGGTTTTTTTTTTTTTAGTTTATTTTTATTTTGCATGTAGGAGCGTTTTGCCTCTGTGTGTGTATGCATGTACGTATTATGTATGTATGTATTACATGTATGTGTACTGCATGCATAAAATGCCTGTAGAAGCCATAAGAGGACATCAAAGCCAATAGAACTGAACTTATAGCTGTTGTGTGGAAGTTAGGATCCAAACCCAGGCCCTCTGAAAGAACGGCAAGGGCTCTTAACTGCTGAGTCATCTCTCCAGCCCCAAAACTTTAAAAACTAATAATATAAAAACCACTTGTGACAGTCCTCTCAGCCAGAATAACTTTAGAATGTATACTTCTGGATCTCTAAACACAAACTTTCCAAACCAAAATGTCATGCTTTTACAGCATTAATTCTCTATTCAAATTATTTCAATACTTTTCTATCATTAAATACTCAAGATCAGAGTCTGTGGCAGGCAGGTACTTAAGCCATTCATTTTTAAACAGGGATCCATTATCCAAGATTCTCATGAGTTCTGGACCACTAGGTTGTGACATACTACAGTGGGGCTATGAAACCTTCACCCTGGGCTTGAGACAGGTGGTACCCTCCTCTCATTGGTCCCAAAACACACATTTTGTTAGTTTGTCCACTGGAGGCAAGATTACTGTTGACCCTTAACTGATGTCCACTGTTATTTTAGTTTTTTGAGACAGAGTTTCTCTGTATAGCAGCCCTGGATGTCCTGGAACTTGCTTTGTAGATCAGCTGGACTTGACTTCACAAAGATCCACCTCTGTCTCCGGAGTCCTGGGATTAAAGGCCTGTATCACCACACCTGGACCTAAACTGTTCTTTAATTCCTTTTTACAAGGTGGAAGTTTAACTGGGTGGGGTCTTGCCCTGAAGTCATCACTCCCTTTATTCCAGCTAATATCAGGCTTTCCTTTAATCTGTTTAGCTCCTTGAACACAGGATTTAGTTCTATTCTACTTCCTGCTGCTCCTTTTCTCCTCAAACTGTAGTGTATTTTGTGTTTTTTCCTTGCTCAGCTTGCTCCTTTTCATTATAGATCTTCATAAGAGTGAACACTAATAACTGCACAACAGAGTCTATGATGTGGGATTCCCCTCTGTATGCTGTGAATACCACTGGCTAATAAAGAAACTGGTTTGGCCTGATAGGGTAGATAGGTGGGAAAACTAAACTGAATGCTGGGAGAAGGAAGGTGGAATTTAGGAGAGAAGCCATGTAGTCCCACCAGAGACAGATGCTGGAACTTTAGCCAGTAAGTCACAGCTACATGGCGATATGCAGATTAATAGAAATGGGATAAATTAATATGTAAGAGTTAGCCAATAAGAAACCTAAGCTAATGGGCCAAGCCGTGATTTAATTAATACAGTTTCTGTGTGATTATTTCAAGGCTAAGCAGCTGGGAACCAACAAGTGGTCTCCTCACAATTGACACCCATGTGACCAACTAAAATCCACTTAAAACTTGAGAGGGCTTGCAAAGGAATTCTAGACACTAAAAAACACATTTTAGCCACATTTTTTTCCAAATGGGCTTTGCTTGCTGGTTTCATGCTGTGGCTTCTTTAAAAGAGGTTTTTCTGACTCAGTGGTAGCAGGAAAAAAGCCATGCCACTTTGAAATGCCAGCTTTCTGGGCCATGTTGCCAACACAACCTCTGGCTCTTTCAGGATACCCAGCATTTAAATGGGGTTTGTGAGCAATGTGCTACAGCTTGCTTGGTGGCAACATGAACCAGTTGTGTGCCTAGAGATGGGGCATTGTGCATGGCTCTCAGAGGCAAGCAGCTTCACCATGCTGTGCTGGGTGAGGCAAGCAGGAAGTGCCATATTTCTCCTAGCAATGGTGCAGCTTAAGTTTTCAAGAAGCACTTAGCTTTCCTGGACAGTAAAGAACTACAGATACACAATAAGAAAGATTCAGACATAAAAGACTCTAAATGGGTCACAGAGTTGGATAAATGTACATAGGCTTGGAAGAGAGAAGATAAAAAGAAGTAAATGTTTTTTTTAAAAGGTAAAGTCTTTAAAAAGACAGAGTACAAACAGTCATAGATTAAAAGGAGTAAAGAAAGAATAAGCCATATAAAGATGGAGAATACACAGACAGTCTGGATTATGTGTATTATTATGTTTTCTTTGAATTTTTTGACTGTGAAGGAG
The DNA here is from genome assembly GCF_014885135.2 of Alexandromys fortis. Classification (NCBI taxonomy): domain Eukaryota; kingdom Metazoa; phylum Chordata; class Mammalia; order Rodentia; family Cricetidae; genus Alexandromys; species Alexandromys fortis. Next base: position 958,387 of record NW_026067942.1, on the reverse strand, counting down.
CTAAGTACAGAGAGACATTTCATTGTATGGGCTACTAAGCTAATCCAGCATGTATATTATAAAGGTATCTTGACTTCAAAATATGGGTCTAAGGATATGTTGCTTTGGAAAAGAGGTTCTTATTTGGTTTCTACAGAAGATGAGAACCTGTGGATTGATTCCAGACTAATATGGTTTGTTGCATCAAGATCCCCTGAAAGGTCACTGTGAACACCCCCCATAAAATTACTTCACCCAGCTGCTGATTGAAATGAATGTAGCATACAGGATACACCATGTAAGACCTGATTAACAGTGCTCCCAAGCAGCAGGAAGTAGTCTAGAGAACTATGCCCATATTCCCAAATATTGTTTATAAATGTTTCTTTACATTTAAAGGGGGATATGCTATAGAGATTTGCCTTGGTATGGGTTTTGGTTTATTGATACAAATTTAAGGTCAATTCTGTTATATGTATATTTCTGCTCTTGATTATGGTATTGTGTGTGCAGCTCATTTAAAAATGTAATGTATAATTAGGAAATATAGGTTAATAGATAATCATCTATAATATTTAAGCTTGTAGTCATGTTGGTTAGGTTTTCTAGATATATAGAGATATATTTCAGTTAGATAGGTTATTCTTCAAATCTTTCAGAGACCTTCAAAATATGGCATTTAAAATGTTTAAGAACTTAGAACTTTTCATGACAGTGAGAAACATCTTTTACTGGCAGCACCAATTACTTCAAAAGGAAGATGGGCATCAAAGAGGCTCCATTTGGGCAAGAAACTGCTCTTGCCTGGACTGTTTAACTGGACATGCAGGACCCACAGAGAAATGACTGCTGAATTTGCCTAAAGGTGAGACCATCCTTCAGGGTTCCTGCTTCATGAAAGAGTCTGCCAGACATTCTGCAGGGATACACAAGAAAGTGACTGACAAACTGCCAATATAAGCAAAACTATCTTTGAAATTTCCTGCTTCATGGAAAAGTCTGCTGGTTACTATGGGCCTATAGGCTGAAGATGGATGCCCCAATGTTACAGAAGAACTTTGGGTTACTATTCAGGTAGTGAAATGTCTCTGTCATTTCTAGAGTTTTGGAAGTTGTTTACAATGCACTTCCTGTTTACTTAGGTGACATTATATCCTTCTGGAGTCTTTGATGGAGTTGAAGAATTTATAGATATAGTTATAGTTTTCCTTAGTTATGATAAAAGATAAAGTAGATATAAATATTGTAACTTAATTCTTGCTTGATATGTAATTTACTATGTTAAAATTAAAACCTTCCTTTTTATTTAAACAGAAAAGGGGAAGTGATGTGAGATTCCCCTCTGTATGCTGTGAATACCATTGGTTAATAAAGTAACTGGCTTGGCCTGATAGGGTAGATAGGTGGATAAAACTAAACTGAATGAAGGAAGATGGAGTTTAGGAAAGAAGCCATGTAGCCCCGCTGCAGACAGATGCCAGAACTTTAGCCGGTAAGCTACAGCCACGTGGCGATACACAGATTAATAGAAATGGGTTAAATTAATATGTAATAGTTAGCCAATAAGAAGCTAGAACTAATGGGCCAAGTAGTGATTTAATTAATACAGTTTCTGTGTGATTATTTCGGGGCTAAGAGGCTGGGACCCAACAAGTGGCTCTCTCCTCCAACAAGTCTATATGAGGATGTTTTGAGATTTCCTCTGCCAATGGAATTAATCCAAAACTTTTCACTTTAGCTCCAGGAAGACTTTTCAGACAAGGGCAAAAGGCAACCACATTCTTCACAAAATATCACAAGACTAGTCTCTAGACCGCATACTAACATTTTTCTCCTCTGAAACCTTTTAAGCCAGGCCCCCACAATTCAAATCACCCTCAGCACCATTGTCTACCATGTTCCTACCAGGATAGCCCATTAAGCCCCCACTCAAAGCATTCAACTGCTTTTCTAATCTGAAGTCCCAAAGTCCAAATTCCTCCAAACAAATCATGGTCAGGCCTATGACAGCAATATACCAATCCCTGGTACCAACTTCTGTTTTAGTTTTAGTTTTTCTATTGCTGTGAATAGACACCATGAACATGGCAACTTCTAGAAAACATTCAACTGGACTGGTTTACAGTTTCAGAGGGTTAGTCCATTATCATCATGGTGGGACATGGCAGCACACAGGAAGACAGGGTTCTGGAGAAGGGGTTTAGAATTCTACATCTTGGTCCACAGGCAGCAGAAAGTGACTATGTCACTAGGCCTAGCTTGAGCATATAAGACCTCAAAGCCTGCCTCCACAGTGATACACTTCCTCCAACAAGGCCACAGTCCCTAAGGGGCAAGCATTCAAACATGTGAGTCTATGGGATCCATATGTATTCAATCCAACCACCACAGAGAGGAAAGGTTTTATTTCATCTTACACTTCCAGGTAACAGTCCATCACTAAGGGGAATCAGTGCAGGAACATGGAGGCAGGAACTGAAACAGAGATCAAGGGGGAATGTTGCTTACTGACCTGCTCCTCGTAGATAGCTCTGCCTGCTTTCTTAAATAGCCAAAAACCACCTGCCCAGGAGAGGTGCTGTCCACAGTGTGATGGGGGACTCTTCCACATCAGCCAATAATAATAATAATAAATACCCCACAGACTTGCCCACAGTGCAATCTGATAGAAGCAATTCTTCAGTTTATGTCAAGTTAGCAAAAACTAACCAATACAATTGACCCCTTGTAAACTTGACACATAAACACATCGCTACTAAACTATAACCTCCTTTCTTGTTTATCCCTAAGATTTCATGTTACTGACATAATATAAAACATAGTATAACTTTGAAAGTCCAGTCTTTAAAGAATTCAGACACTTTAAAAGCTCTAAGCCTCTTTAATACAACTAAAAGTCTGTTAATTGTGGGTTCCTATAAAATAAAAAATAAGGTAAATACTTTATTACTCCAAGAAGGAATAGCCAGGACACAGTTACAATCCAATTGAAGCAAAACTGAAACCTAGCAGTGAAAAGCTCAATGCCCAACGTCTTGAGCTCATTCAAGTCTTCTGGGCTCCAGTGGTCTTGAAAAGACCCATATATCCAGCTTTGCCTTCCACAACACACACACACACACACACACACACATACACACACAAAATAAATCTTGTCCCACAGATTCGGGCAGCTCCACTCTGCATCTTCCACTGTCCTTGTAGATATTTCATGTTCCTGTTGTCTTCCATATTCTGGGGGCTCAAAGGAAACTGAGGCTGCACCTTTGTCAATGGCCTGCCTCTTGGTCTGTCTACAAGGTCTCCTACCCTGCCACTTAAAGACAAGCCTCAGTTTCTCTCCATGACTCCTTTAGTCCCGGGGCTTCCACTGCAACTAACATTTCTCTGTCACTAATGGCCTCTCCTAGTGAAGCTTCATAAGCTCTCCTTAGCCCCTTCCATCCTATAGGTTTCCATACCAACGAAACCAGTACCACATAGGAGATTCTTTCAAAAGCTTGGCTGCCAACTTGAGATGCATCCCTTAGTCCACTTTGGACCACAGCTTCTGTGTGCTAAATCCAGATGATTTTGTGTCAACAACGCTAGTCTGAGACTAATCACACTGATTATCTATGCCTAACTAGCCAGCATCAATTGTCCCAACAAAGGCTTCACTTATACAGAGTATTAATCCAAAATACCACATAAAACAACCCTGATAGCCTTTTCACCCTCTGAAATTTCACAAAGAAAGTATTAATTCTGATAGAAATTTTCTATGAGGGCTCCGAGCTCTTGGCCCAACTGAGGGAAATTTAAGATAGTTTCTGGGGTACCTCCAGATGGTGCCAACTTTGTTCTGACAGAAGTGCTGTAGTGGAGAAGAATCCACGTAAACAAAGGTGTGTTCACCCGAAGCTATGTGTGTTTGTCTGTGGAGTGGTGTGCGGAAGGTACATGACATTCATTGACCTGTTCATGCATATCCCTGAATCATTCATCAAACATTTCCTGATATCAGCTCTGCATGCAGACACTGACTGTAGGGCCCATGTGAGGTTAATTATCTGCAGCTCTCATGACTTTCAGGTTCCCACAGAACACTCCTGTTTATCTCTAAGCACTCAATGCTCAATGGCTTTTCCAGCTCAATTTTCTGAATATGGTCTCAATCTTCCCCGAAAACAACATGGCCATGGCTATCACAGCAGTCCTGCTCTCGGGTACCAATTTTTACACTACTATGTTTTTTCTGTTGTTGTGATAGACACCAGGACCAAAAGCAACCAGTGGAGGAAAGATTGTTTCATCTTACCCTTCCAGGGAACAACACTCCATCACTGAGGAAAGTCAGGGTAGGAATTCAAAGCAGGAAAATAGAAGCAGGAACTGAAGTAGAGACCAAGAAGGACATTGCTTACTGGCTTGTTCTCCATGGCTTTCTCAACTTGTTTCCTTCTTTTCACAACCCAGGAAGCTTCTTCAACCATAAATAAACCAGCTTTTCCCTTGCAGAGAGCAAGACTGAAAACACTTTCCATCAATTTTCAGTAACTGCCTTTTAGCATTTATTGATGATCTTACAAATTCTTTATTCCATATATATTTATAAATTTCCAATATAATTTAAAGAGGAATATTTCATCTCTCCAATTTATTGATTTGTTCACTCATTTACATTAATACAAACTCATAAATTTCAGTGGAATTTACTGGATTATAGCTCAATTAACCCTAAAATCAGCCTAGTTTTGGTTCCAGGGTATGGATTCAAGTTGTCTCTGATGTCTATTTTAATTGATAAATGTCACCTCCTGACAGAGTGTTATGACTGGAATGTGCAGTGTCCCCAATAGGCTTCTTTTAGCTCTTGGTCCCCAGTTGGAATATAGAGAGCCTATGAAACCTTTGGGATGTGGAGCCTGACTCAACATGGGTTGCAAGGGATAGGATCTTGGCTGACTGGTTGCTTGGTTGGTTGCTTGGTTGGTTGGTTGGGTGGTTGGTTGGTTGGTTGGCTGACTGACTGACTAACTGACTGACTAGTTGATTGTTTGGTTAGTTGGTTGGTTGGTTGGTTGGTTGATTGGTTGGATGTATAGCTGATTGATTGGTTGGTTGATTGGCCTGTTTGTTGGTTGGTTAGTGGTTGTTGGAGGCCACTTGTACATTCCCAGCTTCCCAAACCCAAAATAATCACTCAGAAACTATATCATCTAAATCACTGCTTGGCCTATTGGCTCTAGCTTCTTATTGGCTAACTCTTACATCTTAATTTAACCCATTTCTATTAATCTGTGTATTGCCACTTGGCTGTGGCTTACTGGATAAAGTTCCATCCAGCATCTGTCTCTGGCAGGGCTACATGGCATCTCCCTTGCTCCACCCTTCTTTCTCCCAGCATTCAGTTTAGTTTTCTCTGTCTACCTCTATTCTGCCCTGCACAGACCTAAGACAGCTTCTTTATTTATTAACCAATAAAAGCAACACATACACAGAAAGACTTCCTACAACAGTTGGTTGATTGGTTGGTTGGTTGCTTGCTTGCTTAGTTGGTTGGCTGGCTGGTTGGTTGGCTTGTTGGTTAGTTGGTTAGCCTATTGGTTGGTTGGTTGGTTGGTTGGTTAACCTATTTGTTGGAAGGTTGGTTGATTAGCCTGTTGGTTAGTTGGTTGGTTAGCCTGTTGGTTGGTTGGTTGGTTGGTTGGTTGGTTGGTTGGTTGGTTGGTTGGTTGGTTTGTTGGTTGGTTAACCTATTTGTTGGAAGGTTGGTTGATTAGCCTGTTGGTTAGTTGGTTGGTTAGCCTGTTGGTTGGTTGGTTGGTTGATTTGTTGGTTGGTCAGTCAATCAGTTGACTGACTGGTTGACTGGCTAGTTAATTGACTTTGAGACAGTACCAAGCATTTTAATTAATGACATTCAACCTCAGCCTCCCAGGTGCTAGTATTATAGATCTGCCTGAGCCCACCTAGTTCACTGTTTTTAGATCTCAAAGTAACAGTGAAAATGAGGTATAAATGTACACGACTGTTTGCCATTCATACTTTACATTTGGAACTGCTCTGTGTTCAGAGAAAAAGAATTCTTGGATAAAAAGTGCAAAGCAATAACCCAAATTGATTTGAAATTTTCCATTGTTCACCAGTACTCCCTGGTAATCGTTTAGTACATTGTAAAAGGAACTGAGCCCAGAATCTGGGTGGATCCTCACTTTTAAGTCTGTTCTGTGGGGCTGGAAGATGGCTCAGTGAATAGAGCACTTGCCACATAAGCGTGAAGGTTTGGATCCCAGCAGCCATGTGAAAAGAGTTCTGGGGGTGGGGTGGAGACAGAGAGAGCCCAGGGTTAAATGACCTGCCAGCCAGCCTCAGCAGCAAGTTCCAGTATCAGTAAACAAGGAGGAGAGCACTAGAAGATGAGAGAAATCAGCCTGTGCCCTCCACACACACGTGCCTGAACAAGTACCCTCACACACAGATACACACACCTTCACTCTCACACACATACACACTCATTCATGCACACTCATACACTGATTCACACACACATATACACATTCACTCACACACTCATTGACTCACACACTCATTGACTCACACACATATACATATACACACTCATTCATACACAGTCATTCACTCTTACACACATACATATACACACTCATTCACTCACACACTCATTCACACACACCACACACACACACTTTAAGAAAACAGTGCTTACTCTAGGAATTGTCATCCTAGAAAACATTCAATTACAAAAAGAACCACTCTGGTTTGTGGCTGTTTGATAATTAAATAGCTGGAAATACTTGGAGCAGAAGGGCCTCTGGTTTCCTTCAAACTAAGCTTTTCCAAGCGGGGTGACCAAAGTGCAAACCAAGCCGAGGCGCCACTTTCATATTTCCAGGAAACCCTCCTGCCAGATTCAGACTTCAGAAAAGAAACAAGCCCTCATTAGAGCTCCCAGAAGTAGGAATTGAAACCAGAAAATAAAGCGTTCTTACCACTTGAGTGTTTAGCACGATGGCTGCAGAAAGAGGTCTCAGTGGAAGCAGAGGGTGTGTGATGAGGGCCCCCAGCTCCTGAGCCCCTTTTCCACATCCTGCTGACGGAGGCCAGAAAGTAGGTATAAAACCATGCCTGCCCTAGCAGCCCCTTTGTCTGGCATCCCAAGAGGCCAGAAATACAGGTCACAGCCAAACGAGGCAAAACCTGGGGGAGTCAATCTGTGGTTTTAAAGTCAGGTCCCCTCCCCCCACAGCCTATTTCCTTTGCCTCCAAGTAGTCCCTGCCTTGGCCACTATCACTAATGGCTAGTCTCAGGATCACTTGTGAAGTCTTTTATTTATTTAGTCATTTATTTATTTATTTAACTTTTATTCCTTTATTTTACATACCAACCACAGTTTCCCCTCCCTCCTCTCCTCCTGTTCCGTCCTCCCAACTCTCATCTGCCATTTCCCAATCCATCCACTCCTCCAGAAAGGGGCAGGCCTCCCATGGGCTTGAACGAAGCATGGCACATCAAGTTGAGGCAGGACTGAGCTCTTCCCCGTATAAAGGCTGGGCAAGGTAATCCAGCATAGGAAACAGGTCCCCAAAACCCAGCTAAACCCCAAGGACAGGTCCTGATCTCACTGCTAGGAGTCTTACAAACAGACCAAGCTACACAACTGTCACACACACGTGCAAAAGGCCTAGATTGGTACCATGCAGGCTCCCTAACTGTTGATCCAGAGTCCATGATCCGCCACGAGCTCAGGTCAACTGTTTCTGTGGGTTCCCCCTTCATGACCTTGACCTCTATGGCTTGTACAATCCCTCTGCTCTTTTTTCAGGACTCCCGGAGCTCAGCCCAGTGCTTGGCTGTGGATCTCTGCATCCGCTTCCATCAGTTCATAGATAAAGGCTCTGTGATGACCATTAGAGTAGTCACCAATCTGATTAGAGTAAATGGCCAGTTCAGGCACCCTCTCCACTCTCACTAGGTCTTAGTTGGGGTCATCCGTGAGAATTCTGGAGATGTCTTTCCCCATTGCATGAGTGTTATGGTTCAAATGTAAAAGTCCCCCATAGACTCTCATCTGTGAACACCTGCCCCCTGTTGGTGATATTGTTCAGAAGGTTGTGAGATCTTAGGAGATCGGGCCCCACTGGAGGAGGTGGCAGAGTTGGAGCAGGGTAAAGCAGAGGCATTGCCTCCATCAGACTGACCTTTGGAGAAGTCTGTGGAAGGGTTTTCTTTATTTACGATTGATGAGGAAGACCCGGGCCACGGTGGGCAGAGCTACCCCTGAGCAGGTTGTCCTGGGGTGTGTGAGAAAGCAAACTGAGCGAGCATGGGGAGAGCCAAGACTCAGCGTTTCCACACGCTTTCTGCTTCAGGTCCTGCCCTGACTGGAGTGGACTGTGACCTGGGAGCTGTAAAAAGGAATCAACCTCTCCTCTGCTAACTGCTCTTCTTCATAGCAACAGAAAAGCAAAACAAAACAAATCTCTGACAATTTCTGAAATGGCCCCGAACATAATCCTGCCTTTTGTACTATATTTTTATGCAAAGTAGAGTTCTCAGCTTTGACGACGATAAAACCAAAATGCCAATCAACTCCAGCAAATGCTGAAGATGCCCGACATCCTGCAGTAAATGATTTGGTGAAGATTTAACTTTTTGACTTAATTATTTTATGTGTATGAGTGTATGGGCGGTTCTGAGGTAGGTCAGGAATCTGTGTTGCAGGTTCTCCAAGCGACTTAGGACATGCAATGTAGCAACTATAATTAATAATATCTCCAGTACCCCACAGTGCCACGTGATCTCATCAGAAAGAAACAAGCAGTGCAGCAGAGTACATTTGGTAGCATGGTCTGATCATTCCATGGTATAGACACACTCCATCGCATACAGCACCACATTGCATGCATCAACAAGTATTGTATGTAAAAGTACACATTTTTAAAAAAGTTGTACCTAATACATGAGTGTGCATGCATAAAGGTCCATAGTTTCTCCATACTATCAAAAGGTATCTTGCTTTTAAGCTTTGTGTAAGGTTACTTGAATGTATTGTTGATTTTACAAACTAAAGATAGAGAGCTTAAGTTCTCCAAGTTTAGAATGCTAATGCCCAACTCTGCGTAGACAAAACTTCTCCAGTAGGTGGTGCTCTTCTCTCTGAAACTGGGCCTAGGACTCTGCTGCGAGACTACGGCTTTTCCTGAAATGAACACACAGAACCCGAGACGTGGCTGTCCATTGAGCATTTGCCTGCTATGCAGGAAGCTGTGGACTCATCTTAGAACCCCACAACACGGGCCATGCAGGCACAGTCCAGCAATGCCAGCACCCGAGAGGGGAGATGGCACAGTCAGAAGTTCAAGATCACCCTTAGTTACCCTTCAAGTTTAAGGCTAGCCTTGGCTACTTTCGAGAGCCCCTCCCCCCATCTCAAAGCAAACCAACCGAAGAATCAGAGACATGTGGGCTTAGCATCTATTATGTGTGAGTTCAGGAAGAAATGATGAAAAGAAAGGCGTCTGTTGGAAAAGCGGCTTGGGTAGCAAGCCAAAGAATCCATTGTGGTAAACAGGGATTTGTTCAAGAGTGAAATGACTCCTTCCTCAGGATTCCAGTGTCTACAGCAAAGAGATAAATCTAGAAATAACAATTGAAATAATGTTCACTTAGTAATTTAAGGATAATTCTTTTTCCTCTGTAACACTGTTGTCTGCACTCTGCATGGAATCTGCTCTCATTCCTCCCACAAAGTGATGGAGGAGGGAACATTACTGTATCCTCCACTTTCCATTACTGAAACAAAACACCCAAGACTCAGTTATAAAGAGGAAATGTTGGCTTTAGCTCATGGTTTTTGCAGGTTTTAGTCTATGTCCAGTTGCCCACGTGGAGATGTCAGCCCCAGCGCGTGTGTTCTGAGCATCCACAGTTAGACACCTTCGTGTTCTCCAGCCCTGGTGAACACAATAATAACCTGGGGTCAAGTGGGTAACTATGAGAGCTGCAACTGGAAGAGGAGGTGTTCACCTGTCATTTCCCACACTCAATGGATCTTGAGGTTAGTAAGTCCATCACCTAAACCCTTGTGTCACGTGGCCCATTCACTGTCGGACTCAATGCAGGAATCCCTTTTATGGTTTTACTGAGTGCTTTATTATCAACTCGGAACCAGAAGAGAAGCCGCCAAGTCTCCTGAAAGCACACCTCTTCCTCATGGCTGAACTGGTCAGTGTTCATCAGAGCTAAAGACAAAGGTCAAAGGCTTTTGCTTCCTCCCAGTGAAAGAGGGGGCGTGAGCTTGCCTCCCTCCAACCCCACCCACCCACTTTATCCCTGCCTCTCCCCAACCCCCCACCTACTTTAATCCTTCCCTCCTTCCACCACCGCCCCCACCCCTGCCCACCAATTTTTAATCCCTGCTTCCCCTAAACCCCCACTTTATCCCTGCCTCCCTTCCCCCCACTCCCAAGGATGAAGGAGGTGAGGGGCGGGGTAGGGCAGGCAGGCTCTAGTAGCTTCTTCTGTCAACAGCACACCCTCTTACACCACCACCTGCTTAGCTGTTTGCAGATCAGAACTAAGACACATCTAGTCTCTGCCTCAGTTTCCTTGTCTGTATAATACAAGTGTCCCTTGCAAGAGAGTCAAAAATAGACGACTCAATATGTGTAAGACAGTTAGAACTATGCCAAAAATATAGTAAAAGGGCGATCAATTCTGGCTCTAAAGGGTAGGGGCATAGCTCAGCCACAGGGCACCCAGCTGATATGCACCTTGGGTTCCTCTATCGGCACCACAGAGATGTTTCATTTCTATCATTTAGTGTCCTAGTTGAGTCACTTATGCATGGAGAGTAATCTTTTCATTCAAAATTACATTTCAAAATGATGACGCGTAAGTAGACATAGATCAATAGATGATAGCTATGGGTTGACTGATAGATGATAGGTGTAGACACACCTATAATGGAAAGGTATTCAGCCGTACAGCATTATGAAATCCTGCCATTTGTGGCAGTACAGATGAACCTGGAGGACACAGCTTAAGGTGAAACATGCCATGAACAGAAAACAGCTGACATATGATCTCACATGGGAAATTTGACAGAACATGGGGAATGAAGGGATATGAACATGCTGACCATTGGACATGTTATATTTAGAAAAAAAATACATTCTGTTTGCTACTGCATGGTAGTATGATGATGGTCTATAATGTATTCTATGTTTGCAAAGAGCTTAAAGAGAAGGTTTTGGACAATCCTGTACAATAAAGGAACTTCTGGAAGCATCACAATCCCTGACTTCAAACTCTACTACAGAGCTACAGTACTGAAAACAGCCTGGTATTGGCATAAAAACAGACAGGAGGACCAATGAAACTGAATCAAAGACCCAGATATCAATCCACACATCTATGAACACTTGATTTTTGATAAAGAAGTGAAAAATATCAAATGAAAAAACACATATTTAACAAATGATGCTGGCATAACTGGATATCAACATGTAGAAGAATGAAAATAGATTCCTATCTATTGCCATGCACAAAATTCAAGTCCAAATGGATCAAAGACTTCAACATAACCAACCATACTGAACCTTATAGAAAAGAAAGTGGGAAGTACACTTGAACGCATTGGCACAGGGAACCACTTCCTAAACATAACCCCAGCAGCACAGACACTGAGAGAAACAATTAATAAATGGGACTTCCTGAAACTGAAAAGCTTCTGTAAAGCAAAGGACAAGGTCAACAAGACAAAACAACAGCCTATAGAATGTTAAAAGATCTTCACCAACACCACATCAGACAGAGGGATGATCTCCAAAATATACAAAGAACTCAAGAAATTAATTGGTCATCAAAAGAACAAATAATCCAATGGAAAAAAATGGAGTATAGACCTAAACAGAGAATTCTCAACAGAGGAATCTAAAATGGCTGAAAGACACATAAAGAAATACTCAACATCCTTAGTCATCAGAGAAATGCAAATCAAAACATCTCTGAGATTCCACCTTACACCTGTAAGAATGGCCAAGATCAAAAACACTGATGACAACTTATGCTAGAGAGGTTGTGGGGTAAAGGGAACACTTCTGCATTGCTGGTGGGAATGCAAGCTGGTACAGCCTTTTGGATGTCAGTGTGGTGATTTCTCAGAAAATTAGGAAACAACCTTCCTTAAGACCCAGTAATACCACTTTTGGGTATATATCCAAAGAATGATCAATCGTGCCACAAGGATATGTGCTCAGTTGTGTTCATAGCAGCATTGTATGTCATAGCCAGAATTGGAAACAACCTAAATGCCCCTCCACTGAAGAATGGATAAGGAAAATGTGGTACATTTACACAATGGAGTACTACACAGCAGAAAAAATAATGACATCTTGAATTTTGCAGGCAAATGGATGGATCTAGAAGACATTGTATTGAGTGAGGTAACTCAGACCCAGAAAGACAAATATTAGATGTACTCACTCATAAGTGGCTTTTATATATAAAGCAATGAAAACCAGCCTACAATTCACAATCCTAGAGAACCTAGACAACAAAGAGGGCCCTAAGAGAGACACACATGGATCTAATGTACATGGGAAGTAAAAAAAAAAATACAAGATCTCCTGAGTAAATTGGGAGCATGAGAACCATGGGAGAGGGCTGAAGGGGAGGGTAAAGGAAGGAAGGGAAGCAGAGAAAAATGTATAGCTCAATAAAATCAATTTAAAAAAATAAAAAAGAGAAGGTTTTGGATTTGCACACCACAAAGAAAATAGCTGTTTATGGTGATGGATCTGCCTGTTGCCATTGATTGGATTGTGACACATATACACATATATCAAAGCATCGTTTGTGAGCAGGAAAGGTGCTCGGTGGGTGAAGTCCTTGCTGCATGAGCATGAGGACCTGCCCACATTCCCAGAAACGAAAGCTAGGCATGGTGGCACACATCTGTAACCCCAGAGCTCCGGAGAGGAAGAATACAGGAAGTGGAGAACCACAGGCCAGACAGCCTAGTCGAAATGGTGAATTCCAGGCTCAGTGAGAAGCCAGTCTCAAAACAGAGAATACCCAAAGAAGACGTCTGACAGTGACCTCTGACCTCCACATGTGCATTCATACCAATATAAACTGACGCACAGCCCACACAAGGAGCGTCACACTGTAACGCAGAGTTACATATCACTATTGTGTATGACTCACAAATGTGAAACTTTTCAAGAATTAAAATAAAACAATAGGTGAACATACGTGTATTGATCTGATTTCAAGACTTCTCACAGTTCGAAGATTATGAATCAGTTATTACAATGTTCATGCGCCTAAGACTGCAATTTTACAATCACACACATATTTGGAAGTTTGTTTAAGTTCTGTGAGAACAAAAGATGGCCATATCTTCATATGAAGTTATTTAAAGTCATTGAGACTAAACTTTTCCAAAATAATCATTTCAACAAACATAAAAATCTCTTGATAGGTTTCTTTTTAAAGAATAAAAATGACACTTATAGGAACCAAAAAGAGGATTCATGGGATAAAAGTGCTTGCTTCATAAGCCTAGAGACCTACATTTGATCCTCAGAACCCACATAAAAATGGAAGAAAAGAACAGGCTGGAATGATTGTCCTGTGAGCTACATATGTGGCCCATGACATGTGCATTATATACACACAAATGCAAAATTTTAAACTCAGATATGTTTCCTAAGTTTCATGAGTAAATGGTGTGATTTGTTAGGTACCCAGGGAATACAGTTTGATGAAAGTCTTTCCATTTAAACTTACTTTTTTTTAAAAAAAAATTTAATTGATTTTTATTGAGCTCTACATTTTTCTATGCTCCCCTCTCTGCCTCCCCTTCAACCCTGTCCCAAAGTCCCTATGCTCCCAATTTACTCTGGAGATCTTGTCTTTTTCTACTTCCCATGTAGATCTACACATGTCTCTCTTAGGGTTTTCATAGTTGTCTACATTCTCTGGGACTGTAATTTGTGGGCTGGTTTTCTTTTTTCTTTCTTTCTTTCTTTCTTTTTCTTTTTTTTTTTGCTTTATGTTTAAAAACCACTTATGAGTGAGTACATCTGATATTTGTCTTTCTGGGTCTGGGTCACCTTATTAATACAATCTTTTCTAGTTCCATCCATTTGCCTGCAAAATTCAAGATGTTATTTTTTTCTGCTGTGTAGTACTCCATTGTGTAAATTGCCACATTTTCCTTATCCATTCTTCTGTCAAGAGGTATTTAGGTTGTTTCCAGTTCTGGCTATGACAAACAATGCTGCTATGAACATAGTTAAGCACGTCCTTGTGGTATGATTGAGCATCCTTTAGATATATACCCCAAAGTAGTATTACTGGGTCTTGAGGAAGGTTGTTTCCTAATTCTTTGATAAATCACCACACTGACATCCAAAAGGCTGTACCAGCTTGCATTCCCACCAGCAATGCAGAAGTGTTCCCTTTACCCCACAACCTCTCCAGCATAAGTGTCATAAGTGTTTTTGATCTTGGCCATTCTTACAGGTGTAAGATGGAATCTCAGAGTTGTTTTGATTTGCATTTCTCTGATGACTAAGAATGTTGGGCATTTCTTTATGTGTCTTTCAGTCATTTAAGATTCCTTTCTTGAGTGTTCTCTGTTTAGGTCTGTACTCCATTTTTTTCCATTGGATTATTTGTTCTTTTGATGATCAATTTCTTGAGTTCTTTGTCTATTTTGGAGATCAGACTTCTGTCTGATGTGGGGTTGGTGAAGATCTTTTCCCATTCTATAGGCTGCTGTTTTGCCTTTTTGAGCATGTCCTTTGCTTTACAGAAGCTTTTCAGTTTCAGGAGGTCCCATTTATTAATTGTTTCTCTCAGTGTCTGTGCTACTGGGGTTATATTTAGGAAGTGGTTCCCCATGCCAATGTGTTCAAGTGTACTTCCCACTTTCTCTTCTATAAGGTTCAGTGTGGCTGGCTTTATGTTGAGGTCTTTGATTCATTTGGACTTGAGTTTTGTGCATGGTGATAGATATGGGTCTATTTTCATTCTTCTACATGCTGATATGTAGTTATGCCAGCACCATTTGTTAAATATGCTTTCTTTTTTCCATTTGATATTTTTTGCTTCTTTGTCAAAAATCAGGTGTTTGAAGGAGTGTGGATTAATATCTGGGTCTTCAGTTCAGTTCCATTGGTCCTCCTGTCTGTTTTTATGCCAATACCAGGCTGTTTTCCGTACTGTAGCTCTGTAGTAGAGTTTGAAGTCAGGGGTTGTGATTCCTCCAGAAGTTCTTTTATTGTATAGGATTGTTTTGGCTATCCTCAGTTTTTTGATTTTCCATATGAAGTTGAGTACAGTTCTTTCGAGGTCTGTGAAGAATTTTTTAAATCAGGTCTGTATATGGTCATATTTGTAAATAAATTGCCAAGTGAATTAAAGTGCACCTTCACCCATATATATGTTTTTTTTGAGCTGCTAATGTTTATAGGAAAACCTATCGCATCTTTATTTTACACTATTTTTAGATGATAAGTAGGCATTTATTCCAGTCTATACAAAAATAACTCAAAATGTAAACGTGGGTGCCATTTCTAAAGAGAATTGCAGAGACACGCGGAAGAGCAGGCTACAGGCAGATGTTGCTGCCACCAGCCCAGCCGCCATGCCTTCCCCACCATGGTGGATTGTATCCTACGAGCCAAGAGTCAAAATAAAGCTTTCTTCTTTCGGGTGGTTTGCGCCAGGTATTCACCACCCAGGTATTCTACCACAGCGATGAGAAAGGCTAACCACCAAAGGTGGACTCCGAGGGCTGAGCGTATGACGGCTTTAAAGAAACTTCTGGGCTGGCAATGAGCCTGTGGGAAATCTCAAGAAACAGTTCCAGGGACATGATCTTATGAAAATCTCTGCCATCCAGGGCTGGGGAGGGGGCTTAGTGACTAAAACACTTGTTGAACAAGCTTGGGGACCTGAGCTCAAATCCCCAGAACCCACATACAGACGGGCACAGTAGCATGGCTCTATAACCCAGTGTTCCTATGGTGAGATAGCAGGTGAAGACAGTAAAGTCCCCAGAAGCTCACAGCCAAACTAGCCTGTGTGGGCAGCTGCAGAGACCCTGTCTCAAATGAGATGGAAAGCAAAGACTGACACCTAAGGTCCTCTCACATCTAAAAGTAAACCACCATAGTCTCATTACCCCCCCCACCATGTCAATAGATCAATAATATATTTCAAAAATGTAAGATACAAAAACTTCTCTTTCCTTTTGAGGGTTAGTGTCTGGTAGTTGATTGGTTAGTTGGTTTTTTTGGAATTTTCCACAATTCAACCAAGATGTGATCTAAGCAAGCTTTAGTTAAGATAACTACAGCTACCAAAGTATGTAGTGTTTTTTTCCTAGCCTTCAAGAGAAATAAGAACACCCTCTGTTTTCCTAGAAGCCACCTTCGTGGACTCTGGTTTTATATTGTTCTGTAGTCCTTTCTCTTGTCTACAGATTCCCTGAGGAGGTGCCCAGGCAGCCATGGCTCCTCATTGAGGCCCCGCACCTAACCAAGTGTGAGTCCAGCACCACAGCTGGGAAGGGGCACCCTGGGTTCATGGCCAGCACTTCCTAGTCCCCACCAAAGAAAAACACTTCGTTGAGAATGCCAGCCAGTTTCTGGCTTTCTACATAGGACAGAATCTGTGCAAAAGGTTCCACATGGTTAGGGTGATCGCTGGAAATACTTGAAAGTCCTCAGATCAAAGGAAAACCACAAGAGTCCCATCTCCTTTATCTTCTCCCCACCCTCTGTCTGAGAACCCAGGTTCACTTTTTCTTTTCTGGAGAATCGCCTTCTGGAGATGGTGGAAGCCGAGCAAACTGACTCCCAAGCTCTGTCTCCGTGGTAATTCCAATGCAGCAGTTCTTATGGGTTATTTATCATTACACCAGTATGTCATCCCAGAGGTCAATGGGTCTGCCTGTTATTACTCTCCATATTTGCTTTGGCAGAGCTCAGTTGTAATACAAATTTAGTTAAATATAACCGAAATATAAGTTCCATACATTGATATAGATTGAATCCACAAGTCGCAGTTAAAGCTCATAACTAAGATTCAGGGAGGCAGGGGAGGACATGCATGTCTCTGTAATGTTGGCACAGATATCTCTAACACCCCGTCCAGTATCCACACCATCAGTCAATGATCCTGAGAATGTGTATTGATCACTCGTGGGGTGAAATTACACATTTATCTCATCCAGCAATCTGATTGTGTCAAGGAAACACTTAAGGCCATAAGGTTTGGGGTGGGGAGGTTGACAGATGGCTCCTTCAGCAAAACCCTCAACTACACAAATATGGGGATCCGAGTTTGGAGCCCCAGCACCCACATAAAAAGCACAGCTGTCATCCTGGCTCTGGGGGAGGCTCCCAGGGACTCACTAGCCAGACAGTGTGGCTAGAGTCTTGAGCTCCAGTTCAACGAGAGACTCTGCCTTTTTAAAAAATAATAAGATGCAAATTGATTGAGAGAGACAGCTGACATCAATCGTGTGACATGACACACGTGCATGCACACGTAAATACACACATGGGGAGGGGTGGGATTACAGAGATAGCAAGAGAGACAGATGTGTTTGCCACCAAGCTCAACAATCTGAGTTCAATCCCTGTGTGGTGAAGGAATGGAACCAACTACCACAAGTTTTGCCCAAACCATGCAATGCCTCGTGTGTGTGCACTTGTGTGCACATGCACACACACACACTTGCACGCACAGACACACACGCAGCGAATCAATTTGTGCACTGATGGAGGTTGAAAACCCCCACAATTTACCATCCTCACCCAGAAAAGTCAAGCCTGAACTCCTGTCTGAGGCAAAGGCCAGACAAGCAGAAGAATATGTGTTTGTTTGGGGTGGAAAACAGTTATTCTTTGAGCTATTGACACGTTTCCATACATAGCACCAACAATCCAAAAGTATGAATACCATATCTCGTATCTGAGAAGTATCAGAAGACTTTTAAGAGCAAGGAAGAAGTAACTGTTTTCCTGAAACACTAATTACTTAGCTGGAAGACTGGCCTTTATTATTGCCCCAAAATGCTGTCGGTTATCGCCTTCGGTGTGATCTTCCCCCTGTTTTTCATTTCCAGGAAGCCCTCATGTCTGCAGCCTGACATGATGGTACACACCTATAAACCTAAACCCTCAGGAGGCTGAGGCAGGATTGTCAATTCTAGCCCATCCTGGGCTATGTCATGATCTCAAGTACCCAAAAACCAACAGCTGCCTGTCTGTTGACAAAGACAAATACCACATCTTCTCTCGTATGCAAAAATCTAGATTAATATGAAAGATGAAGAGGGTCAACTTGGGAAGAGAAGGGACACCAGAGGAAGAAGGATGGAGGGAGGAGCTCGGTGGGGGAGCAAACATAAGCAAATGTTCCTTCCGTATATGTGTTGCTTTTATTGGTTAATGAATAAAGAGGCTGCTTTGGCCTGTGATAGGGCAGAGTAGAGCTAGGTGGGGGCAGGCGAGGAGTAGGGGGAGAGGATGGGACACTGAATGCTGAGAGAAAGTAGGCAGCAGAGTCAGTGAGACACCATATAGCCGCCATAGGAGAAATGCTCCAGAACCTTGCTGATAAACCACATGCCTCATAGTAAAATAGATAATAATGGAAATGGTTTAATTTAAGATATAAAAGTTAGCCAGAAATACGCTTAAGCTATTGGCCAAATAGTGCCACAATTAATATAGCTTCTGCATGGTTATTTCAGGTCCGAGCATCCAGGAAACAAAAATGAGTGGCCTCCGCCAACAGATGTGTGTATGAAAACCTTTTATGGAACACATATTTTTTTTATGGAACACATTTTATACAGCAACTCAAAAGTTAATTTTAGAAAATAGGTCTCAAATGTCTTAGTATGGGTACTCACAGCTGCCCTGCCAACTGTATGGTTCTTTCTGACAGTTCGGTGTTTCCAGAGCTAACTAGTTAGGTTCTTGCCTTTCCCTTACATCCGTCAGGGTTGTACTTAGTCTTTAGTAACTTAGTGCTGGCAAGGTACTTAATTGGTACTGTTTCCGGAAAAAGACTTAACAATGCATATGGAAGCTGCTTAGGTCAAACACTGGTCAAAACCATTGATTTATGGGGCAGGAGAGATGGCTCTGGCTGCTCTTCAAGGCGACCCACCACGATGGCTTACAGCCATCTGTAACTGCTGTCCCAAGGTATCTGATGCCTCTTTTGGGCTCCGTGGGCACTGTGGGCACACAGAACACAGACATACCTTCAGACAAACACATAAAATGAAAAATAAATAAAATCTCAAGGACAATTTAAAAAAAATGACTTCTTTAGTAATTCTGTTATAGACAAATAAGTGCTGTTTAATCCTAGACTTTTTCGGGAATTCTTTAATTCTTCAGTTGCCCACACATATGGCAAAGGAAAGCCCACATTAAGCTACTAGGCTGGTTCTCCAAGTGGTGCAGAACTTGACTGTCCACCTGTCTCACTTCAAAAAGATATGACACTGTCCCGTCTTTGCTTATTGTTCTCTTCATGAGACCTGCAGTTTAGAGCTGCCCAAAGCCTGCCAGGGACTAATTCTATTTCCAGGCTAAAGTGGCCTTTATGAGCACCGTGGAGTTATTCATAAGCCTACCAGCTACTGTTAGTTCACCAGTTTTCTATCCAACATGAAGGCAGCAGGTAGGCTTACTTTTTTTCCAGTTCTGTCTACTTGAAAATTGCAGTGTGCTCTCTGATGGTTACCTATGGTGGCATTATATATATAATAAATAAAGACTTATCAACATAAAAATAATTGACTTCTTAATCTTGGTGGACACCTGTAACCCAGGTGCTGTGTGGGGAAGCGGGTTGGGGGTGGCAGACAGAGCTGGCCTAGCCTAAAGTGGGGGACTCTGGCTCAAAAGACTATGGCATAGCCTGACAGAGAAGACACCTAATATGGCCAGCCTCCTCTGCAGCCCTGAGAGCGCATGGGAACCACAAATACACAAAACAAACCATGTGATTTCTAAGACTTCTGCCTAGGAAACAGGCCCTTAGCAACATTGTTTACAAAAGTGAAACCTGGAAAATGGCCTGGACAGAGCCTCCCTGAGTCAGGGCAGTAAAGTCCCTTGTGCAGTTTGTCATCCAAACACTATCATGCCCATGCATTGCAGTGCTCTGAGTCAACTCGGTACAAGACGATGCATTTTTCCTTATTTCTTTTGGACCCACAGGGATTAAGTATAGGCTGCTGAATTTGCAAATATTTGGGAAGGTGTTCTAGCAAAGGTGATGAATTTCATGGTAGTCAAATAGGATACTCTGTAAGACATCAAACTTTTTAGTTTAATGGAACTTTCTTTCTGAGTGTGGGGTCCTCCTTAACGAGACTCTGTATGTGTGCTTCAAAACAGCGTAAACTTGGGGCTCAGTTATGTTGTTTTGGTTTTTGTTATTGTTTTGCTTGTTTTTGCAGGAGGTAGCCCAGCTAGGCCTTGAACTGGCGCCCCAACTGCCTCCCACTCCAAAGTGCTGAAGTTACAGATGTAAGCCAACATCTCATCTCCAGCAAGGTCTCTGTTTTTGAGGCGGAATATCAGAAGCGTCATTCGGGTTGTGTCAGTTGGCAGTGCTGTATCATCTGCCCAGTTGCTAATTGCTTTTCAGATGCGTGTATCAGTTGCAGAGAGAGACTTGCTAGGTTCCAAACGCCAGTGGTGAATCTCACTTCTTCAGGCTCCTCCAGCTTATCTTACATACCAGCTGCAGCCCCAATAACAAAGAGCATTTCCAAATTCCAACTGCTCTCCAAAGCTAAAGACGAACAACACGAAAAGATAAACTATGCAGAAAATACTCTTGAGGGGGATAGAGAGTTGGTTCCCTCAGACAAACCCCGAACCACAGCCTCTCCATTCTGTTTCTATTAAGGACACATAACTGGCACATCACAGAAGCCAAAGCTAAGTCCATCTTGGTCATTTACAACTAAAAAGTATGGTAACACTGGCCCTAATTTGGGAGTCTATATTAAAATTCATCATCAAGCATATTAAATGCTCATGGTTTATGTATGATAATGGCATTAAAGACTGACAATAAATAATGACAACAAATATTCTTGTTTCGTTTCAAATATTATTTTGTGTGTTATTTTTGTTTTTGTTTTTATCTCAGGTTAACCTAGAATCCACACGCCTCCTGTCTTATAAATGCTAAGGTCAAAGGACTTAAGACTAAAAGAAGAGATAAACTATTTTTTAATGTGTAAATTTTTCCAAAATGAGAGTTCTATTTTAATTATGTATAGAAGCCTGTCATAGAATATGATTTTAAGGCTTGTTTCTACAATATCAATCCTTCCAGAATCTTTCACTATCATTTTCTATTTGACTAAACAAGACCAGGGTTTTGACCTCACGTAAGGAGAATGCGGGAAGATTGCTGGTGAATGGAATTATATGCTGAGACAGTGGGATGCACAAAGCTGTTGTTCTAGACAGAGTCCCCCAGCCCAGCCTCTAGGCCTAATCTCTCTGCTTCCTGGCCAGCTGAGATGTACCCACCACCACGCCACGCCCTCCCTCAAACTGTGAGCCAAAACAAATTTTGCTTCTCTTAACACAAAGGGCATGCACATATACCACATGCATAAAAAGATAAATGTAACAGGGACCAGAACAGGATCTATATGCCCAGGGATCCAGAAGCAGCTCCAGGAAACTCAGAGAAAACTGTGAGGTAAAGATCAGCCTGGGCATCACAGCAAGATTCTGCATCTAACATACCTGAGCAACTATGAAGACAAATCAGAGGTTTGGCTTGGCTTTTAGATTTATTTTATGTCTATGAATGTTTTGCTTACACAGGTATATTGTGAACCATGTGTGCACCAGCAGGCCTGGTGTGCACAGAAGTCAGAAGAAGGCATCAGATCCCTTGGAACTGGAGTTACAGATGTGAGGCACCAGGTAGGTACCGGAAATTGAACACAATTCTTCTGCAAGAGCAACAAGTGGTCCAAATCCCTGAGTCCATCTCTTTAGCCCCAAACTCGAGTTCTGTGCAAATAAGTTTGTGACCCTTGGCTCACCTCTACCCAGGAAAAGCTAACACTCACATTTAAACCACACGTATGGGGAGGGCTTTAAAACAAGCAAACATAATCAAAGCAGTGGAGGCTCATGCCCTGAATTCTAGCACTCAGGAGGCAGAAGCAGGTTGAGTCTCCGTGAGTTCAAGGCCAGCCTGGTCTACAGAGTGAGTTCCAGAACAGGCTCCAAAGCTACAGGGAAACCCTGTCTTGAAAAACAAAACAAAACAAACAAAAAAGGCAAATGTAAATCTGCCCTGAATAGAAAATCAGGAAAATCAACAACTAAGCAGTTTAAACCTAGCATATCCTGATGTTTCCTACAAATATAACCAGAGGAAAAAAAAAAGAAAAAATATATAACCAGAGAGGCATCTCCCAGCGCAGCACAAGCCTGTGCCTTAGCCCTGACTTTCGTGGACGCAGAGGACAGGACAGTGTGTAACTGGTAATGAGGCATGCACCGATCTTGTTGACTGCTTACAGATCTTTCACAGTGACATGTGAACAGCTGGTCAACAAATTCACTAG
This sequence comes from Alexandromys fortis, assembly GCF_014885135.2. Taxonomy (NCBI): domain Eukaryota; kingdom Metazoa; phylum Chordata; class Mammalia; order Rodentia; family Cricetidae; genus Alexandromys; species Alexandromys fortis. Next base: position 935,747 of record NW_026067942.1, on the reverse strand, counting down.
CTCCTGCCCCTCAAGATGTTCATTTCTGAGAAACGCAACGAAGGCACCCCTGCCATCCATCCTGAAATGAAAACCTGAAGTGGGCGGAGATTCATTGTCACGTTCCAAAAACAAAGATCTCTGTGATCTCAAATTCTTGGTTCCCATCAGCACCAGCCTCTCTCTAGCCCTGTCCGCCTGTTTAGCTGCTATGGAGATAGTTCAGTGGTTAGAGAGCTTGGTACTCTTCAGAGGACCCACATTGGCTCCCAGCAGCCATGTGATGTCTAACAACAACTCCAGTTCCATGGGGTCTGATGGTTTCCACAGGTGATCTACTATCATGTACAACCCCCAAATATGAACATAATGCATACACATAATTTTAAAATAAATATTTTGAAAAAGCTTTTAGATGCATATTTTGTTAAAGCCGGGAATCTGACCTATGTATGGTAAGAGTGCTGTCTCCACTGAAGCATGTACCGTTTCAATTCCGAAATGCCGCCCACAGATCTTAAGGGCTCTGTGCATTGACGCTATTCTCCCCTGTCAAAAGTGGCCCCAATATTATGGGTTTCAGTCAAGAGTCCCCTGTGCCAGCCTTCATTACCAAGCAAGGAAGCCAGCCTTTAGCCTCTCTCTCTCCTTCTGGGAGTGTAGCTCCGATGGAAAGCCCTCCTCACTGCTGTCAGGACTTGCTGTCTCCTGTCTAAGAGCATCCATTCTGCCTTATCAGGAAAGAAGGCCCTTTAAGATGTTAAGAATAATAAGCACACAGAGAGCTGAGAACTGGTGAATGCTGAGAGTGTAGCGCCACTCTTTCCAAAGCTCAGGGAGTGATACGGAGGATGGGTCAGAAAGAAAGCAAAAGCCGGGGATGCAGAGGAGAGCTCTGAACTGGTCTCTTTTGGACTCGATATGGCTGGTGCACTCATGAACTCGGAGCGGTGCCGGCGACCAGCACTAGACTGGACCCATCAGCTGTCTATCGTGGGTGGGGAGGGGCTCACGAGGCCACTCCCCCTGAGGAGCTACCGGCTGCTGATGTTCCTGGGGGCGGGGTCATATTCCGCAGTGGCGTAGGCACTGCAAAGCTGTCCTTGCTAAGCTCCCCACCAGGCTTGTACAAGCAGCCCTACTTCAACGCCGAGCAGCACAAAAAGACAAGATATGAAAGCAAAACGTGGAGTTGCTGGGAAGGGGTTCAATAGGGAAAGGGAGGAGAACCGGGGAGAACAAGACCAAAGTACAGCCTGTATCAGTAGGAAGTTGTGAAAAAAAAAAACTTAAGTATTAAAAATGACGCTTGTTAACCCAAGCGAATCTATAATTTTATGGGGTAAGAAAGAATAATGACCACTAAGAATTCGGCCACTCTAAGTAAAAGATTATTCCAAGACCATAGATAAGATCCTGATATAACAGCTTTTATTCTTTTATTGCGGTAAATCAAATGTTACATAAGTTTATTACTTTATGGTTCTCTGAACCCAAGGACCTCCTCCCTACGCCTCCCTTGAACCTATTAAACTCTTTCCACGTCAGCAGAACGATTAGTATTTGCTTCGGCTTCTTTGCACCATGAACCTCCTAAGACATGTTGACTGCTCGTTTATGGCTGGTCAGTGAGTTCAGTTGGGGAGGTGGCCTGGATGGTGACTTCAGAGTGTCCTATCTAGAACTATAGGAAGAGCGGGGACCTGAATGAGTGGACTCAGGACGAGGGTGAGGCAAGTAGGACACTCGGGTAGAGGACAGTTTAAAGAGGGAGTGGGTGTCCCAGAAATTAATCATCAAACTAGATTCTACCTTGAAGAAATTGTCTTAAACTAAAATCAATGCAAAAATCCATGACAGAGGACACTTAACTAACATAGTATAAATATTGAAAGAATTCGACTTTGCCCTTTGATGATTCAGCGTTCCTCATCTCATTTGTCATCTTGCCCTTTCTGGGTGGCGCAGTGGTACCCGAAGTTCTCAGAGCCCCTGATCTATAGAATTGTCTGCAATGGAAGCAAAAATCTCTCCAAGACAGCAGTCAATTAAATCTCAGCAATTAATAGCCCAAGTGTCTCCAGGAAGAAAGTTTTTTTTAAGGGTTGGAGAGATAACAAGAGGTTTCTGGCGCTCTTCTTTGGGGACAGAAGAACACGGCAATTCGACAAAAGATGCTTCGGTATCACTTTGTGCATTCTAGAGTCAGAACAGAAGGGGGCGCTGCTGGGACACACCGCAAGGCTTAGAATTCCTTTCTGCTTTAACTTTCAAAGCTGGCTAGTTTCTGCAACATCCCTAAAGGAAAAGATGCAAACACAGCCAGTCGATTTGTTTATGTTTTAGCATTCACTTTCTGAATTGTGTGAAAACTCACACAATTTGAGAGAACTTTGCAGGATCTTTGCGTAGGCCACGAGCTGAGTAACGCAGAGCCTTGATAAAAATGGAGGACGCAGCTATAAGACTGTCGTTTGCAAGAGAGTTAGTTCCAAGACAGCCAGAACTGCACAGAGAAACCTTGGAGAGTGGGGTGAGAAAAATGAAAAGGAGGAGAAAAGAAGAAGGAAAAGAGGAGGAGGTGAAGAAAAGAAGGAGGAGGCGAAGGAAGAAGAGGAGAAGAAGAAGAAACAAACAACTTTATCTGGTGCTGGGAACTAGACCTAGGGCCTTACGCCTCCTTGGCCACTAAGCTATATCCCCACAATGTATGAGTTACAGTATTTTATCAGAATCCAAACTCTCTTACATCGTTAGAGATGCCTCTTTTTAGTTAATATTAGATAGGTTATCAGGGTTTCGTTTTGTTCTTTTCTGGTGCAGCAATGGGAAATGGTGTCTGTGGCCAGCCAAGGGAGGAAAACAACAGAAAGCATTTGCCCCTCGACACCTTGCAGCTTGTAGCAGAATCTCCGTCTTACTCTTACGTGGCTCTGTGGTCTCCGCCCCATGCATACTGGCTTTTTTTTTTCAAGCTAAATTCAGTGCCTGCTTATATGATAAAATGTCAGCTAATCATTTGACTGCATTCATGGGGACACTTCTCCTTTCAAGAGCTCCAGCAGTAAAGGAATATATTGTTCATTTACTTCATTTTCATTTCTCTTGGCCTTACCAAAAATCATACAATGAACAAAAGACATATAAAAGGTACCTCTGATACTAAAGGATGCCTTCAAGCTTTGATGATTTCCATGGAAAAATACTGTCTCCTTGGGAGAGAAACAAAGAATTAAATCTGGAAATGTCGAAGTCAGGTAAGACGATAGGAAGGCAATCCCAGGCTATAAACTGGAGAAGCGGGGGGGGGGGGGGCATTCTGATTTCTGATCTGTCACAGTACTGTAAGTCTGAGCTTTTCGACACAGGATTCAAGCATGACACAGACTCCATGTTGAAAATGGTGTGGACAGTGTTTCTCAACTGCTCTAATGCTAGAACCTACCAATACAGTCCCTCACTCTGTGGTGACCCCAACCATAAAATTATTTTATTGCTACTTCATAGCTGCAATTTTGCTACTATTAAAAATCAAGATCTAAACATCTGGCATTCAGGATATAGGATATGCAACCCCCAAAGAGGTTGTGACCTACGGGCTGAGAACCACTGGTAGAGGACACAATGAGGGTTCTAATTCCAGAGGCTGGAGCTGGTGTCTCCATCTGTGTTAGATGAAGCCAACCCACATGCCCAGACTTTCTCTTTGGTCATCATAAGAAAACAGAGGCAAAATTGTGTGAACAAAACATGCCATTCCTACAATAAATTCTGAAATACAGAGGATATTTCTAGCAGATGAAGACATAGTTATTTTATAAAATATCAACAGATAGAATAACCCCAAAAATTAATCTCCTTAAAAGTATGTTGTCAAAACTCAGAGAAATTATTTGAAATTTCTTAGTGGGGAGAATATTATATTTAAAAGTTGGAAAGTTTTTAGGAACTTGGGCAATTTTTTGCACTGATTTTTAGGACTTCTTGATCCCTCTTGATTCAATTTCATTTTTCTTACTACATATTAACCTTCCCAGAACAAAAAGCCCTAAGCTAATTGTTAATTATTTATCCAGATATCATCTTTGTTTTCATACCATGCACTGATGAACCTAAGTCTAGCCAAATTCAAGCCTTATTTAGATAACAGCTTCTCTGACTCTCTTAGGTTAAAACCCTGATTCTGTCTAGGTGAACTCCACGACAACCCTGTAAATAGAATACAGAATCTTACCTCACACACTTAACCCACCTCCAAGTGAAGCAAGTGAGCCCCACGGCACTGTCGGTAGAAATTCCCAAGAACTGGCTTCTTCAGCACCTCCCTTTAAAGATCTCTTTGAGATCTTTTCTCTACATCTCAGAAGTGTATAAGGTCACATGTAAACAAGAATTCTAACTATCTTTGACTATGGGTTTCAAAGGCTAGTGTTTAATCCTATGGAATCTTTGTGGTCTGTTTCCCTGTGGTCTGAGCGGTGCTAAATTTTTGTAAATGTTTAAATTTCTGCCTTCAGGCATTGGGTTTTAATGTTATTACTGTTATAGCTAAAACTAGAATCCTATCAGAAAGATGACCTCATTGACTTACAAAATTATCAAATAGCTATTCAGACCATATTTTGGAAGAAAAGCAAGAGTGAAATACCTAGGAAATAAATGTCACGATGCAACCACTATGCTCTCAGTCCAAAAAGGCTGCTCGATCGTCCTCATTGCAAAGCCACTTCCACCTTTCAAACAAAACCAAGTATGCCCCATGCTCCAGCTTGGGGACAAGAGGTGACAGAATCCTGAAGGCCCTCAAGGTATTTTTTAAAGGTTGTGTTCACATACAATCGTGTAAGGTGTGCAAACACCCTACCTCGAGAATGCACGAAATATATCGCCTGAGAAGGAGTGGAGTGCCTGTGCATCGCCCCTGGCCAGTGTCGAAATCCTAGATAAGGGAGAACAGATTGCAAGGATCGTGTATTCTTAGCGGGAAAACAAACATGTACGTGTTAAAAAGATATCCAGTCTTCACGTGTATTAACCACGAAAGTGTGTCTTACTCTGAAAGAGAAAGCTGACTCACTGAAGCAGTTTACTGGGGGGTTGGCAAGCAAAAGAATGTTTTCAAAGCTGTTCAAGTTTGAAGCCCATTACTGTACTTATTAGCTATACACTGAAGCTGCATCCTCTAACTACTTAGCGTCCATGCAACCCTGGCTAAGCACCCGGTCTAAGGGATGCAATAAAACCGTAAGTGTTGGCAGGAAATTTAGAAATAAAAATGTTATTTATTTACTCCTCCTACAAGACATTATTGTGGCCAATATTTGATTCTTTTCTTTAGCCACTAAATTAAAATGTTGAGTTCTCAGTCCTCTTTCAAATAAAAAATAGTTATCTAAATAACACTATGCTTACCTTAACTTTTTAATTATGGAAACAATAACATAAATGAGCTCACCACTCTCTAATGTATTAGCTATCTGCCTTATATATGTTTATTATTTTAAAAATTTTAATGATGTATACACTTGAATTAAATTATATAATCCAAACAACGTTTTTTTTCAGGAACTACTTAAAACTGGATAGATTTTTCTATATTCAGAAACAGTAAAAGAGTTTGACACACAGAATTTCAGCATGTCACCTAGAGGGCTTTGAACTCCTTTTGTAATCAAAGCAATATGAGTTATTACTCTAGCAGCCAAAGATTGTTTATAGCCAGTTATCCAGCTGACTTGTGACCAAAATAGACAAACAAACAGTTGCCTAAGTGATAATTCACATAAAGTCCACTTGTGACCATGGAGCCTTTCACGTGTCTCCTGCCAATTTCTTCTACCCTCCTTCCTCTGTGGGTTTACAGTGGGAGTGGTTGTCACGGTGCCCAAACAAGGTCTTCTCAGCATTGAAATTGGAAATTCCAAACAAAACACTAAGCAGTTTACTTGGTATTATCTCCCAAATCTGTTCTAAACTGTTCGGTTTCCAGTGGGCTGTGCACCTGTAATCCCAGCCATGAGGAGACCGAGGCAGGAGGATAGTGCGTTTGAGGCCAGCCTGGGCTCAGAGTGAGACTTTCTCAAAAGCTCACAACAACAACAATTAAAAGAAGTTTATAAAAGTGAAGATAAGAAAGGAAGCATTTTCTTATCCAAGTCCAAAAATCAGTGAAGTTCCTATGACTGTTTCAACAAATTTAACAGATATCCCCAGAACATTCCACCCAGCAGCCACAGAATCTTCCTTAAAACAAACCACAAAGGAAATCTGGATGAATCAACAGTATCAATAATTTCTTACATCTAAGCAAGATGCAATAAATTATTGTTTGTGGTGGAATACAGGTAGAGACCAGCAGCAGGAGAAATTGCAGGCACTGAGCAAAGGCTTAGAGACTAAACAGTACATGCTTGAACAAACAGTGGGTTGTTTAAGAAATCATGGAAGACAATTTTGTTTGTTTTTCTAGACAGGGTTTCTCTGTCCTGACTGTCCTGGAACTCGCTCTGTAGACCATGCTGTCTTTGAACTCACAGAGATCAGCTTGCCTCTGCCTCCCCAGTCCTGGAATTAAAGGCATTTTAAAATCCCTAATATCAATTGAAAATTAAAGCACAATGTACTAGAATCCTTTGGATTCTGCTAAGAAGGTTCTAAAGGGACAGTGTACGGCTATAGGTGCTTATTAAAATTCAGAGTGGGGTCTCAGTAGTCCTCACTGAGACCCCAAGAACAATGGCAATGGGGTTTTGATCCTACTGCACCTATTGGTTTTGTGGGAGCCTAGGCAGTTTGGATGCTCACCTTACTAGACCTGGATGGAGGTGGGTGGTCCTTGGACTTCCCACAGGGCAGGGAACCCTGATTGCTCTTTGGGCTGACGAGGGAGGGGGACTTGATTAGGAGAGGGGGAGGGAAAGGGGAGGCGGCAGTGGGGAAGAGACAGAAATCTTTAATTAATTAATAAAGAAATAAATAAATTAAAAAAAAATAAAATAAAATTCAGAGTGATCTTAAACAAACAAATAACTTAATGATATGCGTTAAGATCTTAGAAAAGCAAGAATGAGCCAAACCTAAAAGGAGCAAGTATCGAGAAATAATGAAGATGAAGGAAAAATTAACAAAACAGGTACTGCAAAAGCAATACATAGACTCGATAAAACAAATGTTGTTTCGTGAACAGAGAAATGGATGAGCGGGTAGCCTAACTAGACTAAGAAAAGAAAGCAAAGACCCACATTGATGAAAAGGAAAAACGAAAATGAGGAAATTACAATTCCCACAAATCCCAGATCATTGGGGAATAATTTGATAACATATATGCAAAAGAACTGGGAAATCTAGAAGAAATAGATAAATTTAGAGATCTACCAATATTAAATCAAGAAGATGCAACTGCCTTTTGTATAGTTTGGATAAAGGTTTGTCTATTTTGTTGATTTTCTCGAAGAACCAACTCTGTCTCATTGATTCTTTGTGCTGCTTTCTTTGTTTCTACTTTGCTGTTTTCAACTCTCAATTTGATTATTTCTTGCAGTCTAGTTCTTTTAGGTGAGTTTTCTTCTTTTTATTCTAAAGTTTTCAAATGTTCTGTTGATTCACTAGTGTGGGATTTTTCCAGATTCTTTATATAGGCATTTAGTGCTATAAACTTTCCTCTTAACACTGCCTTCATTGTGTCCCATAAATTTGGGCATGTTGTGTGGTCATTTTTATTGAATTTTAGGAGGTCTTTAATTTCTCCCTTTATTTCTTCCTTGACCAATTTATGATTCAGGTGAGCACTGCTTAATTTCCATGTGTTTGTGGGTTTTCTGGAATTAGTATTGCTATTGACTTCTAGTTTTAAATCATGATGATCTGATAAAGTACATTGGGCTATTCCAATTTTTTGTATTTGGTGAGGTTTGTTTTGTTACCAAGTATGTGGCCAATTTTTGAGAAGGTTCCATGAGGTGCTGAGAAGAAGGTATATTCTTTTCTGTTTGGATGAAATATTCTATAGATGTCTGTTAAGTCCATTTGAGTCATAACATCTGTTAGTTCTCTTATTTCTTTGTTCATTTTTTTGTCTGACTGACCTGTCCAGTGGTGAGAGGGGAGTGTTGGAGAGAATATCCAAATTAACAAAATCATAAATGAAAAGGGGGGCATAACAACAGACATGGAGGAAATACAGATAATCATCAGGTCATATTTTGAAAACCTATACTCCACAAAATTGGAAAACTTAAAGGAAATGGACAACTTTCTAGATAAATATCACTTACCAAAATTAAACCAAAACCAGATAAGCAAATTAAACAGACCTATAACTGCTGAAGATATAGAAACAGTCATCAAAAGTTTCCCACCCTAAAAAAGCCCAAGACCAGATGGTTTCAGCTCAGAGTTTTACAAGACTTTCAAAAAAGAACTAATACCAATACTCCTCAAATTATTCCACACAATTGAAACAGAGGAACAATGCCAAATTCTTTTTATGAGGCTACAATTACCCTGATACCCAAACCACAGAAAGACATTACTAAGAAGGAGAATTACAGACCAATCTCACTCATGAACATTGATGCAAAAATACAAAATAAAATACTGGCAAATCGAATCCAGAGATGCAGGGATGGTTCAACATATGAAAATCTGTAAATGTAATCTACAATATAAACAAACTGAAAAATAAAAACCATATGATCATCCCATTAGATGCCGAAAAAGCTTTCGACAAAATACAACATCCTTTCATTATAAAGGTCTTGGAGAGAGAAGGGATACAAGGAACATAGCTAAACATAATAAGGCAATATACAGAAAGTCAACCACCAACATCAAACTAAATGGAGAGAAACTTCCAGCGACTCCACTGAAATCAGGAACAAGACAAGGTTGTCTACTCTCTCCATATCTATTCACTATAGTTCTTGAGGCCCTAGCTAGAGCAATAAGACACCAAAAGGAGAGCAAAGGGATGAAAATTGGGAAAGAAGTCAAACTCTCACTGTGTGCTGATGATATGATAGTTTACATAAGCGATCCCAAAAATTCTACCGAGGAACTTCTGTGACTCATAAACACTTTCAGTAATGTAGCAGGATACAAAATTAACTAAAAAAAATCAGTAGCCCTCCTGTACATAGATGATAAAAGGGCTGGGAAAGAAATCAGAGAAACATCACCCTTCACAATAGCCACAAATAGCATAAAACATCTCAGAGTAACTCTAACCAAACAAGTGGAAGACTTGTATGACAAGAACTTTATATCTTTAAAGAGACAAATTGAAAGTGGAAAGCTCTCTCATGTTCTTGGGTAGGCAGAATTAACATAGTAAAATTGTCAATCTTACCAAAAGAAATCTACAGATTCAATGCAGTGCCCATGAAAATACCATCAAAATTCTTCACAGACCTCAAAAGAACAATACTCAACTTCATATGGAAAAGCAAAAAAGCCAAGATAGCTGAAACAATCCTGTACAATAAAAGAACTTCTGGAGGAATCACAATCCCTGACTTCAAACTCTACTACAGAACTACAGTACTGAGGACAGCTTGGTATTATGATAAGAAAAGACAGAAGGACCAATGGAACTGAATCAAAGACCCAGATATCAATCCACACATCTACAAACACTTATATTGTAAAAAGCAGCGGTAATCATGTGTCCACTCTCTTGCTTCCGGCTCCCTCTTCCAGCTGCTAGACTCTGTTCCTGTTTGCTCAGAGGATTGTTGTCTAGAACAGTGATGTGTAAGTTTTTCCCTTAAATAAATAGCCCTTTTATTATCCATAATTCTGAACTGATGTGGAATTGTTTTGTGACTTACGTCATCAAACCACATCCTAACTATAACCCCAGTAGCACAGACATTGAGAGAAACAATTAATAAATGGGACCTCCTGAAACTGAAAAGCTTCTGTAAAGCAAAGGACAAGGTCAACAAGACAAAACAACAGCCTACAGAATGGGAAAAGATTGTCACCAACTCCACATCAGACAGAGATCTGATCTCCAAAATATACAAAGAACTCAAGAAATTGGTCATCAAAAGAACAAATAATCCAATGAAAAAATGGGGCACAGACATAAACAGAGAACTCTCAACAGAGAAATCTAAAATGGATGAAAGACACTTAAGGAAATGCTCAACATCCTTAGTCATCAGAGACATGCAAATCAAAACAACTCTGACATTCCATCTTACACCTGAAGAATGGCCAAGATCAAAAACACTGATGACAACTTATGCTGGAGAGGTTGTGGGGAATAGGGAACACTTCTGCATTGCTGGTGGGAATTCAAGCTGAAACATCCCCTTTGGGTGTCAGTGTGGTGATTTCTCAGAAAATTAGGAAACAACCTTCCTCAAGACCCAGTAATACCACTTTTGTGTATATATCCAAAGGATGCTCAATCATGCCACAAGGACATGTGCTCAACTATGTTCATAGCAGCATTGTTTGTCATAGCCAGAACCTGGAAACAACCTAAATGCCCCTAGACTGAAGAATGCATACGGAAATGTGGTTGGTACATTTACATAAGAGTACTACACAGCAGAAAAAAAAAATAATGACATCTTGAATTTTGCAGGAAAATGGATGGAGCTAGAAAACATTATTTTAAGTGAGGTAACCCAGATACAGAAAGACAATTATCACATGTACTCACTCATAGGTGGTTTTTAAACATAAAGCAAAGAAAATTAGCCTACAAACCACAATCCCAGAGAACTTAGACAACCATGAGGACACTAAGAGAGACTTACATAGATCTAATGGGAAGTAGAAAGTAGAAAAAGACAAGATCTCCTGAGTAAATTTGGAGCATGGGACCTTGGAGGGGGTGTAAGGGGGTAGGGGAGAGGCAGGGTAGGGAGCAGAGAAAAATGTAGAGCTCAATAAAAACCAATAGAAAAGGAAGATGTAAATGATTTTAACAGACTCATAACCAGCAATGGGGTTGGAGCAAAAAGAGAAAATCTTTCCCCATGAAAAAAGAAGCCCAGAATTATACAGATTTATCACTAAATTCTACCAAACCTTTAGTGGAGAGCTAACACTCCTAAGACTGTTCCACAAAATACAAAGGGAAGGGTCTTTACCAAGCTCACTCTGTTAATCCAGTGTTGTCCTGGTGACAGAACTAGACACAGATAGAACAACAAAGAGAGATACTGTAAACCAATTTCCATGGTAGATATAGATGGAACACACCTCAACAAAACGTTTGCAAAACAAATTTATCATGTTAAGAGAGCATTTCCGAAGCCCAAGGCAATTTAATCTTGGGATGTGAGGTTTGTTCAATCAGTGTGTGCAAATCAGTGAGGTAATTTAACCAGGTAGAGTTATGAACAGAAACCACATGTTGATCTGAATAGACGCAGAAAAGGCCTTCAACAGATTTTCATGGGCACTGCATTGAATCTGTAGATTTCTTTTGGTAAGACTGCCATTTTTACTATGCTGATTCTACTTACTCATAAGCATGGGAGATCTTTCTATTTTCTGGTATGAAAACCTGAAAAATTAATTACACTGAGAAAAGACAAAAAATGCTCAAATCACCCCATTGATAAATGAACTGAACATGCAGTGCTTAAATAAGATATAAATAGAAATCTCTTGTAAACAGGTTAAACATGTTCATCTTTCCATCTAAGAAACAGAAATTAACACTGAGTTGAGACTCTCTCTGTCCCTCAAGTCAGTATCTACCCCCAAAGAAACCCACAGCTCAAACTACAATTGTTGCTGAGGCTGTAGAGTTGGGGCAAACCTTGTGACCTGCTGGTGTGAATGGACAGGAGACGCCTCCACAGAAATCAGTATCGAGCTTCCTCAACAACTAAAAATTAAAGCACATGACCCAGCTAGACCATGGCTGGTTAGATACAGATCGGTGAAATTGTGTTAGAGTGTCTTGGAGCAATTTGCAAACCTGGATTAGATCTTTTAATTCTTCCTAAGCACAGAGTCATGCTCAGCCTATGACAATGGTGTTCATTTTATAATGACCCTAACGAAGTCGTTAGTGGGGTGTGATCACAGCTGTGAGTCACCTCATCACAGACTAGAGCCATGCTTTCACATGGTAAGACTAAGAGAAGCCTACGGGGCCATAAAGACTCCTGGTTGACTTACAGAGTCTTCCATCTTCCATTCAATTCCTCCTGTCTCTAACAGCTTCTGCAGCCTGGTGAAAGCAAACAGACTGTTTGTTACAGCTTAACCTTCCCCTCTAAGGGAATCCTTTTGGAAAAGGATGCATGTCTTGTGAGTCCGATGTGAAATGCAGAACTACTCTGGTTTCTTTAAGAATCACAGGGCATCCCTTGCTTTCCCGGACTCCAGAAAGCCTGCCTGGGGGGGGGGGGGGCAGGGAAATCAAGGGCAGGATTCTGCTCCTCCATGGCACAGTTACCCAGGGAACTGAGGCCTTTGAGGAGCAGTCTAAGTCTTTCGAGACAGGATGACTGCAGTTCTGTTCAGCCATGCCCAGACTCTATATACAGAGCTAGGAGCTGCTTGGTTCCCAGGGAACAGAAACAAAGACCCTCCTTCTTCCCCACAGAATAGATTTAAAAAAAAAAAATCACCGTGCTTTGCTAGAGCCAAATCTACTCCCACAAAGTGAACGCAGTATTGATCTTACAGCAGAGTACTTTCTGGATTAGCCTATACACACACAGTCCATAATATGCTGGGTACCGTCCCACTATGTAAACATTTGTAAATAAATCCTGGGGCTCTGGAATCATCCCGCCTTCACTCAAGTTCCTAAGCAACCTCTTCCTAGGTTCTCAATCTGTCACCATAGGCAAGGGGCTTATTTTTATGCCTCGGTTTCAACATCGAAAATGGTCACAATAGTAGCACCTTTTTCTAGGGTTCTTGGAGTTAAGTGTAAGGTACCTACCATACAGTAAGAGTTCAATCAACACGAATAATTGTCTTCCATCATCTGGAACCCAAACCATGCTTCTCAATCACATCTGGGGCCATTTTGGCCCGTTTGCCCCTTCATGTGATAGTGCTGGTTGTGGTGACACAGGCCAGTAAGTAAATGTAGCCTGAACTGCAAGAAGAGGAGGAGGAGGAGGAGGAGGAGGAGGAGGAGGAGGAGGAGGAGGAGGAGGAGGAGGAGGAGGAGGNGGAGGAGGAGGAGCAGGAGGAGGAGGAGGAGCAGGAGGAGGAGGAGGAGCAGGAGCAGGAGGAGGAGCAGGAGGAGGAATGGCTATCATCACACACCGCCAGCAGCCCCTGCTCACTGATGACACTCCCCCACCTGGTTCACCAGGACTATAAGGTCTCCTTGGGAAAGCCCCAGCTCCTCACTCCCCCTGGATTCCTGACATCAGCATTATGTATCACTAGATTTATTTTGTCGTAGTGAAATACCTACAACAGTCTTAACGCTTTCCCTTTTCACTGTTCCCAGATATGCAGTCCACAGCCTTAAATACCGTCGGGTGATACAGCAGTCACCAGCATCTGTCTCCTGTGTTTGCCACTGAAAAACGCACCCCCAGCGGGCGATAATTCCCTATGCCCTTCTCCCACGCCCTGGCCACCAGCGTTGTACTCTCCACTTCTGTGACCTGACCGTTCTACAGACCGCAACTAAGCAAAGTCATACGTGTTCCCCTTTTGCATTTTGGGGGTGGTGGTGAGGAAACACAGATATGCAGCAAGCACACAGAGAAAAAGATGTTCAGCAAAGTGGGGGGCGGGTAGAGGCATTCTGACAAACCCAGTCACTTCCGAGGTCTAGGCAGTTAAGGCCTCCTCCCCTAACTTAAGGTTGGTCAATTTGAAGAAAGACAGGAGTTGATTGGCCCTCACTGCTGTCACCTACCCTCATCTGGCCTTGAACTTGTGCCAGCCCGTCAGTAGAGGGCCTACTGGTGGGAGGAAAGTGTCTACAAGGCTGTTGTTTTAAGATGTCAGGCTTTGGTCTCAGGTCAGGAGGGCGAGGGAGAAGCCGGCCATCTTGCACGTTCACCACCTTTCCCGTCTAGTCCCGGCCCCTTCTATCTATCTGCCAATAAGAGACTCACATGGCTCTCATTCCCCATCTCACAGGTTACCCTACCTACTGGTAGGTACTTGAGGACACCAGCTGCTCTCAGCTGCTTTGGGATGGCCAGGGAGTGGCCAGGGAGGGAGGTGACAACAGCAGAGTGGTAGTCAGAGTCCCTCAGAGGGCAGCCAATCTAAGAGGTCACGAGACAACCCAACTGATGGAGGCGCTCCAGAACATAAGATAGCCATTTGGTGATAGCATGTGTCTACGGCGCTTGCCATACCAGGGAGGTAGCATCTTGGTGAATCAGTAGTTCCTAGAGGTTGTCCCTAGGGTAGGGCTAGGGTTAGGGTAACAGCCTCAAGCTATGAGGAATTGAATCAGGCTGCCGCCTTGGGTGATAACCTTAGCCTGACCATTCTACTCCTCCTATAAAAACAACAACATGCCTGGCTAACGAGAACAACTCACTTTGCTCTGGGTTAAACCACAACACAGCTGTAGCTTCCTGGGAGCTACCTGTGTGTATGTGTCTATGTCCTCGGTTCCTCTAAATGTGCTCAACCTTCATCCCACAGGAAGGCTCAGGCCCTCGTTGCTCCAAGAAATGGTCTTGGCCTGATGAAACTGAGTCTGCCTCTTCTATTCTTCACCTTTCCTACCTCAGGTACAAAATCCAGGAGCCTTTTAGGATCCTCTGGGAAGGAAGCCCTCCTTCTCCCCTCCCCAGGGTCATGTCTTAGAGAGCAAAGATGCCCTCTGGGCTCATTATATAGGCTAAACAGCCACCAGTTGCCGTTTGAGACTTTTGGCCTTTTTGTGGCCTTTGCCTGTGAGCAGCTCAAGTCCCAAAGATGGAGCCGCTGTTCTTGGGATTTTCCTGACACTCCAGGTAAACCCAGCCTGACCCCATTCCTCTGCTTTCTTCTAAGTCTTCCCTCTCCATCTTCCTCAGACTCCTTCCTCTCAGACTCTCCGATCTCCAGGCTGAGAGGCCTTTCACCATTGGTCACTGCCCTCTCCCAACCAAATTCAGCAGCGTGAGGTAACTGCCTGGGTCTGATTCCAAGGGACCCTGTGTAGACCCCAGGAGCTCTGGTATCTTTGCCCTCCTCTGAACCACAAAGGCTTGGGGTACCCAGGAACCTCCCGTGCTTTGTGATTCCTCAGAGTCTTACCAGCACTGCGGGGTGGGGGAGATGTCACTTTCTAATATTCTCCATCTTCATCTTCTCCCTAAACCTGGGGTATGCATCAGGGAGCAGGCTTACACTCTCTAACAGTCCTGTCTTTTCTTTCAAACTTGAACCAGATTTTATAAAGAGAGCTCTAAATGACCCGTCCTGCAGGACTCTTCCTGGCTTATCTACAAGATATTCTTAAAAAGCTGCTTCTTAGAGAGCTCCTGTAGTGCCCAAG
This sequence comes from Alexandromys fortis, assembly GCF_014885135.2. Taxonomy (NCBI): domain Eukaryota; kingdom Metazoa; phylum Chordata; class Mammalia; order Rodentia; family Cricetidae; genus Alexandromys; species Alexandromys fortis. The sequence goes on along the minus strand of NW_026067942.1, from coordinate 920,320 downwards.
TCGCGGGGACCCCAAGAAGAGCACCAGAGACACAGACTCACCGAAATGCAAAAGCAAGATTGAATTATGCGAATCGCGATAGGGACCTCGTCTTGCACACCCATGCAGCATGCAGCGGGAGCCAGAGGAGGAGTTCCACTGTTCTTAGGCAGGGTTTATAAAGGAAAAAAAAATCACAAACCTACTGTTATGGGCCTAAGGGGTACAGGTGACTCTCTGATTGGCTCCAGTCTAGAGGATTTTCCACTCTGCTGATATCCACCTCGAGGAGCTGGGCTCCAGTGTAGGGAACTTCCTGCTCTGCTGACAGCCACCTTGGAGCGTAGCACAAAACAGAGTTGGCTTTGTCCCTTCACTCCAGTCCGCCAAACTCATTCACTTATTCACTCAAGTCTGGCCCCAGTACCCCCTCAATAATGGCTGTCGCTGGCCCCGATTCAGAACTTTGAATTTGGACATTCTTACAGACCTAGAAATGGCCGGGGATTTGCAGTTCCCACACCTCTCTGCAATCCTTCTTCTTCCCTCATACTTGTCACACTCATGGAAACAGACGTCACAGAAAAAAAGCCTGGATCACTCTCTCGAGACCCACTCCACTTTTGAAAACAATTCACCCACATAAGTCAGATCTATGGCCTCACCTGACATGATATGTGTTTTATCCTGACCTCTACCCTCACCCAAAATGAAAAGGACCATATTCGGAAGGCAGCCGGGTACCACGCTGATAAACTCTACCAACAAAATGACACCTTCCCCTCAGTAGGAGGCAGGCCCCTTGAAGGGTCCCAAATTCAAATTTCCAGCACACTGGCACTGGGCCCAAAGGCTTCCAATTAATTGTAACTTCTTCAGCTAAGGACATGCCACAAAATATCTACTCAAGAGTCAACTTTGACAAACTGAAAGAGGTGGTTCAGGGCCCACCAGAAACTCTACTCTTTTCTTATCCCACCTTGTTGGGCAATAACAAGACATACATAGCTATGTGGACACTAACTCTCCTGAGAGAACTCTGATACTCCATGTCCATTTCTTGGCTCAGTGTGACCCAGACACTAGACCCAAGCTCCAAAGACTAGAAGAGAGTAGCCCAAACTTCTCAAAATGATCTTCTAGACATGGCCTTTAATGTTTCCAACAGCAGAGAGGATACGGCCAAAAAGGAAAAAGAGCTTAAAGAAAGGATGGGAGAGACTGCCATGGCAACTTCCACTTCCTGAAAACCACCCCACTTATACAACTTCCTAAGGGACAAACTAATTGTTCTGCATTATGGGTTGGCAAGACGCCTGGCCCCAACAAATAACCTCTTCCTTGTACACCCCCCTAGAATTTCCACATCCCTATTGCTCCTAAGCCTCGGGGAAAGTACACTGGGTGAAGAGGGCCATCAAAGAGCTCAACTAGGAGGCTTGCAAAAAGAATAAACAAACAAAAATAAAACACCTCCCTAATCAGTCCTTTGAACTCATGTTTGGAAGAACTCTCATACCCCCCCAATCTCAGCAGACACACCCCAACTTCCTTCATCCCCATCTCAGAGCCCCCATCCTTTCCTAGTAGAGAAGTTTGGAATCATACTGGCGCTGTCCCACCCTTGTCCCCTACCTGATACCCCTTTCCCTAATCTCCAAATAGGGGAAGCAGTCAGCATCTCAAATACATCCCACTCCTGACACCTAAATGGCAGGACCCCCACAAAGTCACCTCAAAGTGCCACAAAAATCGAATAATGTTAACTCCTGGGTCCACCTTTCCAGACCCAAGACGGCTCCCCCACCATGTCACCGCACACTTCTAGGACCCACAAGCTCTAAATACCCATGCTTCCGGTTTTCAATCTCCTACCAACCAAGGAATAATCGCCAACCTCTTCATGCCCCCTCCCTTCCAGGTACCCTAGAGTCCCCTGAGTACATCCCAAATCCTGCTTTTCCTGCATGTGATGAAGACCTCTGATTGGCTGAGGCCCTATAGTGTCCTGACTCTCCTAGAAACCATTAGCATTGGATACAAGGAACATCCCAGGACCAGATGAGTGTATTCTCTGCAACACTATGCAAACTGCTTATCTGCCTCATTGGCCCAGATGCCGCTTCCCCACCACACACACACACACACACACACACACACACACACACACACACCCCAGAACCTCCATTGACCCATCTGGTCTGGAGACTTCTTCACTCTCTCCCTCTTCTGAACAAGTTAATACCAAGTTAATCGGGACGGTTTTACTCTCATATGGGGCACCCAGGTCTTGAACCCTACCCAGAAAGATGCAACTGTCCCCATGGTGAGCTCTGTAAAATTTTATTCTTGGGGTGTTGGGACACTGGGCAAGGGCCCTGTCTCTCAGCCCGAACAAGCTCACGTGTGATAACACCCCATACCACTGACTCCAAGATTGCTTCTGGGACAGAAGAGACCCATACAATGTGGGCACCTATGGGGTGTGACCAGTGAAAACTTGATGATGGGTGTGGAGACACCTACTGGTCCTGAAGGGACTGACTCTAGCCAGCCCAGCCTGGCAAACGTGACTCTGGGAGACCCTCCTCTTCTCCTTCCCTCTGTCCTGCTAAGAAACTTTAGTTTGCATTTCTAAAGCTAGACACCAAGATCTATTCGCTTATTTGGCCACTTCCTTCTCCTGAGACTGAATACCAAAGCCAGCTATCAAAGTATTGAAGTCCAGCAATCAAAGCCCCCTTTGTGGCTGTCCTAATCAACCTGTCCAATCAAAATTAAACACCTCATCCTAACATGGGGTTTCCCGTTACCTTTATAAACTGCCATTTGCTTATGGGCCATGTCTGTTTCTCTATCCCGAAGCAGTCCTTTCTCCCTCCAAGACAAATATCCCTTCCCCATCTCGCTGGTTCTCTTTCCCTTCTCCCTCATCCTCTATCTACTGTCTTTTTCTCTTATTCCCTGCTTTTTATCCCTCTGGGGCAAATAAATCTCCTTAATGCTGAGAACTTGATCTTGGAGAGTCTTGTGCCAAATACCAGACTCTTCAGGTCCTGTTTCAGTTTTGCTTGGCCAGGGGCTAGCTAGGCAAGGGCCCTCACAAAAGGACAAGAAGTTGAGTCCCTTATGACTTATAAGTGTCATAATTTGTCTGGGCAGTGGTGGTGGAGGCAAGAGGAACTCTGTGATTTTTGAGGCCAGCCTGGTCTACAAAGCAAGTTCAAGGACAGCCAGATTTGTTACAAAGAGAAACCCTGTCTCAAAAAACAAAAAAACAAAACAAAAAATTAAGAGTTGATTATAAAAATACCCTTCATGTGGAGTACCTGCAGCTTTGGACTGGAATTATATGTCCATGAAGCAGAAGATCCCCTCCAAAGTTTATGATTGTCCCATGTTCCTGTGAGGTCCCCTGGGTACCTCATATCACCGATTCATCCCTGGGGTAGGAGACACCATGGCAGTGAGAATCACTCCTTCTTTAATCCCAACACCTCTCTATAAAAACGTTACAGCTTGCAAATGCCAGGTACAGCATGGCTGGCCCAGAGCTGGGGAAGCAGCTGTTTGAGGGCAGCCAGAAGACATATAAGGGGTAAGCATGTCCAGCCAGACACAATGCAACCAGGAAAACATGTCAGGAAGCAATGCTCACTTTCCTATAATTCTTTCTGTATGTCTTGTGACCTTTTCTATATCATGTAATAATAAATGATCAATTGACCAGGAAGATTAAATGATTATAAAATACATATTCACCCAACATCACACAACATGAACATACAGAGATAAAATTGGTAGGAAAGACAGCAATACCATGATAGTGAAAAACCTCAATTCCAAAGGCTAAATCATTAAGGCAGAATTACAAGAGTATGGCTGGGCAGTGGTAAGCCTTATCTTTAATCCAAGGACTTGGGAGGCAGAGGCAGGTGGGTCTCTGTGAGTTAGACGTCAGCCTGATCTATAAGAACTAGTTCCAGAATGGCTAGGACTGTTACACAGAGAAATCCTGGAGGGGGGGGGGGATAATCCCAACAGACAAATACAGAACAAATTTAAGAAAATTAAAATAGCAACTGTCTTTTCCAGCCACAGTGGAAAGAAAATAAAAAGCAATAGCAAAAGGAATTCTGGGAAATTCAAAACTATGTGGGAATTCAGCAATCATCTGAATAAGCAATGGGTCAAAACCTCCAGGGTGAAGCTGGAAAATTTCTTCAAGCAAACGAAAACCAAACAATGCAGAGCTGACTGAACGCAGCAAAAGCAACAGCAAAGCAGCCAACGCCTACGTCATCAGAGGAGGAAGCCAAAGCGGAGCCAGCCTCACCACTCAGGAAAACCAGAGAAAGCCAATCTGAAACCAGCGGAAGGAATAGTAATAATATTAATGACAGCAACAATAATAATAAAAAAAATAAATGAGGAACCAGAAAGCAGTAGAACTGGGATTTTTGGAAAAGAAAAATAAAGTTGATGAACTTTTGTATAAATCTAAAAAGGAAGACTAAAAGAACAAATGCCCCCAGAGTTTAAAAGGAACGTAGGGGCCAGCAAGATAAAAACAGAAAAAGTCATGAAAAGTCAGATCCACGGGAGAGCTCAGGTTCTCTGCAAGAACAGGGCATGCTCCTAACCACTGAGTCATCTTCTTCAGCCCGCTGCACATTTTTGAATGAAAACAATCTTTCAGTTAAAATGCAAATTAAAAGTAATAAGACATGGGCCACTGACATGTATTGCCTCTGACTCTGAAGAACCTATTCTAATTTTTATGCTTTTATTTCTTTCTTCCTTTACAAAAATACCGTGAACAATCTGGGGCGGCAGGGAGGGGTGAGGGGAGATACATGCTTCTGTTTACAATGCAAAACGTTGATGCAACTATCTGTGAGTCAGGGACTACTGCCTTCTAACTTGGGAACTAGAAATTTTGGAGGGGCTAGAGAGAATGTTCCTTAATTCTGATCAACTATTGCCTTTGCAGAGGTTCCAGGGATCCAATCTCCTCTTCTGGCTTCACAGCATACACTCACACAGACACACATAGAAACATAAATAAAATGAAGTCTTTTTTAAAAATGAAAAAAAAGAAATTGATGCTCAGGTTATAATCTGTTTCATATTATTAAATTAAGTATTTGGGCCCAAATTCTACTGCATGGAACTAGGCTGTCAGGTGAGCTGCCCCAAGAGCCTTCTGAGACCTTAGAGAAAGTTAAACATGAGAGGCTAGGTTAGAGGCATTCGGTTATGCCTTACAAGGAAATCTGAAGTCTCTAGGTAGTCAAAGCAGAACCTTTAACCCCAGATATAAAGTTCATAGACGTAATTCTCAGAAACAAAGGTTTCCTTCCATGAGGTCATAGAAACAACATTCAAAACAAATCCAAACATCTAATAAAATGTTAGGCTAAAACCACAGTATTTTGTTGACTTGTTCCGTGTAAAATTTCACCTGGCAATAAAATTGACAACGAAGAAGTCAAAGCATTTTGAGTACTTGGAAAGTGGAGATGACACTGGTTCATTTTAAGGAAAAAGAAATCATTGCGCTCTTAAGTATACACCATATATTTATGTATGTATTGTGTGGGTGTGTATATGTATGTTTTCAAAGAATTAACCATTTCAGATACTTAGCGGTTGTCTGAGCACCTCTGTTTGCTTCCTGGGTTTTGCTACATGACATGCCTATTTTCTGAGCAGTACTCATTTGTCTGGCTCGGTTTCCTCAACTGAAGTTGGGGGAGGAAGTAACTGAGTATTAATTTCATAATCACAGGGACCAGTAGTATTTCCCAAATGCTCTTGGAAGAGGAACACCCATTAAACCGTCAATCCTGGGGCTGGAGCTATGGCGCAAGAATTAAGAGCATTACTGCTCTTTTGGAGGACCAGGCTTCAGCTCACAGCACCCACATGGCAGTTCACACACACCTGCAACTCCGGTTCTAAGAGATCCAACTCCGTCTTCTAGCATCTGTGAGCTCCTACACACTACAGTACACAGACATAGACTCAGGCGTACAAACAGATGCACACACACACATACACAAGATAAGTAAATCTAAGCAAAATGTTTAATTATCAATATTATTATATACATCCAAAAGAAGCAGAGAAGGACTCCATCTGAGGCCAGCTAAAACAGACTCTCAGAGCAGAGGCCTAGATAGGAGACCCTCCCAAGCAATTCCAACATCCAGCCAGCAGCTGAAACCACGTGACGCCACACACAGGCATATACAACATCTGCACACAAGAATCCAGAAGGAAACAGGTTCTCAGCCAGGTAATTCTACCAGCTTCATACAGGCTGCAGCGTTTAGACAAAACATAGCAGCCACAGAGGCAGCATGAGGGGACACACCCGCAGAGGCCTGCCAGGGGATCCATGGGAAGGGAAGAGCAGAGGACCCTTCTGACTGACTCAAGAGATGGAAGAGGGTTGTACTGAAAACTAAGTCGGGAAGGAAAAGGTACAGAGTGTCCACGTGAATTCTAACTGTGAACTTGGAATTTCTGCAGACAGCAGAGCCAGCTGAAGAATTCTTACCAGCATGACCAGATTTCTGTGGGGGTGGCCATGGGAACTTTGAAATAGAGATAGACAAGCAGTGATGTCCTTCAATGATGCCCCTCTTCTCCAATAGTCCCTGCCCCTATCTGACTCCTGTCTCCTGTTCATTTCTCTTCCCTCTAAGGTCTAAAAGACTCTGCTACATCTTTACTATATATTTTTTATTTTTTTACATTTATATATTTATGGGAGGGAGTGTACAGGCGTGAGGGGATCAGAGGACAGCTCGTAGGAGTATTTCAGCTCTCCGTCCATGATTGTGAGTTCCAGAAACTGAACTCGGCCATCAGACAGCAGGCAAGTGACTTACCCACTGAGCCATCTCAGGCAAGTGACTTACCCACTGAGCCATCTCAGGCAAGTGACTTTCCCACTGAGCCATCTCAGGCAAGTGACTTTCCCACTGAGCCATCTCCTGACCCTTCATCATCTTTTAGTTTGCCATAATCATAGCAAATTACACTCTCCACGTGGATGGCCCATCCCATAGCCCATGCTCTAGTGCCTGGGCTCCAATGACCTCCACTTCCCTGCAGCCACCCATCCTGTCACCATGAACTCTGTTACCCCTATCATCCACCCCATCACCTTGAGCTCTTTCACCTCCACGGTCTTCACCATGAACTCTGTCACCCCTATGGCCCACCCTATCAATCACCATGAACTCTGTCACCCCTATGGCCCACCCTATCAATCACCATGAACTCTCTGTCACCTCCATGCTCTTCGACTTCGATTTCCTACTCTTCTTTCCTCGTTCCTCATCCCATATCTGCTCTCCACCCTCATTGTCTCCCCTCCTGGCTGGCCCCACCCCACTCTTACGTGCTTCTGCGCAACTCTGATTTTCGACTCTCCTCCAGCCTCACCTGGCTATACCTCTTGTACAGAGAAGTTTGTTCATTTGGTGAAATAGAGTCCGTTAGATGGAGCCTCTCAAGCCGTGTGCCCTCAGCTACCAACTCACCTGCCTATTTACCGCTGTTGCTCGTCTCTCTGGTTCAAGATGCTTCTCCTACTAAACAACTGGATACCCATTCCCATTTTTGCACACTAGGAAAACTGAAATGAAGCACCATTCATTCTCCAGGTCCCTGCAACTGACCTGTTGATAAGCTGTCACTGAGAAAGCCCTAGTTGTCAGCTTCTTCTAAGCTGTGAGAGACAAGCATAAGTGAAGCAGCGCCCTGGGCGCCCGCTCTCAAGCGTTTGCATGACTGCAGAGGAAGGTTGGTGGTGGTCTGTCTCCTGATTTCCCAGTTGAACAGCAACAAGGAACCTGGTTAGCAACTTTTAAATTCTTTGTACCGTGTCCTAGTTCACCACTATCATCAAGCTGAGACAGCCGCGAATCATCTAAGAAGTGCCTATATTGAGGCCTACATCAGATTGGCTGTGGCGTGTCTGTGCAGGGATAGCTTGGTTGTACATTCATGAGGAAGTTTCAGTCCCCTCTCGGGGGCTGCATTCCCTAGGTAGGTAGATCTGGGCTGCGGGAGCCTGAGAGTGATCAACTAAGAAGCATTCCTCCATGGTTTCTACTTCAAGCTCCTGCCTTGGCTTCCCTCAGTGATGGGCTGTGACAGGCAAGATGAAATAAAACCTTTACTCCCCAAAGTTGTCTTTAGTCGGGGTATTTACCACAGCAATAGAGAAGGAAAGAACTGAGCTTGCTGATGGAGTCAGAAGGTGGGAAAGGGGAAAGGAAGTCACTGGCCCAAACACCGCTTTCACCCTCTTTGCTTCCTCAAAGCTACATAAGCTCACGTGAGCTCTCCACTGTACTCAGATAAGCTTCTAAATGTGGCAGGATTAAAGTCACATTCCTAGAGTCAACAGGGGGCTTTGGATTTAGGACTAAGGACACCTTAGCTACCTCAGTTAGCAGGATGACGGGCCTCACAGCTCCTCACCTCCATCCTCGGCAGTGTTTGAGAAATTGGTGCCCCCCATCCATTTTAGCCAAGTCAGCAGAAGGCTGGGGAAGCTTGGGACTTGGCTCATTTTTTTTTTTCTGAAAGATTTTAAAACTCTCTCGTTCCCATACATATTTGTTGTTCAAAGTGATGAATTTCAGAATGACAGCCCGTCATTCACTCTGCCTGTTTTCCGTGGCTTGAGGAAATGTGCGAGGACATGTGCATGCATGTGCACACAGACACAGAGAAGCCGGAGGGGGGGAGGGTGGAGCTGTGTACCATTTGTCCTACCTGTCCACATATTGTCATGTTCTCTGACTCCTTTCATTTCCCAAGTGGCTGGCCCTTGTTTTTCTCAGTTACACTTCCTTTCAGAATCAAATGCAAACTTCGGCTTCTCTCTGCAGAAAACACACAAGCATATGTCGTCTGCAGAGAGCCAGGGACCCCTGAGAACACTTCTGAGCACTCCTTTAAAATCTATATACCCCAATGGCATGTGTCTGTTCTAGCTTTTTTTTTCTTACATGATTTAAGCACACACACAGCTAAAAGTCCACTGATGGGTTTTTGTTTTTGCACCTAATATTTGCACCTAATAGTGGTCAAACTATCACAATAATGGAAAGACCCCAAGAGATGGTATATAATGTTGTGAGTGACTCCTTGGCTCTTCACTCTGCAATTTTTACAGGATTTCCACAGATGAAGAGGTTCATTCTGTGTTTGTCAACAAGCCAAAAGATTTAAGCAAAGACATTATCTTCTGGTAGCCAGGGAGACTTCCACTGCCTCAGAACCAGTTCCTGCAGCATTTTAGAGTTAAGCTTTACAGAGAAGCCAAGTAAAGGCTCATACATCTTGGAAGGAAAACCTGGTGTCTGCTTAGAAGATGTGGGCAGCAGGGATACTTATGTGCCCTGACACTTCTCAGTGCTCAGAACACTCGCGCATGCTACCTTTCATAACAACCCCACCCTAATGTGTAAGGCAGGTGGAACACTTGAATTATATTCATTCATTGATTAAAAAAAAAACCTTGAGTCCTGAGTGTGTTCACATATACCCAGGGGCTCACGACAGTCTCAAGTGGGAGGGCAGACGGGCGCATGAGGAGCCAGCTTTGACCCCAACTCCACTCTGCCCCACAAAGCCAAAGAAATTAAGGCAAATATGAGATGAGATGCCCTTTATAACCTGGCAATCCATTCATGTATATGGAGGTTGTAAAAAGCCCTTTTAGTCAGCATGTATGAAATTTCATCTTCACTGTTTCCAAAATTCCTAGTCTACCAATTCTTTTCTTTAAAATGTAATTGCCCTTGTGTTAGTCATGGAAGTTTAATCATTTGTGGAGAATGGAATGGCCCTATCTTTACCAAAGTTCCTGCAGTTACTTGGGTAAACAGTCCACAGCCATTTGTATTATTCCTTATGGGACAATGGGTTCAAAGTTATAAAATCTGGAAATATTTTACTAGAATGTTGCTATAGGCATTTCTTATTTTGGATCTCAGTTGTCTCCACCCACGACCGCATCTTTCAGGAGAAGAACTTTTATGACTACCCACAGAATGAACAAACCTTTTATGAAGCACGCCCAGACCCAGATTCTTCCGTAGAATGCAAATGATCCCATGGACTCGTTTCTTTATCCCACTTCCTGTTCTGTTCATGAGACACAACCACCTTCCTCTCAGCCCAGCTCTGTTCATGCAAGATACTCCCACCCTGGCTGCGACCGCCCCACAATGGCACGAGGGAGGCCAGCAGCCATGGGGTTGATCATGTGTTGGTCAGTGGAGGAGAACAGGTAAGAGAAACGTGGCTTGAGGCTGATGCAGATCTTCAATGCCAATGGCTATGAGAGACCGAATGAACGCAAGAGCATATGCTTGTATGTGTAGGTGTCTGTGTGCAGGCACATGTGTGCATGTGGGTGTGTATACACACTCATGTAGAGACCAGAGGTCAGCCTGGGGAGTCAATTGCTCTCCGCTTCATTTTTTTTTAAGATGGGGTCTAACTACATAGCCCTAGGCCAGATTGGCCTCAGACTCGGAAATCTTCCTGCTTCTGTCTCCCAAGTGTTAGGGTTGATGGGATGCACCACCACACCTGGCACCACCTCAGTTTTTGAGACAGGGTCCCTCACTGAATGTAGAGAAGTTGATGCAACAGGGTTAGCTAGGCAGCAAATGCTCGGTCTCTCCCACAGTGTTGGGATTGCGGCTTCTTTTGGTGAACTCTGGGGCTACAATCCGATACTTACGCTTATGTGGCTGAGCTATATCCCCATATTTCATGTGTATGAGTGTTTTCATGTATGTTTGTGTATCGGTGTGTATGTCCAGAATCCAAGGAAGTCAGAATAGGGTTTCAGACTCCCTGGATCTGAAGTTACAGGTGTTTGTAAGACAGCATGTATGTGAAACCAAACTCAGGATCTCTGCAAGAACAGCAAGTATTCTTAACCACTAAGCCCACTCTCCAGCACCTCCCGCTCCCCACCCTGTTCTAAAGTTGTTGTCTATTTTTTCTTTCATTTTCGTGTATATTGAGTGCTTTGTCTGCCTGTATGTCTGTGTACTGTGTGCATGCCTGGTACCTGGGTTTCAGTCACTCAAATGGAACCGTCATGATATGTACTGAGATCTGTATAGAGACTATCTCTTTTCACGGAGAGAATAGTTTAGTGGATGACCCAGATTTCTGAAGCCCATCATTACGTCAGTCTTTTCTCTCTGGATTTGTCTTTGGGCAGCTGACTGGATCTATACATCTACTTCTGAAAGTTTAAAATGGGTCTGCAAAGTGCTCCTGCCTCTCACAGTTTCGAGAGTAAGGTGAGTTGATACGTGTAAATCACTGTGGAAATGCTCAATATTATTAACACAATCAGTGTCTTGGGGACAGGGGCACCTCGGGGAAATGACTCAGTACAAAAATGGCTGAGGGCCTGAATTTGATTCCTAGAACCCATGTGTAAATCCAGATGTAGGAGTACACATCTGTAATTTCAGCACACTCCCCTGGAGAGGTAGGAAGTCAAGACAGAGGAATCACCTGTAAGTTTGCAGGCCAGCTTGTGTGGGTAGGCTGTACTGTGGCAAAATACAACAAAGCAGAAGGCAAGACTCCCAAGAATTGTCCTTTGACACTTCCCCTGACACACACACACACACACACACACACACACACACAGTGTGACACTTGCCAGCATACACACAGAGTAAAAAATTGTAAAACTTTTCTTGCAATCAAGATTTCTCTATGTAAATTTACTAAAATCAGGAGGTTTGGACAGTAACATGGCTCAGTAGGTGAAGGTGCCTGCCACTAAGGAGGCAATCTATGTTCAGTCACCCAGACTAACATGGTAGAAGGAGATTATATCTACATGTTATCCTCTGAACTCCACATGTGTGCTGTGCCACCTATATACCCCACACACGTTCATGCACACAGAATGTTTAAGGTAGTAGAGAATTCCCAGTGTCAACCTCTGGCCTCTACTTGTGCTAGAGGGATGGATCCAGGTATCTGTCAGGAGGCAAGCGAGGTCTTATGAAAACTTGAGTGGGACAAACCAGTAACTCCAGTACTCAGAAAACTGAGGTGGGCAATCCTTGAGTCCAAGCCTACCCTGGGAAACATCAAAACCCTGCTTTTAGTACAAAAGACACTAATGGTCTTCTGAACAGATTGTAAAACTCCCATTACAGAGGATGTAGGAGAAACAAACAGAGAGAAGCTACAGGGAGTTCAGTTATAAGAATAGAACCAAAATTCTCAACACAAGCCACAGCTGTACAAACAGAAGCCCTTGGGGCAGAGAAGAACAAAATAGTCAAGGAGAAAAAGACTAAGGGAGTCTGTGGAGAGAGAACTGGGACCCTGAAACAGAGAGAGGAGGTGAGAGAAAGCTGGGGCATAATTCTAAGGCGTCTTCCCTCAAATGCATAAGGTCCTGGGTTCATTCCTCAGCTCTGGAAAGAAATTATACCAGGAGTGATCGTCAGTTCAAGACCAATATGAGTTATATGATGAGACTCCCATTCTCCCAGGACTACAGAGTGAAAGATATATTAAAGAGGCAAAATAAATCTGGATTTTTAGCTTGTTGATTCAAGAGAGAATGAAAATCTGTGAGCATTCCTCACAGATTTTGATAGGATGTGGAATTTTATACAAAAATTCTTATCTGAGCCCGATTTTCCCCATGAAATAAAACTACTGCCTGCTTCCTTGTGTCAGAGTTTGGATGAAGGTTTTTTTTCTCCCATCTCTCACAAAATACATTTGCTCATTCTCAAAAATCAAATATAGAGACATGATTCCACACAGAACATATATGGATAGCAAGTAAAACATTTTTACCATTAAAAATGTCTCTTAGAAATTCATGAAGACTAGAAGATAAGTCAAAATAGCACACACCCTCAGTCACTATCAGTTGCTACAATTTCATAAACAGGCTGGTTTTGTCAACGAGGAAGAAAGTCAGAATACATCAAAACTATTTTAGCTTCAAAGAATGTAAGCATTTCTAGAAACATCTTTAAAATAACACAGATTGATTATAGTTGTAGGAATCTAGCTGCTGACTCTCTGGGAGCAGCGGCATTTGCCAGCTTTCTGGTAGTAAAAACAAAAGACCTGAGGCATTTAAGTCCCAAGAGGGAAAGGTGGGCTTTAGATCACTATTCGGGAAGTTCCAGTAAAGACAGAGTGACCACATAGCTTTGGGTCTTTTGTGACAACAGTATGTTACAGGGGATGTGACGCAAAACAAAACACATACCTCACAAGTGAGGGATCTGAGAGCAGAAGAGACCAGGCTCTCTCACAAGCTACTACAAGGGCATTCTCCCAAAAACCTCACATGAGGCTTCCGCACTCCGGGTTCCCACCACCCCTCTGTAAGGCCTCCCCGAAGACTGATCCAAGAACACGGGAACTCTGAAGACCTCAAACTATCTTCAAACCACAGTAGAAGCCTGATGAAATCAGGGCTTGTGTCCCAAGGTCGGGGTTTTTGTTTGTCCTGCTCTTTACTACAAGATAGCTGTCACAGCCAGTGTGCATTCAAGCAAGAAGGGGGCAAGGAGAAACCTCCCTCCCTCCCCATCTCGTGTGTGTGTGTGTGTGAGTGTGTGTGTGTGTGTCCGTCTGTCTGTCTGTCTGTCTGTCTGTCTGACTGACTGCCTGAATAAACAAAGCCTTTTCCAACCTTCCTCCTCAACCCAGAAAATTCTCAGGTGCTGCTGGGAAGGCGGGCATCTGCGTTCCCATGGGGGCCAGGTGAGAAAGAAGGCACTGGGGATAAATCTGTTCCGACCAACAGCAAATGTTGCCATTCCTGTTTCTGCTATTTTCTTTTTTGTTTAGCCAAGAGCTGCAATTTTAACATGCTTTTTAATTAGGTTCACACAGCAAATATTACATTTGTGTTTATTCTGTAAAACCCACATCCTATTTTTAGTTAGCTTTTCTTATTTTTATGTTGCTCATTCATAAAACAGTCTGCCCAAAACTTCCCAAATGCAGGAGTCAAGCTTCTAAAGGCACCTACTTACAACTTAATCATGAAGAAAGAGCTCTTAAATGTCTTATAAAATCTGAACTGGGGCTGTCAAGATGGCTGAGCAGATAAAGGTGATTGCTGCCAAGATAGCCTGAGTTCCACACCAGATGAACCACACAGCGGAGAGAACTGATTCCAAGTTGTCCTCTGATTTCCACATGTGTGTGAACAAACATAGAGAGAGAGAGAGAGAGAGAGAGAGAGAGAGAGAGAGAGAGAGAGAGAGAGAAATTTAATCATTTTAACTAAGGTAAGATGGAAAATATCTGATTAATATTATATCTTCCTAAAATAACCTAGAAACGAAAAGCATAATGCGGACAATACAAACAAGAGCCAAGGTTGTCCACGGGTCCTGAAGGTGCCAGAACACAGCTCATGACACCATCATACACTAGTTGGAAAATGTCCTTATTTATTTACTCCCTTTCAAGTATTGTGTAAGCATGTCCTCTTTCATGTTATCATGAACTTGCCTCCAGATCCATACATGTTTTTCCAACATTAAGACTTGGGAGTGGGATTGACTGTCTCCCAGCACTTGGGAGAGTGAGGTGGCAGGATTTTGAGGTGATGACCACCCTGAGCTAAACAGTAAGACTCTACCTAAAGACAGGCTTGAGGTATTTACTGTTGACAGGTGTCTCTATGAGCCCAATGTGTAAACTTCAGTCACCAGCAGCCTTCACCATGGCTCCACCCCAGAGCCTTCACCATGGCTCCACCCCAGAGCCTTCATCGTGGCTCCATCCCAGAACTTTCACCACAGTTTGTCAAGTGAACTGGCATTCATGGAGCCCAAGGACAAGGGCCAACTGAGTTCACCTCATTGCTTTCTCTTTCCTAAGATGGTCTTGCAAAGGTCCCAAGTCTGCCCTATCTTCAGTCTCCACCGTGTCTAATGCCTAGGCTCCTCCTTCCCACGTGACTCCCATGGGTGCTGCAAGGGCATGCACATTCCAGAATCTAAAGTCTCCCAAGTATCAACAAATCATTCTTTCATAACTTGTACTATATGAACTTGCAGTTCAGAACAGAGTGACAGACTGATGACCAAACACTTAGAGATGCTCACAAGAAGAAGGGCAACAGACACTCCCTACAACACTCCTTGCTCATCATAGTTGGGGTAAAGTTAGCCCGAGATGTCTTCTTTCCTTAGGGAAGAGCTTGCTCCATGTTGCTTTAAAGTCATGGGGGGGGGGAGTTACTTTCCTGGCGGTTCACAACACACACCCTCTTTTATGACAAGGTGCTTATGGATTCTAATGAACACTATTTTGATAAGGATAATTAATAGGCTCTCATACTTAAATAGCAATTACCAAACCATGGTTCTGCAAAGTCATCCTCTTTGTTTTCCCGAGCTTCCACCTTTGTCTTCCAGCCTAACACTTCCATTTATTTCACAAGCCTCTTCTTTCCCCGGTTCATACAAAAGCAGCTTTCATCTCTAAGGGAATAGAAGAGGATTTATTCTGGAGTCAAAGACAAGTGACCACGGCCCCAGAACATGAGACCCAGGTGTGCTGGCTGGTTGGTTTTATGTCAACTTGAGAGAAGCTAGAGTCATTTGGGAAGAGGGAAGCTCAACTCAGAAAACATCCCACCAGATTGGCTTATGGGCGAGCCTATGTTGTATTTTCTTGATTGATGATTGATGTGGGTGGGCCCAGCCCACTGTGAATAGTGCCACCCCTAGGATGGTGATCCTGGGGTATATAAGAAATCAAACTGAGCAAACCATAAGGAGAAAGCTAGTAAGCATCGCCCTCCATGGCCTCTGCATCTGCTCCTGCTTCCAGGTCCCTGCCCTGACTTCCCTCAATGATGAACTATTACCTAGAAGAACAAGATAAAATAAATTCTTTCCTCCCCAAGTTGCTTCTGGTCATGGTATTTTTTACTACAGCCATAGAAACCCTAATGTGTCTGGCTACCCCAAAGACCATGTCCCAATGTGGGAAGAGTTTCATGGCGTTTTCAGAGGAGCTGAGCTAGGAAAGTTACAAAGCCAGCCATGGTTTCAAGTACAGTGGTAGACAGTAACTCAGCAGGATCCTGTTACAGGGGACCAAGGGCTCTGATGTAGGCCTCAGAAGATCTAATGGGCTGCTGGAAGCTAGGGGTCCATTTGCATATTCCAACAAGGCTATTAGCTCATGGTCCCAGGGATGTTAGATGAAACAGGTGGACCATACATTGGACATTTAAGAGGATAAAGAAAGTTCAGCCAGTTGGGCTCTGGACCTGCAATGTTCTACCTCTTCACAATGACTGTAGTTTTAATCAGTCCATCGGCCATATAGACCTTTCCAGAGATGTGTCCTTTTCCTGAGGACTTCAGTTCACCTCCTCCCTCCCATGGCTTTTCTCGTTCCATATTATAATTTCCTAAATTGTGTGGTGTGCTGAAAAGAAAATGCTACAAAGAAAAATCCACCAATCCAGCTTCCCCATCCTCACTCGCTCCCTGCACTCCCTGACTCTCCTGTGAAGACTCAAGGAGCATCCGTGGAAGAGGAGATGGAAAGACTGTAAAGACCAAAGGATGCAGAGGAGTGTCGTGAAATGATGACTTCCAAACACAAGGCTACCACACTCATGAACTCACCGCAGCTGTGGCCGCCTGAGAAAACAACAGATAGAGCTGGTCAAAATTCCAGTATGGATGGGGCAGGAGCTGGCGAGGTCCCACCTCTAGGTGAGCGGCTCTTAGCAGTTGATGGCAGCCAGAAACAAAATAGCATTTTCCTCTGGGGGTGTGACTACTAGTAAGTCGGCCATGCTCCAGTGGGTGACTCTACACCACCCACATATAGGCAGTACTAACTGATTCAGTGAGATGTTGTTAACAAATGAAATAAAAAGGATTGAAGTTGAGAGGGGGCATGTTGAGTGATGTGGGAGTGTCATATATCAATCTGTTGATTTCATTGGTTAAGCAATAAAGAAACTGCTTGGCTGGCCCTGATAGGTTAAAACATAGGTGGGAGGAGTAAACAGAAGAGAATGCTGGGAGGAAGAGGAAGTGAGGTAAGACTTCTCAGACAGACTCCATAGCTCCTCTCAGAGACACATGCAATGAAGCTCCGACCTAGGATGGACTTAGGCTAGAATCTTCCCGGTAAGCGCACCTTGGGGTGCTTACACACATTATTAGAAATGGGCTAAATTAATATGTGAGAATTAGCCTAGAAGAGGCTAGATAGAAATGGGCCAAGCAGTCTTTAAATGAATACAGTTTGTGTGTTGTTATTTCGGGCATAAGCTGGCAGGCGGCTGGGGTGCTGGGGACGCAGCCCCGCCGCTCTTATTTCAACAGTTGAGGGAAACATGGGGCGTGGGAGCCACTGAGAGTTGGGAAAGAAATAATGGTGGATATGATAAAGATACAAATGAATGTGTGTAACATCCTAAAGAATTAGTTCAAGAAGGAGGTGGAGGGGGAGAAAGGAAGGAAGAAGGGAAAGAGGGAAAGAGAGAAAGAGGAAGGGGGAGGGAGCAAGATAGGGAGGGAGGGAACTCTGATGGAAACTCAGCCTAGGTCAAGTATGCCACCTGGGACATGACCCTCTAGGATGCGTTATCCCAGCCACTGCTGTGCTAGTGCTTTTTAATTAAACATTCAGTGTGTGTTAGATGTCCCTATAGGTTCAGAAGAGGGACATCCAGGGCCAGTAAACAGGACAGAGGCACTGGAATCCAAGATTTTGTTTCCCATCCTGGCTCCCCTGCAGCTGAGCTAAGCAACCCTCTCTAATCTTTTTTTCCTTGATAAAAATGAACACAAGGCTGAAGAGATGGCTCAGTGGGTAAGAGCATGTGTTACCCAAGCCCGAGGACTGAACCCACGTGTGAATGGTTACACCTGGAACCTCCGCGCTATGATTGGTAGAGGCAGGAGGATTGCTGGGACTAACTGGTCAGCAGCCTAGCTCCAGAGTCAGTGAGAGACCCTGTCTGAGGTGGAGACTGACAAAGAAGGACACCAATGCCATACTCTGGCATGTGCACACTCACACACACTCACACACACACACACACACACATGGGGAGGGTGCACTTTGCAGCAGTTCAGTAAGAATTTAACTAGATCTTAGGGTGGAGGGGGTGTGGTTTGATAATAAAGTGCTTGCCTGTCATATGTGAAGCCCTGGGTTCTGTTTCTAGCATCATCATCACACACACAGAGAGAGACAGAGACAGAGAGACAGAGAGACAGAAACAGAAATAGAGAGACAAATATCACATATACAGATCAAATACCTAGAACATAGGAACATAGAAATGCTAAGTCCCTGGAAATTTCTATTTAGGTTAACCACCCTATGGCGTTTTGTTATGGCAATCTGAGCAAGTATGTATGTACATCTATCAGCACCTGGTTTTGACCAGCTCTTTTTCCGGACCGTGGGATTTGTTTTCTGATCTCCTTTCAAGCAGAGGATTCTGATTTGTGAATCTACCCCTAAAGAAATAACCATCTATTTTTCAATTCTGAGCTAGTGTGGGATTTCTTTTAAGTGTTCTTCTTCATAGTGATGCCAGTTTCAGACATTCAACCTCCAAACAGTCAAAAAATCTGTCATCTCATGCAAGAATGTCAAATCAGTGTTTTTACTTAGATGTAATCTCTGCTCTCAAAAGCAGGCTATGTGTTTGAAGGGGGAAGATAATCCAGTGGCCTAGGAGTAGCAGTCAGTGCCCTTGGCACGGAAACAAGGGGACGGTGAGGTGGCAGCTGCTGCTATGGACGTTTCCTGAGCTCACATAAATAGCACATATGTGAATTTAGAAGCAGAGAGAGGGGAAAGTATAAAGAACTCTGTAGTTGGCATTAAGCAAAAATCCACACATATTCAACACCCAGAGGCAAACCAGGGTGTTTAAAGTCCACATAATTTCTTAAAGGAGATAAAGTTCATCAACAGAAGGGTGGGCATTTAATCAGTCTTTCTGTAGAAGGGAATATTATGGAAGTGTGAACCAAAGCAAGTCCTGTCTTGAAAAGACCCAGAATACACGGTTAACTGTTTTGGAAGTTGAGCTGAAAAAGCCAAACCTACATGATGATTGCACTGAGCTGTTTCCCTCTGTTGTCTGGAATTTTCTGAAATGCTTTGCACACGCCTGCTCCACTGGCATTCAGGAAGAGACACGGGTGTTTTAAGAAAGGCTTTGGAAAGAAAACTAAAAACTGAAGTGGGAAACGACAGCAGGAGACGCACCAGTCTCCCAAACAGAACAAAGGACACTCTTATCGAATGAGCACCAGGGGTGAAAACATCTGTTCCAAATTTGTCGACTTGAAAAGGATGTGGGTGTGGCAGCCTGTGCCTGGGCCAGTGCAAAGAGCCGATAGGACATCTGCTCCCCAACACGAGGTCGACTTGAGGGAGCCCCAGATATCTTGCTGATCATTCTTTCTGTTAGAGAGTGGAGCATGACTCGGGACATAAAGGGGCGCCCTCATGCGTGCAGGACAGTGTCAAAAGTCAAAACACCAGCATGATGCAAATAAGGTCTTGCGCCTTGCAGTCTGCACCCATGCCTTCATGCAGGTGTGGACATCAGGGTCCTAGGTGTTGGGTGTGCCTGCCTCCATGGTGAGGAGCCCCGTGTTGGCTCCATCTGTTTTCTCCCATCTCAGATACCCACAATGGTGACAGCAATGGAAGGTTCGGGCGGCAGGATAAGTGAGGACAAAGGAAAAAATAACTCAGGACTCTGCAGGTCTGATAACAGTTAAAGTCCTTTGGTTTGGGGTTTTGTTTGCATGCTCGTTTTTGGTTTTGGAAACAAACTCTCACAATGTAGCCCAGGCTGGCCTGGAACTTTCTATCCTCCCGTCTCAGATTTTTAAATGCCGGAGTTACAGTTATTTACTACCATGCCTGGCTTTGAAGTTATTTATTTTTTAACAGTTCCATAGGAGACAGAACAGAAGCATACATTTTCTCTAAGTCCTACAAGTCAAGGCAGCTGGAGGCAGAACCCTACAGAAGTGCTCATCAAGCCAACGCGCAGCACTTAGCCGTCTCTGGCTCTGCCAGGTATGTGCAGAACCTCAGTACCCTTTCATCTCACTCTGCTGGTAAAGAAGACACTGACACGCCAAGGTCACAGCTACTAAGAGGCTTTTGAGCCAGGATTTGAAAGCTCATCACCTACTTCATGAAAATGGACCAACGTGAGCTGGACATAGTAGCTCCCACCCTTCTGTGAGTTTGAGGCCAGCTGTCCTGTGCAGTGGACATAAACAATGTCTTCCACTCCTCCTGAGTCCCAGCGACAAACTGTGGTGGTGTTGGGACCATCTGGAGTCCTGGCCTCCAGCTGCTCTTCCCTGCTAGAGATCTTTCCTTTCCTTCTGATTTGAGTTACTAACGGCTGTGTCAAAGTTGTTTACCAGCTCTGCTACATGAGCACGTGTTGCCTTGGCCTGGAGGATCAGAGGATAAGGTTTTCACCTGTTGGCCCACTTGACTTTTGGGTATATAAGCCTCCATAGTGCTTTTGAATAAAGAGCTTCTTACCAGTGACTAGAGGTCCGTGTCTCTGTCTCTCTGTCTGTGTGTGTTTGTGTGTTTCAACCTCCAGCCCCTTGCCCGAAGCTTGGGAACTGTATGGTAGCGCATAGAGCACAGACAGGTACTGTGCGCTGCAAGGTGGTATTCCTCCAAAGCTCCTGCTGAGAGACAGGAGTTGCTCCTTTGTAGAGCACAGGTGAGGGGTCACAGGAGTGTGGGTGCTCCGCTGAAGAAGGTCTCTACTCAGCGGCGATGACAGCCTTCCCTCTTTGCGTAGCCATATAGAAAAAGCCCCCTCCCCGAGTTCTTCCCCACCTACAGCCTCTAGCGCCTCCCCCAAGGCTCCCGAGTAGACCTCGTGAATTAGGGCAGTATTATATACAGCTGGGTGGCAAGTGGCTGATACTCAGGTGCAGGTTACACGCCCCCCCCCACCTGATCCTGCTGTGATGGAAGACAAGGAGTCAGAAGCCCAGCTGTGAAGACCCCAACCCACAGAAGTCTTGAAGGTGGAGGCAGTTTGCCTCCAAAGACTGTCCTATACAACAGCAGCCTGGTGTGCATAGAGTTACAGGCTAGTCTGGGACACATAATGAGGCTATGTCCCTAAAGATAGATAGATGATAGATAGATAGATAGATAGATAGATAGATAGATAGATAGATAGATAGATAGATAGATAGATGATAGGCAGACAGATAATAGATGTTAGATACATAGATACATACATAATAGATAGAAGATAGATAGATAGATAGATAGATAGATAGATAGATAGATAGATAGATAGATAGATAGATAGGCACCCCTGCTATTTTCACTTAGGGTTGAAAACATGATAAAGGAAAAGCAGAGCCCCACTCTTAGATTATCAGTAGCGGTCAAGAAGAGACCCTGTGCTGGGCATGATGGCCCACGCCTTTGATCCCAGCACTAGGGAGGCAGAGACAGGTGGATCCTGAGTTTGAGGCCAGCCTGGTCTGCAGTGAGTTCCAGTACAGACAAACCTTCACAGAAAACACTTAAAAGAAGGAGGAGGAGGGACCCTGTGACCATGACGATATAAGGCAAAAAGCAAGTTCAGACTACAAGCATGTGTAAACACAGAAAGAACCAGAGCCCATGAGGCCACAGAACAACAGACGTCATCCTGGGTAACGCGAGTGGCCACTGCCTCCAGCTGAGACTTGAGCCCTTCTTCAGTCCCTCCTTCCATTTCAATCCAACTTGCGGGTGACCGGTCACAAAAATGAGTCCCTCTTGCTGACAGCATCCAAGCCAGAGCAAAGGCCTGCCTGCTATCAAGAACCTTGTCTCACATCACCTAGCAGGAGCCTGAACCCCACAACTGTCCTTTGAGTTCCCCTCTCACCAAGCTGGCCCCATAGTAAGTATGGAATGCAAGCCTCTACTTGTTTAACCCAGACATGATCCTAGAGGTGACTGGCCTGAGGGCCTTGTCAGAGTAGAGATCCACCCAGATTCAGAGAAGAGTTTGATGCCCCTGACTTGGAAGCCTGGGTTTGTTAACTGCATTGGTAATCTGTTCAAGGTGTTCTGAGTCTGACTGGAAAGGAAGAACAACTAGGCTTGAACCGTGGAATCTCCTGGAAGCCCATCAGCATGACGTGTGTTCTGATTTCCCAGGAATAGACTCCCTTGAATGTCTCTGGTATCTGATCAGGTCTGCGTTGCTCTTTGATGATACCCTACCTTCAGGGAGTTTAGTTTCTAGTTACAGGCAAGGTGTGTAACTCAATCCCTGCCCGTAATCCCAACTCTTGATGAACAGAAGCAGGAAAATCAGAAATACAAGGTCATTTGGGGCTCTATATTGAGTGTGAGGCCAGCCTAAGCTATGTGAGACCTGTACCCTAGGTATATAAATAATTGGTTGATTAATGAAATATCTAATCGAATACTATTCGATGCTAAACGTGTTGGTGTTGCCACTGCGAGTAGTGAATTAAAAATGAGAATACTTACATCTGCCATTTTGCTTACTAGCGGTAGCCTTTTAAAGAGGCCGGATGCTCCGCAAGCCAGCTCTTCTACGCTGGCCGTTTTCAGTCACGCTCTCCACAAGGAAGGAGTGTTGTTTTTCTTCTTTATACAGAAAGTGTGAGTGAAGTCTGAGAATTCTGTGTGTCCTCTGAGGCCGGACCACTGATGGTCAGAGAGCTAACACGAAAGCGCTAGGATTTAAACCCAGACGGAATGCTCAGACGCTCTACTTCATCGCATATCCTCCAGAACATGTGAACCGTTGTGATATTTCTTCCACACAGTCTGCTGCAACCCAAGTTCCATGGCCCCATGAGTCCAGTCAGGTCTCCCCACCTAGGAGGTGCTAGTGAGTGTAAATTGTTCGTACCGAAAGCAAAAGCCACACCACAGCTATTAAATTAACATCACTCGTCCCCAATACATTGTGTTGCTTTCTTTCTGAATGACTTTGAGGATCAGAACATGGCCACGAAGTCACAGTCACCCCTCCAGCAGGATCGTTTTTGGAGGGTGGGGGGTGGTGGTTAGGGGTGGGGAGCAGTTTCCTGACAGCGATAAGAGGCTTGCTTGTTATCATGACCCTCCCCGGCCTGTATTGAGGCCCCACTTCTGAGGGGTCCCTGCCCGTTGCTCAGGCCTCCT
This sequence comes from Alexandromys fortis, assembly GCF_014885135.2. Lineage (NCBI taxonomy): Eukaryota > Metazoa > Chordata > Mammalia > Rodentia > Cricetidae > Alexandromys > Alexandromys fortis. The sequence goes on along the minus strand of NW_026067942.1, from coordinate 897,064 downwards.
CTCTGGAAAGACACAGCCAAAGATCTGAAGCAGCTTGCAAATTTACTTTTTGTAGAGCCAGTGTGAAGTCTTTTGGCTTTAAATCAGTGATCCTTCTGGCTCTGACACACTGGCTTTGTGGTGGAAAACCAGGAGAGGGCCTCACTCCAGACAAGAAAGACACGGCTGTGCTGTCACGCCCAGGGCGGGTCGGGATCCGCTCAGACTCTTGGGTAGGAGGTTGAGGGCTGAAGTCTATAGTCCACAGCAGGGTCAAAGTAACAGCTGACACAGGAGGCAGCCCTGAGCGGAAACAACGCAGGAAATGTACATTTTTATTGGCTGTGTGTTTGCCGGCAAGTCTGCAGGGCCATGTGTGCGCAGTTCCTGTGGCAGAAGAAAGTGTCATCTCTCCTGGAACTGGAGCTGCAGGCGGTTATAAGCCTCCACATGGGTGCTGACAACATGCAAGAGCAGCAAGCACCCTTAATTCCTGAGCCAACTCTCCAGCCCTGGTAAATGTCCCTGGAAAGGTGAAATGTCTCTTTGGCAGGCAGGCAGCGGGTCACAGTGACAAGCCCATTCCCCACTCCTAGGCCGTGTTAAACTACACTTCCTAACTAGTGACGCTCCCACACACCAGCGTTCTTCAGGTGTCTCTGTGTGATGTTTATCAACTGAGGGGAAAGCAGGCGGGGGAGGGGAGGGGGGCTCAGCACTGAGGAAGGAAAACCAGCTTTAAAGTCAGGTGACTGCATAGTGACTGTGGCGTGTCCACAGCCTCTGAGAGCAGCTGCAGGACAGTTCTCCGTCACAGTGAACAGAGCTTAGAGTGCCAGGTAGGGTGCAGGGGGGTTCATGTCAGGCAAGACACTTCCTCAGAAGAATGCAGAACTTTGTGTATTCGAGTACCAGTGTGTGTGTGTCTGTGTGTGTGTGTTTATGTGTTTGTGTGTATGTGTTTATATGTATGTGTGTGTTTTCATGTTTAATGTATATTTATGCGTTCATGTGTGTGTTTATGTGTTTGTGTATGTGTGTATGTCTATGAGTGTGTTTAGGCCACACACAGTTATGTGTTTAGTGGTCAATGTCAAGTGTCTTCCTTAATCATTCTCCATTTTATTTTTTGAAACATAGTCTCCCACTTGGAAGAATGTTCCCCCAAATCCCATGTATCAATATATAATTCCCAACCTATTACCAACAGGAAGGTGCTAGAAATATTTAGAGGTGGGGCCTACAGATCTCCCCAGCTCTGGGGTAAGCCAGTAGAGCAAAGAGGGAGACTGTGACTCTACTCCTCCTTGTTTTGCCCCCCAGCTATGAGGTGAGAAGATCTTTGGCATGCCTGCAGGCTCCCAGCATGACGTACCATCTCCTGCGCAGGCTCCCAAATGGCAGGGATGATTGCTCATGAACCAGAACCTCCAAAATTCCGAGCCAAGACGAGAGGTCTCTCTTTAAGTTGCCATCTCAGGTACCTGATACCGTCATGGAAAACGGATAGATGAGGCCTATGGTGCTGCCGGACGGAGGTGTTGGGGAGCTGGAAAGTAAAGAGACCAGCTAGGCCCCAGCTGTGGAAACCAGACCGAGACGTTAAGTAACGAATTAGCCACCCCGAAAAATGAATTAGCCACCACAAATGACAAAGACTCCACGAATTCTACTGCTTTGAGTAGTCTGTTTAATTCCCACAGAAACAGTTCATTTTCAGCACCATTGAACATTCTCCCCCTGAAACAGGCACGTATCATACATTGTGTATATGTACAACATGTATATGTTGTGAGAATTACATACAATCAGCAAGGAGTTATGAAACTCTTTACCTTAAAATGTTAACAATCCCCGCAAGGTGACGGTTACACTTTGGCAGACCTGCCCTTGAGAAGAGAAGGGGGATTTTAAGCAACAAAACTCCACAATACTGTAACAGAACCTCAGGCCTCCAGTAGGATTGGCTCCCCCTTAACAATCATCTTTTTCTGGACTGGGACCACTACATTTAGGGTAGGTTCAGCGTCTTTGGCCCAAGGCGCCAGTCCTACTGACTTAGCCGAGAAAATTCCATGTAAATAAGAAAAGTGGGGGTGGGGGTGGGACGATTAGGGAGAGGGGAAGTGTCAGAAAAAAGAAAGGAAGCTGCTCCAAATCCAAGAACATTGTATACATTGAGGGTTTTCGTCTGATGCAAGTTCAGTTTAAGAAACTTTTCTTGGTTGAAGAACCTTGTTCCTACTCACGGTCACCTGACTGGAAATAAACTCAGGTGCACCAAAGGGTGACAGGAGACCAGGCAAGGGCACAGAGATGGAGAAGGCACACTGTCAGTCAGTGATCTCCAACGAGATTCAAAACCCAAATCAAAATGTAACCTAACTGAAATCTCAGGTAGAAAGGCGAGCCTCGAACTCACGTCAAGGAAAACTTAAACTGCTGGGTTACTACGTGCTTGGCTCTTGGGGTAGTTCAGCGTTTGAGTGGATGCCCACCTAGCAAGGCTGGGGCTTCTAGCCTCGGCACAATAAATGAAATAGCTTTTAGCATATTGCTTGTAAGCAGTGACTCCTAACCCAAAAGAGGGGGTGAATGCCTACAACCCCCAGACTCAGGAGGTGGAAGCTGGGGTGGAGAGCTTCAGGCCCACCTGGGAGACAGGGGGTAGTGAATCTTGCAGAATGAAGGACACTAAAAACCTTGTTGGGCTGGGATGGGGGAGGGTTCCTTCAATAATGCTCAAGCAAGGTTAGAGTTAGTAGTTTAAAACAGAAAGGGACACGAAACTCCCCAGGGAATACATAGCAATGTCCAGAGGCACTTTTAGCTGTCATAGGTTGGGAAGATGATTTAGGATTCGTGATAAGAAGTCAATAATGCTACTAAATAACATGTGATACCTAACAGGGCCTGCCACACTAAACTTAGAATGTTAGCATGTCGGGATGGAGACACCTGACAAAGGCAAACACGCACTCCATGGAATCTTGGAGTTCCTAATTTACAGGGTGTGTGTGTGTGTGTGTGTGTGTGTGTGTGTGTGTGTGTGTGTGTTTACAATGGAGACTGGTAGCCCTGTGAGTGTTTATAATAACCTAATGTCAAAAAATAAAGATCCCAGTTTTTAAAACTAAGATTAGCAGATGGGAAATGAAACAAAGCAATCAGTCCCAGTAACTGGTGCTGGAAGGAAGTGATGAGTTGTCCACAGACAACCAAAGACAGGAAGGCAAGAAAAATCCTAGATGGGCAAAGGACAAGTCAGCATGAAGGACACCCAGTCCTGACCTGTCCCACAGAGGGTGTAATGCGTGTTATTAAAAAAAAAAATCTTTGAGATTGGGAATTTAGCTCAACAGTTGAGCGTATGCCTCATAACCTTGAAGGTTCTGGCAACAATTGATCTCCACCACTTTAGGGGGAAAACCAAGAAGACAAGCAGGATGGAAGGGCAGGCAGGAGGCCTGGGGCTGGGGTTCTAGGATGCACCTAAGCCTGCAGGAACAGGGGCTGAGGGTCACTATTTACCTAAGCTCAAAGAAAGAAGGTTGTCCTGTTCACCGGGTGCATGCTGATTGCTGATTCAGGGAGGGGAGATACCATGTACTGCCCTCAGAGAATTAAAACAAAAAACAAGACAATCAATGGCCCAGGAAACCCCAAACAAAAATATCACATATCCAGGGCTGGAGGTGCAGAAGACAGCCATGTAGCAAAAACACTGCATCCCCTCTACTTGTTTGCACGTTATTAAACACACTTTGGCTGTCTTCAAAAAAGCCGTATTTCACACTGGTTTCTGTCTCTAATTTGCTGTGTAAGTATCAACCAAGATCATTTTTCTGAGGCTAGGTTTAATTGTATTGGAATTAAATGTATTTTCTTTCCAGAAAAAATTTACTTCAGAGACTAAAGAATGTTATTTACATGCAAACTAAAATACATTTCTTTAGCCAGTAGCAGGAAAACTGTAGAATTACAGATTTTCCTTTAACTACAAGGTAGATTGGTATGAATTCAGATTGGTTAAGTTAAAGACAAATTTCTCCTTTGGCTTCAGCCAGGGCATTAAACGTGTTTACATGGAGGAATCTGCTCACACATGACCACGCTAGGCTCCTAGGGAGTCCATTCATCCCTCTGTCACACATTTGATGCCCAAAGTAGAAATTTTGTCTTGGCTCCTCTCTGGTTTATAAAGTGCATATAATCTAACGCAATAAACTTCTGGGAATTAAAAAGGTTTTAAATATTTTTCTATTTACCTATGGATGGTTGATTTAAATTCAATCAACTTCTAAGGAATAAACAATTTTTTTAGACTCCAGACCACAGCTGCCCAACAGCCTCCAAATTTAAGACTAATAATTAAGAAAACAAACAAAACCAAAAAACTGACTCTCACTATTTTGCCTGAATTCCTGGGTTCAATTGACTTTCCTTCCTCAACCGCCTGAGTAGCTGGGGCTGCAGGCATGTGTCACCACGCCCAAAAAAGACATTTTCTTTAATATGGTGCTTGTACTGGAAAATGTAGGTGCCATTTCTGTGACCATCCACCTCTTCTGATGAATCCTGTGTTGTTTCTCCATAGGATCAAAGCTGATGGCCTAGGACAAGATCACTTTCTGTCGACCTTGAAACTTGTCCAACTCAGAGGGGCTCCCTATGTCAGACATCCCCATCTCATATTTCTGAGGCTTTGGTTAAAGGAGGATGCCCAAACAAGGTGTAAAACACATGACAGACATTTCTGCACTTTCTCCTACCAATGCAGTTCAGCTATATGTCTAAATCAGATCATCATCAATTTATTTGAACTTGGTAACATAGGCCACAGACATAAAACTTTAAGTGCCACCAAACACATTAAAAATCAGCAATCAAATTACTTTTCATTTCTTGGTTGGATATCAACTTTTCCATACAGTTACTAGTTGGCAACTATAATAAATACTTTTAAATATGCCTAATTAAAGCAGAGACAGGCTAGCTTGTTTATTTAGCAGGAATGAGTATTCTTCTGTCCCCTGGAATATTCATCATCCCCCTGGTCGATGCTACATGGATCAATGTGATCATAAAACCATTGTCAGAACAGAACAGTAAGCGGCAGCTATTGTACCAGGAGACTCTCAGAAATGGTAAGTCAGTAAGAAAGTAGAAGCCTGTCCCCACACTTCTGAGTGTAAAGAATGTGTTACACTATTAAACACCTGCAACTCACCGCAGCTACAGCTTCGTTTTCAGCAGAAAGTAGACGTTAGCCCCCTCACACCTCACAGAACAAAGGGACGGTCCAAAACCCACTTTTCCCGCCACTGCAGCAAAGTCTACCTCCTCTAATGTGTTGAGAGGCATCCTGCTTGTCCACCCTATCACTATGCGTTTTGCATTTATTTATTAGGCATCTGTTTCTCATGGTCCAAGAATGGACCTAGGAATATATATTTCTGCAGTGCTACAAATCGCCGACTTTCGATCTTTGGGGGGAAGACAGGAAATCATAGTTCATGTGCTTTCATTTTTTTCCCTACCCACTGAAGCTTTGAGCTCACCTGAGAGTCAGCTATAAGTTCTGATCAGTTTCAAAGCAAGGGCTAGCGGGCACATCTCGTAACAGAGCAGTTCCTTAGCACGCCCGAGCCCCGACACCACAAGACTGACTTTGAGTCCTGAGTCCCAGCCTTCGACGTCCCTGACACATATGCTAGGGAAGCCTAGTTTAGGAAACTGTCACAGGGAAGCATGAGACACGCAGGGTGGTGTAAAGGGGTGAGCCACCACATAAAAACCAGAAGGCTTGCCGCACTCACATCTCAAACGTCCGACCCCCACTGACAGGGTACATGCCCACAAAGCTCTTTCCACAAGCAGAGCTGGTGACCCAAAGTGCTTGTCCCGACAGTCTGATTTTGTGTGGGCACCCACTAAAAATGAGTACTGTTTTCCCAATGTTGTCCCTCTTGAGTCTTGCTAAGAGTCTGCCCTTGCTGCCTTGGAGAGCCATCCAAAACCATATCAATGGTCACTTCCTGAGCATCGCTTATGCTTCGGTAGGTCTCTCGAGGGGGCCCACCGTTCTGCTCGGCACAGCCATTGACGAGAGCCAGTGGCAGTGTCCCCGGGGGACAGCACAGCTTCTTAGCGCAGCTCTGGTAGATGCAGGGGGCACTGCAGTTCAGCAAGAAGTCCTTCTGCTCCAGGGTTTCCTTCAAGTCCACTGCTTCAAACTGGATGGTCACACTGTGGATTCCAGCATGGTGGAAGATCTCTCGGATTTTTCTGCTGGCATCCTGGTACCCGGTGTCCTTCTGGTACTTGATGTGCAGGGTAGCAATGATCTTCCCACTTATCAGTTCCCAGACATGCACTTCGTGCACACTGCTGATTCCAGGCACGCTGGAGAGCTTGCTCACTACAAGAGACAGGAGCAGACAACAGCCAAGAGTGAATGCTGGAACAGAATCTTGGAATCATGGGAGGGACCTATGTCCTGATCTTGCCCACCAAGACTGTGTTTATCACAGACAATAGGAAGAAGAACTGCCCTCAAGAGTCTATTTTCTCATAATCACCCTTACCTCTGATTTCCTACATCATGCAGTGTTAGCCTATAAATAACTCAAGAGCCTGAGGAAAAAATGGTAAGTTCAAGATCAGTGTCAGTAAGTTATAGAGCAGCCTGGGCTACATGTACACAGTCTGTTCCAAGGTAGCCTGGTCTACACAGCAAATTCCATGCCAGTCAGGACAACATAGGGAGACCCTATCTCAGATAGATAGATGGATGGATAGATAGATAGATAGATAGATAGATAGATAGATAGATAACAGGTGAATAGATAGATAGGGTACAGATAGATGGGTGATAAACAGGTAATTGATAGATGATAAATAGATACATAGTGATACAGAGATTAATAGATGATTGATAAATTGATATGTAGATGAAAGATAGGTAGATGGATGATTGGATAGATCAATAAATGACTAGATGATAGAGATAGGTAGATGACAGACTTACAGACAGGCAGATAGATAAGCAGACAGGCAGGCAGACAGGCAGACAGATGGGCTAGTGTAGCGGCATGGATCAAAATCACTTACCAGAGTGCGACTTCTAGGCATATATTCAAAGTCTATGAAACCTATAGCCTCTGAGGCACATAACCAAGGTAGGCATCTGAGCAAAGCAAATGATAAGGCTTCACCTTAGACTGAGGAAAGGTCCTTTAATACGGCCTTTTCACAGTGTACTCTGCCACTGAATTCATGCCCTGGTTCATGCATGTCAACTAACTGGAAGTCATTATCTATAGCATGAATGATTCATCTCTCAGGGGGCAAAAAGGTATAAATTTAAAAAGGTAAAAAGATCTAGGTCTTGCAAAGTGACCTTAATAGAATTAAAACGCACCCTTGTCATGAGGTCAAACAGTCCAGCAGTGCGTTTTGCCTAAGCTTTACATTCTCAAAAATTTGCAAGTTAGAGAATTGTGCTACAAAGGACCTTTGGTTCTTGAAGCTATGAATTATCATCCAGACCGCAAGCCACATGAAGCGTGCCTCCACCACATGGAGATGTAACGTGCTTCAGAACACACCAATCAAGCAATGCTCTGGGACCCTAACTGGAAGAAGAACTCAATTCCTCTGGATTGAGCGATGCTAAAGTGTCAAGGGTCCCCTCTACACGCAGTCCACTTACTCAGCTCTTCCATGTTAAGTCCCTTGGGGACCATCTGCAGCAGGATGACAGCAGTCTCCTTAATCAGAGGAAAAGCAGATGACAAAATAATAATGACCATGATGATAGTCAAACTGGGGTCAATGTAGCATTCCCAGTTACACGGGTCTTCAGGTCTCAGCGGACGAACATAGAATATGATGGCCGTGATGACCACGATCACAGACCCTAAGGCATCTCCCATCACGTGCAAAAGAACACCTGCCAGGAAGGAAGGCAAACCAGTAAGTCCCAGAGCCGAGGGTTGGAGCCACATGACAATCAGTGATCCCAGCTCACAAACCTTAGAGCGCTGAATAGGTCAGAATTTAAAACAACAACAACAAGCCCAGTGTGTGATAGACACCTGTAACCTCAGCATTTGGGAGGCTGAGGCAGGAGGACAGCCTAAGCTACGTAGTAAGATGATCTTAAAACAAACAATATACAATATATACAATAGAAACTACTCAGAAAACAAAATCTCAGGACAGAGCCATGTGATAGTTCAAGCAAGTGGGGAGCACCTGCTACCTGGGGTTGGTTGCCAGGACCATGTGTAGAACAATGTGGCATTCCTGCAAGGTGGTCCCTGTCCTCTACCTTCCACATGTACACCCACACATTCTCATTCTCTCTCTCTCTCTCTCTCTCTCTCTCTCTCTCTCTCTCTCTCTCT